>NC_067138.1:19039677-19354677 GCF_903995435.1 Acomys russatus
TGATTGATAACCCAGACTCACACATACATGATCATATGGGTATTGAAAAGAACCCAGAAATTCACACTGGAAAAAAGACAGTATTTTCAACAAGTAACGCTTGTCAAACTGGATGGTTGCCTGTAGGAAAATGCAAATAGATCTATACTTATCACCCTGCACAAAATTCAAGTCCAAGTGGATTACAGATCTGAACATAAAAACAGACATACTGAACCTGATAGAAGTGAAATAGGAAATAGTTTTGAATGCATTGACATTGGAGACAACGTCCTGGACAGAAGGCCAGTTGTGTGAGCTCTAAGATCAACAATGAAACTGAAAAGCTTCTGTAAGGCAAAGTCACTGTCAATCCTAAAAGAAAGCAGCCTATACAATGGGAAATTTTTTTAACATCTCCACATTCAATAGAGGATTAGTAACCAAACTACATAAAGAACTCAAGAAATTAGGTATTAAAAAAAAAAACTCCCAAAATCCAATTAAAAAGAGGGCACAGATCTAAACGGAGAACTCTGAATAGCAGAATCTCAAATGACTGATAAACGCTTAAATAAATGTTCAACATCATTAGCCATCAGGGAAATTCAAATCAAACTACTTTGATATTCCATTTTACACCTGCCAGAATGGCTAAGGTTGATAACACAAGGGACAGCTGGTGCTGGCAAGAATGTGGAACAAGGGGAACACTCCTCTATTGCTGGTTGTAGTGAATGTAAACATGTTTTTGTTTTAATCCCAAATGTGGGATGTGAAACTGACTTGTGTGAGAATATAAGATGTTTTCCACTGAAAACAAATGTGTGCAAGAACAAGTGATGTTTGTCCACTAAATGAGGAATGGCTTCTTGATAGGAAATGGTCTTTGCCAACTTATAAACATCCTAGCACAGACTCTGATTGATATATATATATATATCTGCAAGATATTCTAGGGCAATGGTGGCACCAAGCTTGTGTATAGGAGTAACTAACCAATGTCTGATTTGATTCAAAGCCCACTCCAGAGATGAAATTACACAATACCGTTTGAGTGACCAAGAACCAGAGATTATATAGCCCAGAACCCTAGGGTAAAACTAAATACTAGTAGTCTAAAAAAAAGTTACAATAAAATGGTTCCTTATGATACTCTGCTAGACTCATAGATGAGTGCCTTGTTCAGCTAGCATCAGTGAAGATTCCTCCTATAACAGATGGGAACAAATATGTGGGGGGACATGCTAAATTCAGCCATGTTAGAAATCCTGTGCTTAGGCTACATGCTGTGACCTTCAACTTGAAGGAGGTCTTGTGTTTAGGCTATCTTTGTATTGTTTACCTTTGAAAGAAATAGTGATGCTCTTACAGAGAAGTACCAAGAGGATTAAAGAAGTTCTTAGAGGGAGATATTGAGAGAAATGTATTCTTGCCTGGGGGATAGGGGAAGTGAGATCCCAATAGATCTTCTGGTGACCTTGCTATATAAAGTCTACTGGCCTGCATTAAAGTGAGTCTTGATCAGAAATCACCAGACTTGACTCAATTTTTCTCTTGTCTCTCTCCCCCACTTTCAATCCCCACTCCCTCTTCCAGGAAACCCTGTTCGATTTGTCCCGTGGGCTGGGACACAAATACAGAGACCTACACTGACATTACACAAAGAAAGAGACCTTATAGAACACACAACTCTAAATGGATGTCTCCATCAAACTCTGCCCCTCAGAGTTCAGTGAACACAGAAGCACAGGAGATAGAAAGAGTGTAAGAGCCAGAGAGGATGGAGGATACCAGGAGAACAAGGCCCTCTGAATCAACTGAGAAAATCTTGTATGAACTCATACTGTCACAGCAAGCACAGGGCCAATGCAGGTCTCCACAGGGCCTTTGCGTATATATTATAGCTTTCAGTTTAGTACTTTTATGGTATTTCTGAATGTGTGCAAGAGTGGATCTCTGATTCTTGTGCCTTCTCCTGGGACTCTCTTGCTTATATTAGTCTGCCTTGTCCAACTTTGATATGACGGCTTTTGTTTTATCTTGTATTTTATTCTGTTACATTTGGTTGTTGCCTCTTAGAAGCTGGAAGTTTTCTAATAAGAAACAGAAAGAGAGTGGATCCAGACGGGAGGGGAGGTAGGGAGGAACTAGG
The DNA here is from genome assembly GCF_903995435.1 of Acomys russatus. NCBI lineage: Eukaryota > Metazoa > Chordata > Mammalia > Rodentia > Muridae > Acomys > Acomys russatus. The sequence continues at coordinate 19,041,812 of NC_067138.1, forward strand.
AGAAAGAGAGGAAAGGTGTGGCAGTTAGAATGTAAATGCCTCCTCCTGTAGGCCTATAGGGAGTGGCACTGCTAGATGCGGCCTCGCTGGAGGAAGTTGTCACTGTGGGGGTGGGTTTTGAAGTCTCCTATGTTCATGCTACTCCCTATGTGGTACACAGTCGCCTTTTGCTGCCTGTGGATCAAGGTATAGAGCTCTCATTCCTCCAGCACCATGTCTGCCAGCACTCTGCCATATTTCCCAACCTGACAAGAATGGACTAAACTTCTGAAACTGTAAGTCAGCCTCAAGGAAACGTTCTCCTTTATAAGAGTTGCCATGGTCCTGGTGTCTTTTCACAGCAATAAAACCCCAACTAAGACAAAGGGAATTTGAAATCAGGACATGTTGTATGAGAAAATAATCTGTTTTCTTTTTTTTAATAAAATGGGAGGAAACACAACCCTCTTGTCAGTAATGGCCAAGTTGGCCAAGGAACTCTTTGTGTTCTTGAGTCTTGTCATTCCCCCAAAGGTATGTGGACTCCATGTCCACTCCTCAGTTTCCATGACTATTTGTAAACCAGGCTTTCCAGCATAGGTTTTGGTGGGAAGATGGTGGAACAACATTATCCCTTAATACTGTCGATGACCAATGCTATTCAAAACCTATGAGCAGCTAACAGATTACTTAGCTTGGACAGCTGGTCCTGATGCTGTGTTAAAATACCCGACAGAAGTAATGTTAAGAAGAAAGTATGTGTTTTGGCTCACAGTTTTATGGTACTATGAGTCACAGTGAGGATATTATGGCAGCTGAAGCACCAGGCAGTTGGTCACAGAGTCTGCCATCAGCAAGCCGAGAGTGATGAATGATGGGTACTCTAGATCTCAGCAAGTGGACAGCTGAGACAACTATCACATATAGGCGACACTTGGCAGACCCTATTGCATCAGAAACGACTTTCTATGCTGCCTTAGCTCTGAATAATAATAACCCAGAGACATTTTTATTTACAATAGCTTTAGGCCGTAAGCTAGGCTGTTGTTCCCAACTAGCTAAACCATTTATATTAATCTATGTACAATCTATATTTTGCCATGCAGCTCTTTACCTTTCCTTGGTTTTATACATTCAAATTCTCATCTGTATCTGACTGGGAACTTCTGCAACCCTGGTTTCCACCTGAGACCCTCTCTTTCAGTCCAGAAGTCCCTCCTTATCTCTCCAGCCCAGATATTGGTTGTTCAACTCTTTATCTGACCAATCAGAAGATGATGTAGAACAAAAGTTTACAAAATACTGAGACAGGAGATGCTTCAAAATAATCAGATCTCTGCCTGAACAGAAATCAACATTTGTATGGTACAGAGATGATTTTTTGTTTGTTTGTTTGTTTGTCTGTTTGTTTTTGAGACAGGGTTTCTCTGTGTTAACTTTGGCTGTCCTGGACTCTCTTTGTAGACGAGGCTGGCCTCAAACTCACAGTGATCTGCCTGCCTCTGACGATCTTTACACACATGCACAGAGAGATTACCCCTACACTCTGCCACATGTACTTCTGGTTTTCCAAACAGGGAAGTTTGGGGGAATTTTCTGGAAGAGTGTTCTAGCAGAGTGACACAGAACTATGAGACTCCCACAAATCATAGTGATTTTGTCTTCAAAATAGAAGCACAGCTCTCCTCTACAACTCATATACTGATATGCCTGTGTCATAGCCCACTTTACTCCTCTACAACCCACATGCTGATATGCCTGTGTCATAGCCTGCTCTATTCTCCTGACTACTACATGCACAGTCCCTTCTGCTTATAACCTTGACTCTGCAGTGCAGGGGCCAAGTGTGTTGAGTTCCCTGGCAGATGCACCATAACCCAGCTGAGTACAGTGCAGCAGTGACTCCTCTGTTACAGAAGTTTTCCTTAGATATCCAGAATACAGCTTAACTTTGTGGGAATATCCACTGGTTTACTGCACAGGGCACTCCCACTTGTAACCTCCATGAATTTACTGATGTCATCATACATAATTGTGTTTTAGAAAGCTGGACAGTCCTCTGTGCCACCCCTTTTGCTTCATTCCCACCACATTCAGTGGTAGCTGAGCCCCGCTCACTGTCCTACCACAATAGTTCATGCATTTTTCATGTCTCAAATGTTTCCCACCTTCACACAGATGCTGAGGTAAACAGACAGATGGGATGGTGCGACGCCCTTTCATTTCCCTGCTTTACTCTCTCTTTTGCATTTCCTGTCTCCTACAAAATAATCAGGCTCCTCCACCACTTGTTACTAAGTTTTCTCCTCCTCCTCATTCATCCTCCTCTATATCCTCCTCCTCCTCCTCCTTGTTATCACCATGGTTATTATTTTATTGTATCCCAAAGCAAAGCAGAATTTCTCTGCTCTGTTCTCCACTCTACATCTGAACATACTGTCTACCTTGGCACCTAGCAGAAGCCTAATAAATAATTGCTGTTTCAATAGCTGCATTAAAAAAGCAAGGGTACCGTTGATCATTGGTGCAACAGGACAATTTAAGACACTTGATTCTATATTATCCCCTTGGCGACATAGTTACAAACTTTTATTTACCACTAAAGCATTTAACAACATACCAGGGATGACCCAAGAAAAGCATTAAACAAAAGCTAGATTGCAGCAAAGTCGCTGACAGGACTATCATCCTCCCTTGGATCAATATTGTTTAAAATAAGCTGGCCAGACGTCTATGGCAGCCACTTGTACAGTCTCAAGCAGGGAGCACAGGACCATCCAAGTCAGTGTTTGGGTTGTGCCACTCATCTATTCTTCCTGCTGGGTATGTCCTTCAGGCAGCTCTGCTGCCTCTTCCAGAAAAGGCTCAGATGTCAAACTTCCCAGGAGGCCTTCCCTCACTGTTTTCCATACATTTAAATTGCAGCTCCTCCCCATGGCCCCAATTTCCATACTCTCACTGACCTGCTTCCCTTCCATATTTAATTTTCTCATATTACTTGTTAAACAGATCTCTTTGTTAGTTTATTTAATTTTTATGAGCCTGCCTCTAACCTTGTAGCAGTACAGCTAGCCTCTAACTCCACGTAGCCCAGACTAGCCTGGACTCACAGTAGTCCTCCTAACTCAGCCTCCCAAGTGCTGGGATTCTTGGCTTGAGTCTCCATACTCTGCTTGAGTATGAATTTTTGTTTTGTTCATTATTGCGTCCCAGTCTTGAACCCTATAGGTGTTTGTCCTTTTTCATTATGACAAAATCCTGGAAGAAATGGCTTAAGGGAGCAAATATTTCTTTCAGTTCATGCTGCTATGGGAAAGAGACTGTTGTGGTGGAAAGATGCTGGAATCACAGCAGCTCCTGGCAGCGGGATCATGCGGCTGCTTGTTCCCTTCCTGGTAGGTCGGGCGCTGGAAGACGGTTGTGCAGTCACTCCCAACATCCTTTAGCTACAGTCTACGTCCCAAAGATCCTACAACTTCCCAATCAGGGACACCAGCTAGAGACCCAGTAGTCCAGCCCTTGAGCCTGAGGGCACAGTCCACAGGCAAACCATACCAGTCTTCAAAACCCTTGAACAAAACAGACGAGAACTAGAAGTGGACTTACTGCCAAAGTCCACAATCCTGTGCACGCTGACAGCTGTGCGCCTGCGTAAACAACAGCATCAGCCACATCAGCAGTGGAGCACACTGCAGTCCCACACATCAGGGTGAACACAGTGCCTCTCCAGCTGCTCACAATTAGACAATCGTGTCCTGGAGCTGAACTGTAGTCCAGACTACACAACTACATGGTTGTCAGACTCAGGGAGACTGAGTTCATGACGTTCTTTGAGGAGAGACAAGAAGAGGAGGAAAATAAAAATGGCGATGGAAGGAGAATAAAATGGTCGGAAAGATAGAAAGAGGACCCAAGGAGGAGGGCAGGCAGAAGCTACTGAAGAAAGGAGAAAGAGTTGGAAAGGCCAATAGATCACTGCCTCCCCTTCTCATCCCTTGTTCTCCCTGTCAGATTGTTCTGTCAGGACCGGCCTGCCTGTCTCCAGCCATGCCTAGACCCTGATTCATGCATAAACCCAGAAACACAATCAGTGGCTCAGGCTGCTCACAGCCTCAGGTCTAGTCGTTCTTGTGTGCTTTGCCAAAGCCTGCCTTAACATGTCACAAACACACTTTGCTCCTCCAGCTAAGTTCTAATTATGGGATGTCTACCGTGCAATTCCAGCACGACCACCCTGGAACTCAGTGGACAGTCACTGGAGCCAGAGTAGATGCAGATATACCCATAAGGGGTTGCGTGTGAAATGGGGCAGCAGGGGTCTCTCTCTAAACAGCTATCACGGCCGATGTGTACTGCAACACCCAGGGAGAGGGGATAGTGGGGCTTATCATGAGAGAATTTAACAAGAGAAAGAATAAAACATCCCTAGGGACTTAAGCAATTTGCATGAGATCTTATAAAATTGATACTAATAAAAGAGTTTTTTGTGTGGGATCAACTGGGTAGAAAATGGAAAAACTAGCTTTTAAATATATTTACGGGAAGGTAATCGCTTCATTGGGATTGGGAGTGAGTTCTACTGACTTTTTAAAAAGTAGCCATAAGGACAATGTACAATGTACCTATAAACAATTTTTTTCTTTAACTATAGGAAGATGATTCATTCATGTGAGAAAGCACTTGATATCTCTTCACCCCCCCCCCCCTTCCCTGATAAGGTTAGGAAAGGACGGAAGCTCAAAAATGCAAACATAACTAAGGAAGGAAACTTTTAAAATAAATTTTAACTATTTCCAGGGCTATTTAAAGTAGGAAAAGAGTAACATTGTACACATTTTCTACCATTCCTAGCCCGCATCACTTCACGCCTCATAAGAAATTTACATAGAAGGAGTGATGAACCACGGCAACAGCCAGTGTGAGACGCAGGTGGAAGAAATGACCTGTGGAGAGACAGCTTAGAGACACAGAAAGGGGAAAGGAGCAGTCACCAAGCCTTCCCACATTGTTAGTAAGGCACAGGCAACAGCACGTGACCCTTGACAGATGCTGACCACGTTCATCCTTCTCACTTTCAGCCAGTAAACCGGAAGCCTGCTTCTCCTCCTGTGTACACCCTCTGCTTAGTGTGATGACAGTCAAGCTCTGGGGTTGAAAACTGTCATAACGCATAGACACGGTTGGGCATGGGGTCTAAAAAGCTCCCATGAGCTGGGACTCTTCCAGTGCTGCTGGCTGTGACATGGAAGCTCATCTGTGCTGAAAGGTATAGGCAGAATGTCTGTGACCCCAGCTCTGGTCCTTACACCGAAACCCTGGTTTCTAGTGTGAAAGTGTCACCTTTAGGAAGTTATGGCTTTAGATTGGATCACAGAGGTGTGATTTCCCCCACTCCCACACACAGTGGGGTTAGTGCCCTTTTAAGATAAGGAGGAAGAGAGATCAGGGCCTCCCTCCCCCCCCCCTCTCTCTGCTGTGTGAAGACACAGAGAACAGAGAGCCACCTGCCAACTGGGAAGGGAGCCCTCAACAGCAAGCACACCTGTGATACACTGAGGTTGGACTTCTTGCGTCCAGATCTGTGAGAAAGAAATACCATTTAAGCGCGCCATTGAAGATTTTTTTTTTAATCTGATGAGTTTCTTTTCATTATTTATTTATTTACTCACTCACTTTACATCCTAAAGGCAGCTCCCTCCCTCCTCTCTTCCCAGTCCCACCCTTCCATCCTCTTCTCCCTTACCCCTCTCCCCTTCTCCTCAGAAAAGGGGAGCCCCCTTCCAACACATACATAACTGATGGACGCTTGGTCTTCATGTGGGTTCCCTAGGAAGTGAAACAGGGGCTGTCTCAGACATCGACTCTGTTGTCTCCTTGTTGATCACTTGCTCCCTAGCTGGTCTGCCTTGTCTGGCTTCCTTGGAGGAGGATGTACTTAGTCCTGATGCGATTTGAGATACTTTGTAATCGCTGTTCTAAGCTATAGCCGTTCTAAGTATAGCAAAGCTGTGATGTATACTTTCTTTTGGCTTATTCTATTGCTTAGCTTGTAGGTGAATGCCCTTCCAGCTTTATGCACAGGGCAGGATGGTGTTCAGCTAGCTCCTGATCTGTGTTCACTGGCCCTCTTGTGCAGACATATATGGCTCTGCCTTTCTGGGATACTATATTTCCTCCCTCACTCTCCAGTTTCTGCAAATCCTGAACCAAGTATTTGAAGCACCCCAGTGAAAAGCAGACAGAGTACCAACTGTCTTTTGCCTTTGCTCGCAGCCCTTTATCCTGGTGGCCACACAGTCAGATGGCTGCCCTCCTCCATCTGCCCTTCTATCCCCTGCTCCAAGACATCAGCAGTCTCCCCACACACATGGAAGGGGACAGCGATGGTCACACAAGAGCGACGTGACTATGGGTCAGGCCATTCACCAGGCAGTTGATAGATTTCCCCCTAAACATCTCTTCTTTCCCCACTAATGCTATATGCTGTATTCATTATCCTCTTTTTACTGAGGAGCAAGCTAAGGCACATGTGGTTAAGCTCTCGCAGGCTGATCATCAGGGCTCCCTCGGGCTTCCCTGGCCTGTGTCTAGACGGGACACAGCTGTGCCTGGGGACTGCGGCATGACTGCTGGCTGCTCTGTGGTCTCTACGCACAAGCTGAAGCCCCTAGGGTCAGGAGCTGGATGACCTCTTCCTGTGTGCTCCTGGCTGCTACAGAGCCTTATCGTACCACTGGAGGAAGGAGGAGGCCTTGCTCCTTGCATCCTAGTAACCTCCACCCAATGCTGCTAGTAATACTGAACAATGACATCCCAAGTGCTGGTTCCCAGCCATGATGGGAGCCAGAGAAAAAAAAGCACAGCACTGGGTACCTTCCTGAAGCTTTCAAAGCCAGAACTACAAGCCCCACCTCCCCCTTCCCCCATGGATGCTTGCACAGGTTGTAGGCTGTATGGTCCACAGTATCACGGCCTTGTTGACATCTGTAATACCCATGTTTATCATGTTTTCCCAGCAGGTGCCACTGAAGAGTCTTGCGTGTGTGTGTCTGTGTGTGTCTGTGTGTGTGTGTGTGTGTGTGTGTGTGTGTGTGTGTGTGTGTGTGTGAGAGAGAGAGAGAGAGAGAGAGAGAGAGAGAGATATTTGGGTTCTTATTGATTGATTTTTCACTTGAGTTGGCATATACATATATGTGTGTGTGTGTGTGTGTGTGTGTGTGTGTGTGTGTGTGTGTGTGTGTGCTGACCAAGGATAACATTGATCTGTTTTCCTATCTACACCTTGCAAATGTTAGCATCACAGGTATATGCCACCATGACCAGACTAAATGTCGCGCTCCTTCCTCAATGGGACTAGTGTAGGTAACAGAGTGGGTAGGGCCCAGATTTTTCTGCACACTGCCCGTGAGAGGTGGCAATTACAAAACACTAGCATCAACTTCCCCACCCCCACCAGAACCCACATAGTGACCAACCACACTAATTCCTTCTTCAAGACCTTAACTTAACCCAGACCCCCCGGAGCTGCTCAGCTTTCTCCTGGCCCTGGAACACAACCAGCCCTTGCCTCGAGAAGCCGGGTGGTACCCATTGGCAAAGAGCAGGGGGTGGGTAATGCAAATATTTTCCTTTTCATTCTTCCTAGGTGCATACAGAATATGGAAAACAGCACCAGGACCCCAGTTAACCCCCAACACCAGGAAATCCCCCACTGAATGAATCATTATTTTTATTCAGTCCCTCCCTGGTCTTTAAAACAAAGTAAATGAGTTCAGAGAAGTTTCCTAATATTTTATAAGACAGAGCTTCATGTAGCCTGGGCTAGCTTCAAACTCACCATGAATCTGAAGCTGTCCTAGAAAGTTTGGTCCTCCTGTCCTCACCTTCCAAAAGGTAGGATTTTAGGTGCCAGGGCTCAGTAGTACTCTTTCCATATGATTGAAGGGTTACATGAATAAGGATAAGACTCAACATTTGCAGGTCACTCTCCCAGCTTGTAAATATTCAAATATTTGGAGAGAGTTGTGATACCCTCACCACCAGGAGGTCTCGGGAGAGGTAGGGGAAGGCCAGGTAGGAGAAGGCTCCGTAACGTGACAAGGCCTGGAAATCTGCGCAAGGCGGAAGCTCTAAGCTGGATGTTTAGAATCTTCTTTTGTGCCCTCTGTCCTCCAACCTGGATCCCCTTCAGAGAACTTCAAGAGACAGAAAAAGCAGGAGGGCAAGGCATTAGAGAACAGGATGCTTCTGGGAATGTGGCTGTAGCTGAGATACATCTTCAGAGAGGAAGCAGGAGACCCACAAATGTCAGTTGCATTCCCTTTTTTATGTTGTCTCCGTTTGTCTTATGGCTTTGTTGGTGTGTCTTTCTGAAATGCAGTTACCTAAGAAGAATTTGCGTCCAGTGGGCTTAAGTCTGACCAGAAAGAAACACACGGTGCAGTGACCTCAGGGAAGTTGAGGCCAGCCCCTTTCAAAGTCCTCCACTCTCAGCATAGAAGAGTTAAAGAACCTCTACCATATCACCATCCCTGTAGGTCTGCCTGGCTAGCAAGTCAAGAAAGGTAACAGGCATCTTAGTGGCAACTAAATGCCCCTAAAACAGAAGCTGCTATCAAAGTATTCTAAACTCAAAATTAAAGATGTCCCAGGAAACAGGGCAAAAATGAGTTTGAGACATTTCCAAACAGCTAAGATCTTAAAGCATATCAAAAAGAGACAAACTATAACAAGCTGAGACAAGTTCAGTTTCCTTTCACTGAGAGAAATTTATATCAGATTATCGGTGGGTCTCAATAATCATACATGGTTTGTTTTTATTTCATTTAGAACAATTAGCAGAAATGCTAATTTGCTCTGAGTCAGAATCCCATCAAAGGTGGCAGATTCTAATAAATCTCGCTGTATTGATACTGTTAACTGTCCTTTCCATTATTAATCTGGAATCTTCTGTGATGAAGGAGATTTGTGAGGTTTCTGGGCAAGGATGTCGGGTTCATCTTTAGATGCCAGGGTTTAATGTGGCACCTAAATGCATATGTGTGGGAGATAAAGGGACAGAGGAGGGACAATGACCTTAAGGTTAGGGACAACATTTAAGTTCATTTAAATCAATGGCCTCTGTTTATTTTCCTTTCGGCCTGTGGGCTCTATCAGATCTCATCACCTCCACACCTGCATCTGCTGGGTTTGTTGACTTTCCACCCGTGGCTGCATTTTGACAAACAGAGCTCAAAGTGAATGCTCACAAAGATGAGGGACCTGAGAAGCCTTAAGAGGAAATCCAAACTTCATGTGAAGAATTTTATTTGAGTAAATAAGAAAAAAATATTGGGTTTAATTCAAGATAGAAATTTTATTTTAACTTCACAATAGAAAATAAATGCGCTCAAGAGAGGGCTTTGCCATGGCTTAAAAAAAAAAAAAGTGAACTCACCATTGGTTTAAATTGTAATTATAAAGCCAGTCACCAATTCACTCACCCTCAGGAATTGGGATCTGTCACCATGTCATTTCTCATCTTTTTTTTTTTTTTTTTTTTTTTTTTTGTCTTCTGTGAAGAGATGCTTTATCATCCGCTCTGCAGGATTAGGTCTTCAGGATTCCTCTGAATAGTTGTTTAGATTAACGCAACACCTTTCCTGTCCCTGCGGCTAAGAGCCTTCTGTGTGTTCTATACTTGTGGCACTGGTGGAAGGCTGCTGTGAGGAAGAGACTCATGTCAAGCCAGTGGCAAACGCTTCCTTGATGTCAATCAACAGGAGAACTCCTTAAGCCTTCTGCTTGCAGAGACTGTACACCTTTCAGTGAACTGCTTTGCTCTTTGCTCTAAGTAAAATATTTGAGACTAATGTTTGAAGATTGTTTTAGAGAATTTATTTTGGGTCATGGTCACAGAGCATACATCGGAGTATGAGATGGCCAAGCAGACCAGGTCAGAGAAAGAACAGGGCTCTGAGAAAACCAGCAAAGCCAACTCTGGGCGGCTCCCATGAAGCTCTCCACCACCACCCATGGCCCTTGGAACATGAGCAAGGCACCATTGGCCTCTTCCTAGTAAATCTGTCAACTTTATGGATGGTTGAATCTTTAAATATATTCCTTCCTTCCTCTAATGCATCTAAATTCTAACAGAATAAACTGGGTAAGATGGCTTCCGAGAAAGCTTCCACCAGTGTCAGGAAAGGAACCAGTGCGGACCACTCTCCATGGAGAGTAGATGGAGCTTATCCTTTGTGGCCGCCATTCCATTTAGTCCAGCCTACTCTGGAGGGTCTACTGTTCTTCCTTTCATTTGCCTGCTGAAATAAACCTATTAACCAATTGCTCTGTTTGTGCCCTGTGTGAATTCTTTCCTGTTCACAGCATAAGAACCCAACAGGCTCAAAAGCACTGAGTGGTCTGGCCCCTGTTGGCATGGCAGGGGATGCAGAAGGAGCCATATCTTTTCGTCCACAACAATAAGATGGTCGTATATGCATGGAAGAGTAAAAGACTGGCAAGAAGAGATAAATGGATCAAAATGACTGACTAAAATGTGTTTATAAACTATACACAAATCGAAAGACTTACCTTATTTTATGTCTGTTTTACCATTCTGTATGTGCACTGTATACATGCCTGGGGCCCTTAGATTCCCTGAAACTGGAGTTATAGGAGGTTGTAAGTTGCCATGTGGGTGCTGGGAACCAGACTCAAGTATTCTGCAAAAGCAGCAAGTGCTCTTAACCAGTGAGCCATCTCTCCGGTGTAGTATATGCTCTGGGATTGTTGTTGTTGTTGTTGTTTTTGCTTTTGTTTTCTGTTCCTACACATTTTTCATTTTGTAGGTAAAAAATTAAGTGAAATAAACTTTAAAAAGAATAGGTACAACAAGACCAGACACTCCTGCCAAAGCTAAGAATGCAATAGCGTGTGGTAACACACAGGGAACTGCATGCTTTAAAGTTGTGTGTGGGGATTGTAGATTCTTCATCGGTCTCATGCTTCTCTCATACTTTCCCTAATTTCTATTTTTCTTTAAGTTCTTGGCAGTATTATTAATATTATCTGTATAATATATAACCTTCCCATTCTGTGAACCAAACAACTAACTCACGCATAGTACTGTCACTATCAGCTGATGGTATCAGTGTATGCCGGACTCTGTAGTTTTGAGTTTGTTGTTTTAACTCAGCCTTTGGTCTCTTTTTTTATCATTAGTTGATTATATCAGCAAGTCTCTTTTCCAAGGATAGCTCCTAGGCATCATACTATCATATTGCTTGCATGTTTAAAAACATTTGCTTCTGGCTGGGGAGGTAGCGCGTTACATGCTTCCAGGTTTGACATCCTGAGTTCTGTCCCCTGAGCCCACAGTGCTGAAGGTGAGTACTGATTCCTCAGAGTTGTTCTCTGGCCTCTGCTAGACATTGGCGTGCACATATGGCATTTCCTAACATAATGATTTCAGTAGAACTTTGTGCACATTAACTAACAAAAATCCTGACATATCACCATTAAATATCATTTAGAACAATGAAGAGCAGAAAAATAATAAATATAATAAATCAGTATGCTTATGTAACCACCAAAATTGATAAGATTAGAAGTTTAATCTACATGCAATAGGCATTTGATAAAGCCCGGTAGATCAAGAACATAGCATGAGTAATAACAGAGACTTAGAATTACATGTATATTCTCAGAAAGTTATATAACTTACAACTACATAAAATATACATAGCTGTGTATACAAAGACTCTAAAACACTAGCTATGGGGCAAGATCCTTGTTTTGTTTGGTTTGGGTTGGGTTTTGGTGTTTTAGAGATAGGGTTTCTCTGTGTAGCCTTGGCTGTCCTGGACTCATTCTGTAGACCACGCTGGCCTTAAACTCATAGAAATCACCTGCCTCTGTCTCCTGAGTGCTGGGATTACAGACCTGCATCTCCTTGCCCAGCTGTGGTAAAGTTTCTTATTGATGGTGTTTTGCTTTTCTATTTTCTTTTTTTTTTACCTGTAGTAAGTTAATGTTCTTGCAGTAAGGTAAAAAGTTAGTGTGAAAACATATCTGAAAACGTTTCAAAGCCACAGGGAACTGGTTTTAAACCCTTCCTCTGCTTTCTCCAGGAAGGCTCATATGGCATATGACACATGGGCTCAGAGTGACTTGTGATACTGGGGTCTGGAGGGGTTACAGCAACACACACTTAATGGTCTGTTGGGGTCTATCAGTTGCTTTATCCTTGTGTTCATCAGCAACATGCATTTTCAAGAACTCATCCATCTCTTATAGAAACACCACTTCTTAGGAGGCACACATGTATGTAACACAACCCAGACTCTCAATTCAGAAACCTGAAGAGTGATTACAGCGAAAGGAAAGCAGGTTAATGCGACATCATGAATCAAGTCCCTCAACCCAGGCACACACAAGAAGAATGAAGGAAAATAACATTTCCTGGGCCAGAGAGATGATCCAGCTGGGAAAACCAACTGCCACCTCTGGAGGATGCAGGTGTCATGACCTCAGCTCCATCCTTGGAATTCATGTAAAGGTGGAGGGGAGAACTGACGGCACCGTGAAATTGTCCTGTGACTCTCTCTCTCTCTCTCTCTCTCTCTCTCTCTCTCTCTCTCTCTCTCTCTCTCTCTCTGTCTCACACACACACACACACACACACACACACACACACACGCACACACTTTTTAAAAAAATTTTTAAGTTCTTTCTTACATTTGCAAATAGGCAACCTCCTGGCCTGAGCTGTGAACCACTATTCCGCTGGTTCTCCTGTTCTTGAGTCATTCGGCTTGGTTGGCTGGATTCCACTCGTTATTCATGTCAACAGCACCTGAGCCAAAGCTCAGACCTCCTTCTGTGTCTCAGACCTCCTAGCTGCAAAATGTTTGTAATGGCATCAGGCATTCTCCTCTGGCTGGGGAATCTTTGTTGTCATAGTTTAAGAATGTTCAACTGCCACAATATGCTGTGTACTGTGTTGGTTGCCTCAAGAAGTATAAGGCTGAGTAATTTGTGAGCTTTCTACCTAAGATTCTAATGTAACAGGAAATGCAGATGACAGACAGTGCACAGACAACACAGAAAAATGGAAGTGCCTCCTCAGTAGAACTCACCCAAGGCCCTAGATATAACTGTCTTTACCTATTTTTAATTCTGTGGCCATGTAGCTCTTTAAAACATAAACAAAATTACACACTCAACAATAACAAGCCAATGAAAATGAGACTCATGTAAGTACTCATGAGGTTTGTCCAATAAAACAAAAGACTTCAATACTAAGACTAAGAAGGGCTAATAATTGAAAAACTGGCATTAATTAAAGGAGGTGAGCATTGCGTGATTTTAATTGAGTCAAGTTTTACCATCCAGTGTTTACAGGAACACAATATAGGTGTCCTTAGAAAATGCTTCATAGGAAAAGCATGTTGGTGATTTGGGGGTAGATTCTACTCAGGAGCCTCTGTCCTTTTGCCTTTGTGCCTGTGTGTTATCTGCCATCTGCATTTCCTGTTGCATTAGATTTGCTCCCAGGTAGCGAGCTCACATATGACTGAGCCTTGTACACATACTAGGAAACACAAGTGGATTGAGCCCTAAAGAGAGGAGTGACTTCAGATGACTTCCCAAGCCTTCCCAAATAGATAACTGATGAGCTCAGTGTGTTTACATACCCTGTTCCTGTCGTCTCCTCATTTCTCACAGCAGCGTCTGTCCATAGGGACTTTGTGTGCAGGACGAACAAAGTAAGTTTCCTGTTTGTGGCTCTATCCATCCTTCTTGGGGTCAATGCTTCTACCTTGCACTCTTATAGGAAGAACACCGAAGAAGAGCAAAGTCAAGTCCTACTGTCTCCCAAGTGCATCTCCAAGTCAGAGAGGCCCAGCCTCCCACCCTAGCCAATCGGGAAACTGTCCTGGATCTCCTTCAAGACATGTGGTCAAGGTGTCTTAATCCAGCTGTCGGCCCTGCTCCACAGCTGAGGCCGAAATGCAGCTTTGTGAATTCATTCTTTGAGACACACATTGTGTCACCCGGTGTCATGTGTAAGAGATAATACAAGAAGACTTTATCTCAAATGGTAAACCAGGAAAAATTGCTTTTATAGCCAAAAAAACACCACATTAACAATTTCATGTAGTTTCATATGGTTTTTTGAACTATTGTTTCATTGACACTGTCATCTTAGAGAGCAGTTAGTAGGATTGTAAGGAAAGGGGATACAAATACATTTTTTTTCTGTCGAAGTATACTTAGAAACAAAGGTAGGGACAGTGAAGATACAGGAAGACACTGGCTAAGGAAAGGGTACAAACAGACAAATTAGTCTGCTCTACAACTTCTTAGGTACCGTATAAAATAGTGTAAAGGGAGGAAAATACATGATTTCTGATATAGTTAGCATGGAAGATGCATGAGGAGAGCTCGGAGGAGGAGAGCTCGGAGGAGGAGAGCTCGGAGGAGGAGAGCTCGGAGGAGGAGAGCTCAGAGGCCACAGGAGCCTGTACGAATTGAAAGCTGACTGGCTTTCAGACCCTACGAACAATAGTCATTCCCAGCAAGAAAAATCTCTATCTGTAGACAGATAAGAGCCTGGAGAAAGCACAGTTTTGAAGAATGTGAATAAATTGCAATTGCAAAACAGGAGGCGAGGAGACAGTCCAAAGACTGACCCCTTGAGTCGCCTTAAATTACCAGTCTATTGAAACTATGGGACCAAAGAATTAAAACTTCCCTGGAATCCAGCCGGGAATGGTGGCACATGCCTTTAATCCCAGCACTCAGGAGGCAGAGGTGGGTGGATCGCTGTGAGTTCGAGGCCAGCCTGGTCTGCAAAGTGAGTCCAGGATGGCCAAGATAATATAGAGAAACCCTGTCTCGAAACAACAACAACAACAAAACGAACAAAAAACTTCCCTGGAGTCCTGTGCTGGGGGAAGGAAGGCTAAAACCTGTTGCCAGCTGGCAGAGAAACCTTGTCTAGGAAAAAACATCACATGGCTCTCATCATTAGATGGATGAACGTGTGTCCTGGCTGTTGGCTCCTCCTTACAAATCTCTAACTGCTGCAGAGAAGGTGGGAAGGAGCTTCATCTCCATGGCTTGGCCAAACAGGCAACACATTCATTTACTGTTTTCAGCTGAGCTCCTAGGTTCCTTAATAAGTGGAGAGTAATGAATCTAGTGCTCACTGTGTCAGGATGGCCAAGAGAGCACATCACCAATAGGATTGACGGTGTGTGGGTGAGAGCTGGAAGACAAGGTAGAGAATGGAACACTCTGTAACCCTTGGCTTTTTCTGTGGGTTCTAGGAATGTGAACTTGCAGTCTCGTGTTGTGTAACAAACCCTCTTCCTTGCTGAACCATCTCCCTTCACTTCATTTTAGCCATCTCCACTCACAAAGGAGTGTTGCTATGCTGAAATCAGACATGTGTCCAAGAAAGCTGTAAAGGTCAGTGCTATCAACACTGACCACCAGGCGGTAGCACCAACTACCTTTACTTTGGTTTGACACATGTGGTGTTATCAAAACTCATGTTTTTTATGTTAGTGGATTTTTTTTCCTTAACCATTAAAAATGTTCTTATTTCAGAGGCAGTCCCTGCTCTCCACTCAACTGTAGAGAATGTGCTGTCCATTGGGTAGATCTGAATAGGGGGTCTAGGTTTACTGCATGCATTATCCTTGCTTGGTACAGTAGTTTGTGCAGGCTTCCCCTGGGTCGAGATCCACTAGCTTTAATGTTTGTCTTGTATGGTTCCTGGACCCTCTAGGTCCTTCTATGCCCCCATTTGACAACTTCCACTTGGTGGGGAGGCCTGGTGCCACACAGAGGAAGGATAAGCAGGGTATCCAGATGAGACCTGATAGACTGTGGTCATATGGTGGAGGAGGAGGTCCCCTCTGTCACAGGTGTAGGGGAGGGGAATAGGGTGAAAGAGGAGGGAGGGGGAACAGGAAGACACAAGTGAGGGGATAACAACCGGTATGTAATCTGAATAAATTATTTAAAAAATAAAAATGAAAAAAAATGTTCTTATTTGTCACCAACTTATGCTATGCTTATTATTTACTTGTATTCCATAATATAGAATTTTACTTTCTGTAAACTCTTTTAAAAACTTTATTGATATATATTAGTTATGCAAATTAAGTCATTTCATTATTGTACTTTCATTGACATATATGCATACACACATACACACAAACATATATACATGCATACATACATTCATGCATACATACATACATGATAATGTGTGTGTGTGCAGTCAGCATTAACACTCATTTACAAGCAAATACTTGCAGATGCACAAGTGAAAAACATTAACTGCAAGCTTAGGATACTAGATTCAAGAGCAGGAGCAAACCATCTAAGCTCTCCCATGCTCATTTATTCCATCTTAAAAAATGGACACTTGGTGGGGAGGCCTGGTGGCACTCAGAGAAAGGATAAGCAGTCTACAGAGATGAGACTTGATAGGCTGTGACCATATGGTGGGGGAGGAGGTCCCCTTCTGTCACAGATTTAGGGGAAGGGAATACAGTGAAAGAGGGAGGGAGGTGGGAACGGGAGGATACAAGTGACTGGATAACAATTTAGATGAAACCTGAATAAATTAATTACATAAAAAAAATGGACACTGCCCTAAGCTCAACGCAAAATGTGTCATGTTCCAAGTACAAGAAAATGTGTTAGTCTCTTCTGTGTGCACAAGCCTGTGGGCAGGATCCCTGGAGCTGGCTAGCCAGCCCATCAGCCAAATCAGTGATGGAAACTCCTTGGCTTCCTGCTCTAATAAAAGACCTCTAGATTCTGGGTGCTCAGCAAACACCATTTTTTTTTTCAAAAAATTGATAACTGCTATGATAGTGCAATAAAGTTTTGAAAACCAGGAACCTTGGACTTCCACAGTGCCCTGAGTCAATGGCAATATCAGAAATAGCTATCAAATTGCTGATCCCGTTGTCCTGTCGTCTGCTAGCTCAAGGGATCTTGCCTTTAATACCTCTGTGTGGAATTTCATGTTCAGTTCTTCAATCATGTATTTTTCCCCTGCTTGTAACTTTTTTGCTGATGGCCAAGGACACTAACTCCTTCCTTTGTTAGGCAGGATAATCTTGAGGGCAAAAAAAAAACCTTAGAGAAACTTTATAACCCTGAGAATAGACCAGGAAAGCCTAAGATAGCAGACTTTTATTGGCTGATGATAAGAAAAGCTGTCCAGCAGGTTTGACACCAAGGATGGACTGCTAATCCCAGCGGTATATCCAGTATAAAAGTTACCATTCCGAATTCCTGGAAACTTCATGTTTCCTTTTGATGGCTTACTGGCCTTCTCTTCCCTGGGGACTGACTTATTCCCACCTTCAAAAGAGTTTACTTTCCCCTGGTGACATTGTTTCATGGTGGCAGAAAGGGTCTCAAAGGCAAAGGCAGCAAAGCTATCTATCACAGCCCCACACAGTCCCCTCAGTTTTCTCAGTTTGGGATGTGAAGTCTTTGTTTGTTTGTTTGGTTTTGAGTCAGGGTTTCTCTGTGTAGCCTTGGCTGTCCTGGACTTGCTTTATAGACCAAGCTAGCCTCAAACTCAAAGAGATCCTCCTGCCTCTGCCTCCCAGAGACATATATGTGTATATCTGTGCTAAGAGACAGATATGTACAATGGGTTCATGTTTTCTGGTAACTCCTGCAGTGCAGCGTGCAGAGCCTCTGTCAAACAGAACTTTCAGTGGTGCACTGTGACCTTACTGAAGAGGAAGGAGCCTGGAGTTCAAGTCCAGTGTAAGTAGGTTACCTCATTAGTTCTGAGACACAGTTGAACAGTTTTGGGAAATTAAAGTTTTACTAGCAGTCTTGATGTCATCACTTTTGTACAAATCAGAAATAAAATTTTGATCAACCAAGGTTGCTGTATGAAAACACTTTCATCCTCTGGAGTTGTTTCTGACATTCAGAAGCCTGTATCTTAGCTAGTGTGGCCCTAAGGGACACTAAAATCCCAGACAGTTGCTAAGGCTGTCTGACCAGATGCAATAGCACTTCTGTTCTGTGCTGGAGAAGTCATGGCTGTGCCCTATCACCTTTCTCTTCTCCATCTAACCTTTCTTCTTGCAAAGAGAAGCAGTGATAAAAATCCCTTACTGCGATTCTGGTGCAGGAAGCATACAAACACGACACATTGGAAGAAAAAAAAAAATTGAAATGAAGTGGGCTTTCCCTCCTCTGCCCAAAGCTTGCCAAGAAGCTGTGAACAGAAAACACAGAATGCCTTGAAGTGGGAGATGGGGGTGGGGGTGGGGGCAAGGGGTGGGGGGAGTGGAGGGGTGGGAGTGGCAAGAGGTGGAAGCTAGAGACTATCATTAAAGGTGGGAACAGCAGTGTTAACTCAGGCAGTACTAAATGGGGTCCCAAGGCCACTCCCAACCTCACAGACCCCAATGTCCTATGGCCGCAAGCTTTATGCCACTGGGATTCTTCCTGTGGGTTTGTAGACATTGGATGAGTCAGCACATGGTCAATATCACAATAAATGCATATCCTATAATAATGTTTATTCCCATCATTTATTACACTTGTTCTTGTTTACCATATATCATTTGTTAGTGTACATTTATGTATGCATGCATGTATTACATGTACATATTCCTTGGGTGTTACATGTACACTGGTGGATACACATTCACATGTATTCACATGTATGGAGGGCAGAGGTCAGTGTCAGGTCTCCTCCCCAGTCACTCTCCACATTACTCTCTCTGACACAGGGACGGTCACTAAACCTGGAATCACCTACACCATTCGGCATGGTGGGGTAACTAATGACCTCCCGGGAGCCATCTATTTCTACCTTCTCAGGCCTAGGATTTCAGACATGCATAACTGCACTCAGAATTTTGCATGAGTGATTGTTTGCCAAACTTAGGTCTTCATGCTTTCAAGTACTGTGCAGACTGAGCCACCACCGCAGATCCACTTATCATATCTCCTAGGATATACATCCACCAATAATCAAAAAGGCAAACCTGTCATAAGCACTGCTAGCATTTAGTTCTGCAAGATGGACTCAGATCTTAATTCAAGCACACAAGAGCACCACTTCTCTTTTTGCCTTTTGTCAACCTACTGTGTGCTAGCAGCCTATTATTTCTAGGTACCACAGACAGCTCTGGAGAGTTTTTATTTGGTTTGTTTATTTTTATTTCATTTCTTTTGACTCATCTTAAGCTATCAAGACCTTACGTAGACAAGAAGCTGTTTAGCAATATAGTTAATATTGAAAAAAAACTTGATTCATTAATAGCTCAGATAATCCAAATTTATAAAAATTGATATGTCCCCAAAGATAAATGGAATATCATGCAGGGGAACAGAGTCGTTTTAAGGCATTAAAATGGCTCACCTAGCACAGCATTATAAGTCATATTAAGCAGAAAAATCAGAAAATAAAGACAGAGACAAAGCTATTGGGCAAGAAGAAAGAGGCTGGGAGTATGCTTCAGCGATGGGCTGCATGCTTAGCATGTACAAAGCTGGGTTCTTAGCACAAAAAGAAAAGACAGAAAAGGAAGAGTCTGACCAGGAGGAGAAGGAGGCAGAGGAGGAAGAAGAGACTGTGAGCTGGGAGAAAGGATACTACTCAGTGTTATTTTCACCTATGAAGTAGACTCACTTTTGGAAAAGTAATAATGGGAATATTCTAGGCCATGGGGCTATGTAGATTGAGTAGCTTATGTAAGGACTTAAAATACGGTGGCAGCATATATCTCTCTGAGAGCCTCAAGAGAAGGAAGGAATGCACTGAATTATGGGAAAAGCTGCTGTGGGTTTGGGCTGGATGTAAACAGCTGGCTAGTGACAGCAATTGGAACCATTTCCACAAAGGTTTTCTCCTTCTGTCTATAGTACAGAATGATTTTCATCTAGGACATAATCATCAGTATCAAAGCCTGACTCTACTGAAAATATTCCTTTAAAAATAAAATGTTAGTAAACTAAAGTTACATGTCACTAGGAATGCTTGAAACGTAACAGAGCATCAAGGAGTGAGGGGATACTGTGTTAGTTCCTGCAAAGATCATAGGTAGGGGTGGAGCTTCTTGTGAGTTAGTTCATTGCTATCTTTAGGGCAGAAGTCTCTTCCTGTTCTTCATGCTTTGCCATCTTCAGCATCATCACTCACCCAGCATCCTAAGCAGATGACACAAGGGCTGACATTTTCTTGTGAAGATGGACTGACATGCCCATACCTAGCCTGCCTAATGGACACAGATCGCCCATGACTCCTTCATGATAGCCATTGGCCTCTCATGACTTTCATTCCTTAGGAATAAATGGCCCCTGTAAGGTCTACTTGCAGAATGATCTGCCTTGACAGATCATCTCCCATCAGACTGAACACAGAAAACAGCATCCACATGCCTATGCCGACGTTGCTCACTCCTGTTTTGACAGCTGTGGGCTGACTTCTGCTTGTTACAGAATTCCTAAGGCAGCAATCACAGTGCTTTTTAAGAACAGTTGTTTGCTATCAGCTTATCTGATTTCTTGGGATCTTCACTTATTTTCCCTTTGAATTTACTAAAACCCATGGAAACATATGAATAGACCCATGTGGTTGGGCTTATTTTGCAGAATTCAGGTCTTTAAAGGAAACATGGGTCCATTTAAAATGTGGTCTCATAATGTACCATGAGATGTTGGCATACAACATGTCTGAAATGTTGTTCTTCTCAAAGGAGCCTTTGAATTGTATCTGGGCATCGATTATATGATGTTTTTACGGGATAAAAATTATAACTCATAAATTGTCATAGCGCTAGAGAGATGGTTTGAGTGGTAAAGTGCCTGCCAGGTAAACATTATAATCTAAGTTTATGTCTTCAATACAATGGAAAAGCACAAGGTGAAGATATGCTTTGGTAATCTAGTTCTGGGAGAGGACTGGAGGCACAGAGTTCCTAGCACCCGTTGGATAAACAAGCTAGATCAATTAATGGGCTCCAGACTTAGGGGGATATACTGTCTAAAGTTATAAAGTATCTACACACACACACACACACACACACACACACACACACACACACACACACACACACGAGTCTCAGATGTCACTCCTAACTAAAGTCTCTTCGGAGACACACTTGAGTAATCTAGTAACTCAAGTTGTCTCTCCCTTTTCTTCAGGTTGTTTCAATGACATGACTTCTAAACTGCTTAGATTTCTTCCTAGCAATTGCTCACATTTTCCACAAATCTTAGTATAAAAATTTATCTAGAAAACTTTTGTCATGTTTATGCCCATAGAGGCAATATATGGTTTTGTTTATTTGTTTTGTCTTGGTTTGTTTTCAACCACTCCACCCAGCGACAGAGTGGCCAGTTATAAAGTCACAAATATAACAGTAAGTTCCATAGCAATTTTTCCTTAAAATTGCAGTGTCAAATACATAAACTCTCTTCAACACAGGCATAAAACCAGGGTTGGAATACATGCGAAAGGGACATGACACAACTCTAGATCTTCCATTTTCAGGTTTCTTGTTTGCAGACTTGGAACACATTTTGCAGATCTTGATTGGTTGTGGATTGAGTAGAACAGAACTGAAGAGTTCAGAAGTGAGCATCAAGCATTTGGGATCTTGTTGCTCTTCCATCTGTTTGAATAAAAGTGGTCCTGGAGGTTCATATATTTGAATGCTTGGCTCCCAGTCAGTAAACACTATAAGAAGGACTAGGAGGTGTGGCATTGTCTGAAAAAATGGACTATTAGGGGTCACCTGTGACATTTCAAAACTCATTCCAAGCCTACAGCTCAGCCTTCCTCTCTCTGTGTTTAACTTACAGGTGAGACGTGAGCTCTGTGACTGCTCCATTGCCATGCCTGTCACAATGCCACCTGTTATGATGTTCATGGACTCACCCTCTGAAACCACAAGCAAGTCCCCAATTAAATGCTTACTTTCATGAGCCTTGGCCACAGTATTGGATCACAGCAATGACCCTCCTCGAATATGGACCTAAGGGAGGATAATAGGGTAGGGGTGGGAGGGTAGGAGGAATGGAAGGATATGAGTGATGGGAGAACAATTGAGTTGTAATCTGAATAAATTAATTTTTTTAATGAACTTTAAAAAAAGACAGGCAATTGGATAGACTGCTTTAAACTTTAATCTTTCCATTAGTTAAATGAAAATTTAAAAAATCTAGGCTAGAGATAACACTCAATGATGAGAGAGCATGAGCTGATCTTTCTTTTTATGGGGGGAGAGACTTTTTATTAAAAATTTTTACATATACATTTATATTATTGCACATATATACAATAAACTACCTACAGTAAGAAGAACCATGAAACAATCAGGAATTATATATATTTACATTCATAGTGTTTTGTCTGTTTGTATTTGGCAGCCTTGAAGAAAACATCTTTCCTATCTTAGTGTCTAAAATTCTGGACGTAACTCAATATCTATCATATCTCATCATTATCAATTTGAAACATTTATCTAGACCTAGACCTAAAAACATCTGAACCACTAAATGACTAAGCTTAATTGTAAAACTAAACTATCTGGTCTTCAACCCCATCAGATACTTGAGAAGGAATAAGATTAATTACCAGTGTATACAGGGAGTGCAGGTTAGCAGCTTCCCAAATGAGAAGATGACAGAGACAGTTTGGTGCCTGAACAGTCACACAAAATTCTCTATAACTTTGAAGCGTCAACTTCAGCCTTCTGGCCCAATATATCTGATAGACATATTTTTGAACCAGTAACTATTGAGGACTTGTTTACCCTGTCTTAGCAGAGTTTGGCTGTCGACTCTGCCTGCATCCAAGCTTGTCCATTTTTAGGCAGAATTCTGTCTGTGGTAGAAATGATAACATTTTGCCCAGTGGCTTGTTTGCCACATTTGAAGCCATCTCCATAAGGAGGCTCTTTGATGCTCATCATCTTCTTTGAGGTAGGATGCGTGTTGCCAAGAGTTAACCTGTCTCATTGTAAATGTATCTTTGAAATAATAAAAACATCTTTAAATGCCATATTCTGTATGTCCCTGAAGTTTTTTAACACCTTATCTAAATATTTTACCTTGTGTTTCTATAGAATCATATCTATCTGTTACACAAGATTATCTGATGTACATTCTTGTGGTAAAAATAGACTAGTAATTGATATGACCATGACTTTATCAACTATCAATTAACTTGTATAACTCATTTATCCTAAACAGCCTGCAATAGCACTTTCAAAGTATTGGAAGTAAACTTTGCATTATAATTGAGTCATATGGGTACAGTGTCTCATATTAGAATAGAAATATACATATATATATAATGTCTGTAAAGAATAATCTTAATTTTAAATTCTATACCAATGTATCTAAAATTAAACTCATTTTGCATCTATATGAAAATTCTGTACCAGTGAATGAAAACTAACCTTGTGAGTAAGAATTAAGGTATTAAGTTGAGGAGTGGATTCACTAATCTACTTTTTGTCCTATCATCCCTATACATTTTTATATTCCTACTTCTTCTTTTTTTTATACTGTATCTCCAACCCTAAGAATGAAAGATAAAGGGAAGGAGAGACATCCCTGAGTCCAATCTCGTTTTCTCTCTAAATAAGACCAGCAATAAATTATAACCAACTTCCAATGAAATTAAACACGTACCACCCAAGAAAGCAACCCAACTCCTATTAAGGGAAATGGGACTTCATTCTCTTAACATTTCTTCTGGCTGATTTGGGATAAATAATATCTTTGTAGGAACCCAAATAAAATTGGGCAAAAGAGTTAATAAACCAGCTAGGAATAGCATTTGTGGTCCAGTTTGTAAACCTCGAGAAATTCGAGGCTTAATTAGAGTCCTATGTAGGACATTGTGAAATGCTGGACCAATTGAGATCGGAAGCTTTCTTCAAGGCTGTCTTGGGACCTTTCCTGCTCTGATAAGGCACAGTAACTGAGGCACTCGGTGCTGGAACACAGAGGATGCAGGATGTCAATGTCCAGCAGAGCATGAGCTGATCTTATAGAGGACTTGAGTTTGGTTCCCAGCCCCCACATCAGGTGGCACCCAAAGGCCTGGAAACTCCTGCTCCAAACAATCAGATGCCGTCTTCTGGTCTCTACAGATGCCTGCATGCATGCGTTTATACCCCTTGACACAGACACAGACATGCCATTTTTATTTTTTATTACTTTGTTTATTTTATTAAGTAATTAATGTATTTACTTTCCAACCAGATTGAAGTCCCCTCCCTTTTCTGCTCCTGGTCCCACCCTCCCTCCCTTATCCCCAATGCCTCCTCCCCTATTCCTCAGAAAATGGGAGCACCCTACCCACCCCCACCCCCCACTCATCAAGCCCCATTAGAACTGACTTGACTTAGTGTGACTTGGTGAGACAGCCACACCAGAGGGGAGTGATCAAAAAGCAGGCTGTCAGGGACAGCTCCCACTTCCCTTACCAGAGAACCCATACAAAGCCTGAGCTGCCCATCTGCTACATCTGTATACAGGGACTAAGTCCGGTCTATGTGTGGTCTTTGGTTGATGCTTCAGTTTCCGCAGGCCCCTCTAGGCCTTGCTTAGTTGGTTCTGTTGGTCTTTTTTGTGGAGCTCCTGTCAACTACAGGTCCTTCTGTCCATCCACTACTCTTCCATAAGGCTCCCTAAGAAGACTTTTTAAGTAATTTAAAGAATTATTATTTTAGGAGCTAATGTCATACAAATATGGTACCGACCTGTGTAAGACATTCCTGACCCCATTAACTAACGAGGAAAAAAAAGCTGTATTATTAGAAAAACAAGAGAATGTAAAACTACAAAAAGCATCAATGTTAGGTGAAATTTTCGTTCTTGTTAATAATGACCAGCCTCTGAAGATAAGAAATAATTTAGACCCTGAGGGGTTTATATCATTTAGGGCACATTCCAGAGTTCCACGGTTCTCCTCTTCAGGACCTCTTATGTGAGAAGGGAGGGTGGATACAACTGAAAACATAAAGGTAATTGTAGATAGAAATTGGTTCATGAGTTGCAACCAGATGTCTAGATCGGCAAGAGCTTGAGCCTTGAGCCTGAAAGCTTTTCCTGAGTTTCAAATACTCCATTTCAATCAGTCTGTCTGTCTGTTTATATGCCGTGTGTGTGTGTGTGTGTGTGTGTGTGTGTATGTGTGTGTGTGTGTGTGTGTGTACTGATTTTGAGACAATGTTTCACATTATAGTTCAGACCGGCCTTAAACTCATGTTAATCCTCCTGTCTCAGCTTCTGTACTGTTGATGAGAGACAGGAGCTACTGTACTGGGCTCAATCACTCCTTTTGTAAATATCAGAAAGCAATCTTTCTCCAAAATCAGAAGCGAAAGAGCATTAAGTGGATTGCAATCTTCTCATTCCTTCTGTATCCGACCAGAGGGAGCTAACAGCAAAGGGAAAGGCAGCCCAGACAGCTTCCGAATGAGGTTCTTGGTGCCCGCCTCTGGGTTTTTCACCTTATGGAGGGTAAAGGAAAAAAATTCCACCTTATGGTGGAATTTCAGATCGGGATTTCAAAAGTAAAACAAAGGTGTGCCAGCTCCTCACCTGAGATTCTGGAGGAAGTGGCCTCAGTGTTTCCCATAATGGGTAGAAGTATTATAGAACATGGAAATTTCCTCGTCTTACCTAGAGAAGGAAACTCCATTAATGAACATGGCTGTGTGCAGGCAGGTTATGTGGCAGTGCAAGGTACAAAATCCCCAGGGTACTCAGACTCCTGACATCTGCCTAGGGGCAGGTGCTACACTAGTCAGTACCAGAGACATCTCACCAAAAAGGAGCCAAGACAGTTCTCAGGCATGCGGGCAGCTTCCCCATTCCTGACAGCCCTCAAGATGTCAAATAGAAGAGAGATCAGCTCAGTGTAGATTGTGACCTCTCTGGGTTTGAGCTCTGAGTTGTCTCCACTCCATCATACCTGAATTTCCCATGCAGGGGAGCTTCAAGCATCTTAATGACGTTGGGCATCAGGCCCAATGGTACCATATAGAAAGGAGGATGGGTTTTCATAAGCACTTTAGAAGGATCCCTAGCTCTACATCACACCAACACCTCCCCGTACCACCTCCCTCCTGGGCTGCAGTGACCTACAGCTGCAGAATTTTCTCTTTGGCCAAATGTGGCAAAGCCCTTCATCTTGTTCATCTTTTCTTAGCTTTGACCTTGCACATAAGAGGTTCTAGAGGATATTTACTGAAGTGTGTTACTTCTTTTTAAACTAAAGTTACAGCATTATTTTTTTAACATGGATAAAGAAGTCCATACTCTGCATCAATTTCAGAGCTAAAACAGTATTATTTATCTTTTCTTTCTATGCTGTACTTTCTTGAGGCAAAATCTCAACATATCCCCACATGTATAGAAATAGGACAAAACATATCTCTCTGACATCTGCAGGGAAAAAAAAGTGTGTCTTTGGTAGCATCTGGGACACAGCTGAGGTCCTATAGGGTGGTTACTGGTCACTGGGACCTTCCTAAGTCCTGGGGCACCCTGCTAGCTTCTTAAAGCTTGACACACTAAAGACGCTGCCAGCCTTCAAGCATTTAGATTCCATCACACTGCCAAAGTTGTTTTTATCATGCATGGCTACATCACTTTTTTTCCCTGACACATTAAAATCAGCAGAGAACTCATTGACTAAAGTCGCTGAATTGTTCTTTCCAATAGACATTCCCTTTTACTTAACAGTCTCATTTTTACCTACCTGAGCATCACAGTCTGGCAATATAGAGGTCCAAGCTGGACGTAGGGCTACATGAGTGCAGAAGCTGCAGTGTAACAGAGTGGGTTCCTGGCCATGTTCTCTGCTCATCCAAAGGACAGGTCCCTAAGTACATCTTAAGTGGAGAATGTACCTTCACAACCCATGGAAAGGACGTGGATGCTATGATTGACCCCATGATGAGGGTATGAGACTACAGAGCATCGCTCGGGTGCTGCTGGCTCTCCAGCAGATACTGTCGGGTTCCTGGAGACTTCGGCCTCACCACTGATTCTGTATGCTGTGTCTACAGCCTCTGCTCCCTCCATCTGCTGACACTACTGGTCCTATTCTTCATATCTAGCTAAGCCTTGTCCTACTCCATACACTTTCCCTCCTCCTGACTCGAGGAGCATCCAGCAGCAGAGGTGAGTACCATTCAGTTTGCCTTTAGATCTCCTTCTCAGTGCTAAAGAGATGTCTGACAATGCTGCCTCTGCTATTTTAGCTTGGATTTCAGGCCTTGGCCAAGAGAACATTACATGATTTTTTTTTTTTTTTGTCAAATCAGATTAATGACATCTCTAGCCATCTGAGGATGGGCATATACACACTTTATCAAAGCCTGAAATTTGCCGAAGTGTGGAAGACTAGCCTCAACACTTGTTAATAGATTTCTTCTTCACTCTGGATGGCTAAGCTATGAAGTTTTATGACTACTAGGGAAAAATTGAGCTTCTATAATCCAAACTTTGGGCTCATCATAGCATCTTTCCTGGTCTTTAAATAACATCTGGGCTGTAAAACATACAATAGAGATAATGCTTCAACAGCATACAAAGCCAATTTGGTGAATTTCAGGACCATACCACACAATTTTTCAGGGCATCTTCCTATCTCAGATTCTATTACAATAGATAGCTACCATACATAAGAAGGTCATTGGCCCTCTGGCTCACAAAACTGAAGTCCAGACCAGCTGGGGAATGAAAACTTATTGCTTACAGCCAGAAAGATGCAGCTGGTTTGTATCATACCTATAATCTAAATTATTAAAGTCAAAATGTTGAAGCAAGCACATGGATTCTATAAAGTCTCTGTGCTAGAGATGAATTCCAAATTGTTTAGCAATACAATCAGAATGGCTTATGTCATTTTCTGAAATTTTTCTTTTGAAATTAAATTACTGTTTGATGCTTCCCAAAGTTGATTTGTGGGTAGGGGTCTAGACTGAGAGAAATCTGCTTTTATTTTTGAGTGATAGCAACATGAAAGAGACATAGTTTTACCTCTGGTGCCTTTTCTTTTTATTCTTTTAAATTACTCAAATACATCCAAACTTCAGGAATCAGATAGTCATTTTAGGAAGAGCTCGATGAGAAAAGCAAATTGTGAAAAGCTAGCCAAGCTTTAATGAAGTGACTTAAAAATGCCAGACTACTTCCATGAGCTAAAAGATTGTATTGGCTAAAACAATGAAGCTGTTGGCCAAGTTCACTACAGCACATCAATACGTGTGCCAACCATTACCCCCAAGACATAACTGCAAAAACAATCCATCAATTTAGGTAACTGGTCAATTTGAACTTGAAAGAAATTACGCTGTACAGTTGATTGAAATGGTTGTTGAACAAATTTTCTCACTGTTTGTGTAGCTTTGTCTGGGTCTGATGGGTCAGAAATCTTGTGCAGAGAGTGACTATGAGACAGGGACTCAATGACCTCCATGTCTTCAGCTGAGAAGTGGAGTTTGTTTAAGAGAGAGATGGGCATGAAATTTAACTGTTGCCAGTTTTTTCCCCTGTGGCATAATAGATTTTTCAAGTAAATAAAATGATAGGAAATTAATCTGTTCAATTAATTTCCAAAACCATTCTCTGCTTTTAAACATCATTTCTGACCCTCTACACAAACAGAAAACAATCTTTATTTCTCATTTAGGATCACTAGGAGACTTGTGGTCCTTGTCTGGGTGTGAGTTCTCTTTAAATACATCCTGTGGATGTTTTACATGCATGTGGGCTGAATGAAGACTCCTCTCTGAGATAGAAGTGAGAGCTTGTCTCGGTTTGGCTTTGTTTTCAGATACTGGATGGTCGAAGATTATTTCTGTTTTTTTCTCTTACGCATGAGGCAACTGAAAAAGGACTTACAGGGGTGTGTCTCCCCGGGAATGCTCTACTTTTTAAGCATATCTATAGTATACATCATTTTAACAGCATAATCAGCTTTAATAGCCTTTTACTTAGTTCAGCCAATAATGTACAACCTACTGAAATAGTTTGTTAAGACATACAAAACTACAGTAATACTCAGATTATAATTGTGTTCCCAAGTTTCATCCACTGCAGTGGGCAAACAGAGAATATAAACAGTTTTTGATTGATTGATTTCTTTTTCTGTGACACATCGTACTCCCAAGAACTTAAGTCACAGCAGCTAGCACAAGCACAAGGGTAACATCTTCCCAATAAAAGACCAAACTATGATCTCGTTGGCAAGACCACTAGCTGGAACAAAAGGCAACCAGTGTGTCAATTCATCAGAGAGAAGTAGGCTTTTGATTGAATATCTCCCGTGATTCTATGCTCCTTTCAGCATCATTTGTCTTATAAACATCAGTTGAGAGCTGGGTGAATGCCAGACCATGTGTTGGATACTAAAGATTCAAGGATAAAGCAGACTGCAGTGGGACACACCTGTAATCCCAGCACTGAGGAGGCAGAGGCAGGTGAATCACTGTGAGTTCAAGGCCAACTCGGTCTACAAAGTGAGTCTAGGACAGCCAAGGCTACACAGAGACACCCTGTCTTTAAAAATAGAAAAGCAAACAAACAAACCAAAAAGGTACAAGACATCACTCCTACTCCTGCTTCAGAACTCACTGGGGAGCACATTGAAGAGATGACACATGGGTAAATGTATGCAAGTCAGTGAGAAAGTCTGGAGCTGGGAACATGGCATTGGCTAACATAGGAGGGATATCTCCATGACCCACCTCTAAAGCTAAGCTATTTGCATAAGTTAGCCACTGCCTTCTTCGCAGGGGCAATTCTGTTTCTTTGACCCTAGCACCCACCCCTCACTAAAATACTTCCATAGTTTTCTCAAAAGCAAACAACACAGCTCTTTCCTGGCCAGCTTGCAGAGCTAGCCCACTCACTCTCTGCTTTGTAAAGGAAACTACTTTACTGAGATACAATTTTCGTGCCACAGAGTCACTCTTCACCTGATTTAAGTACAATCTGAAGCACCTTAGTGTACGGATAGTCACACAGCTGTCACCACAGTGTAACGTTAGAATGATTGCAACACCCCAAAGACGATGTGTGTCTCTGTGCCCCTGAGAACACCCTCAGCCCAAGGCAAACCTGTGCTTCCTTCTTTCCTCCTCTCTAGATTTAAATTTTCTGGACATGTCATACACACATACACTTATGTGATGGGAGGTCTTTCATGACTGGCTTCTTTCACTGACCACAGAAAATATAATGATCTCTGTATTTTTTCCTGGGACCACTTGTTTGTGCTTTTGAGGTTCTTCTAAGTGGCAACTCATGTACCCACCTGATATTTTCATTACAGGAGGGGGTCATGCTGTGTGGTCTTACAACATTCTGTTTACATATTTGTCAGCCGAAGGACATCTACGTAATTTCTACATAGGCATATTATGAAAATGCTATAGTCATGCACAGGTCTTCGTGTGGAGTTGTATAGACTCTGAGACGTGCAGTCACTCATCAGATACCTGCCTCCCTAATGCCTCTACAGTCTTGTATTCCCATAAGCTATGTGTAAAAGTAACGGTTTTCCTGCCTCTTTGTCAATACATGTTACAGTTTGTGGACTGTTGCCATATGATCTGGCAACTCATGCGGCTTCGGTTTGCTTTTCAGTTGTGTTTCTAACATGTTGTTCTGTGTTTATTGGACTCATTTCTCTTATTCGCATGTTTCACCTAATACTTAATTGGACTGTTTGTCTTCACCATTGCATTATAAGAATTTTCTCATATTCTGGACACAAATCACCGGACAAACAGGTCACGACTAGTTTTTCCTCCATCATTCAGGCTGTGATCTACAAGGAGCAGCCTGAAGTCCTCAGTGAGGACAAGAGCGTTTGCATCATTCTTCACTCCCTGCTGGCTCAGAGCACATTTGGTGAACAATGCTCTTCATAAAGGTCAAACTCAGACTTTTCAAACACAGGAACAAGCTTGCTTCAGTCATCCATCATCTAGCTGGGAGTTACTGTTAGGCCAGGAAAGCTGAGCTCAGAGGACAAGTTCTCTTGTCACAAACCGAGTTCATGGTGGTGGTAGTGGGGGATGGGGCAAGGGTTGGGGGGCTGCGGGGGGGAGGTGGGTGATGGGGGACGACAGAACACTGTGAAAAGCAAGTCTGTAGAGTAGCTTTGGGTATCAAACATTTCCACTCTAGCTTCCGTCATCCGATTAAAACACAAAAACAAATGTGAAATTTACAGTTGGAATTTTAAAAAGATCTTGCTTGCCAGATTTTTAATCCCCTCAGTTTACACTTGGCAATGAGCCTTACAGGTTTACTACTGAGATTGGATTTGGAAGGAGCTCTTCTCAAGTTCCAATTGCTTTCAAGATTGGGTTTGGGGGGGGGGGTGTTTAACATAAAGTAAACTCACACACTGATCAGTTTGGAGCCCAGCACAATGTTAAAACCACACAATCTCAATGAAACAAGGAGAGCTTTGAAATTTACAGAATCCAAATTATGTTTAGGTTAAAAGCAGAAATATTGCAAAAATGTTGCCATACTCAAGAGCTTGAATCTGTTCATGAGGGCCTGCCTCCTTTCACTTAATAATTTGAGATGAGGGAGAAAAAACCCAGAAGCTACAAAATAACATCATACAGAGACCAAAAAAAAAAAAAAAAAAAAAAAATCTGAAATTCAAGATTGTCGTCTAGTTTCCAGGCACCCCTTCTGGTTACTGTCCTCGGGCTCTGCCTTCTCCTCGTCTTTATCAGGGTGTATTTTCCTCCTGAAAAGGAAATTACCAAGCTCAACCCTTTGTGGAATTTGACAGTGGCTTGAAGGGACAGTGTGCCGCTGTGACGTCTGCATAAGGGAGTTGATTTCCACTTTTTCTCTTGATATATATTGATCTGGAGTTTGTTGAGTTTTTTGTTTTGTTTTGTTTTGTTTTTGTTTTTGTTTTGAGATGAATGTTTCTGCAACTCTGTGCAGATTTTCTTTTCTTTTTCTTTTTTTTTTTTAATGATGCTTTCTAAACCCTTTCCAAGTGTGGCCGTTCCTGAATGACTGGCTGACATTTTTAGCTCTAATGTGAGGTAAAATTAAGTCTGGCTTGAGATCTTGGTGATGAATTAAAGTTACCATCTTGTATCTTTGACATTACTTGGGTGTGAATCTCTGTGTTTATTGTCATTCAGTTTTTTTCATGAAAAAAGTGTGACATGCATTTCCCGTTCTGTCCACTTGAGGGAATCAGACTTTAGGGATGGCAGCTACTTCAGGTCTTTAAGTCAACTGGTAGAGCAATTATTTATTTGTTACCAAATGTCTCTTATGACAGCTAGGCAGGCCGGGGGTCACAGAACCTGAGTTCTGAGATAAATTACTCTTTATACCCCGCCCGTGCAGGTGGAAATGAGCACTTGCTGATGAATGGGAGTCCTGGGAGGTACGAAGCCAGGCGCACCATGCAATTTATGGTCAGCGCTCTTGGACTTCAGAATGATTAATACCAGCAATTCTCACCGGAATAAAAGCTGTTTCAGCCCAAGAGAGGACTGTATATTACTGTTTATAGAAGCAGATAAGATCAAAGTAACCCACGGTTTGTGTTAAACAAATACCAAATTCTGGGTCAGCGAAAATTAATCCTAAAGGAGTAACGGAAAGTTCCTAATGACTGTGAGATCCACACATTATCACTTTTCATTCAAGTGGTAGAAAATGGCAAAGCTATTAAAGAGATTTGCAAATGGCCCCTTTACTGCACGGGACTAACAGCTGCATCACAGCATATTCTCCAATGGAGAGGCCTGTTATCTAGACATCTGCAGTTTGTTAATGAAGTGTACACGTCTATGCAGTTCTGAGATTACGTGCAGGAGCATCAGAACCATTTTACTATTGAGTTTCACAACAAAATACAGTAAATCACATTATATTTTGTCCATTCTTACACTACAAGCAGCTGTGAGGATGGATGAATTAAAATCCGCTCCCCTGTCCATGTTACACAAAACAGATGTTATTTCTGCAGCATACCAGAAAGAGAATTTTTCCTCAATTGATGTTTTTTAGTGACTAATTACATATTGCATTGTCTTACGAACGCTGGAAATTTTTAAACATAAGACAACTGTATGAAGCAATTATACTTAAAAGTTTTTATTACAGATTTTTAGGAATACCTTGGGATGTTTTTAGTACAATTCAAAACTGTTTTTAAATTCCCCAGCAAAAACATATTTCTCTTCCTATAGAGTTGTTTTTTCTTTAATAAGTTTTTACTCACAAATTTACATCATTACCATATTTGAATCATGTCACAAATTCACATTGCTCTTGCCCAGTGAGTTACGAATTGCTTACTCACTTCAAATAAGCCTGAGTTAATTTAACTGTAGCAAAAAATCAAGTCTAGTGAGGTGGCCCACTGGGTAAAGGGTTGGCGGCCATGCTTGATGTCCTGTTCCAGAGCCTACTGGTAGAAAAAGAGAACCAACTCCCACCAGCTGTATTTTGACCTCCACCCAAGCATCATGGCATATGTGGACACACTCACACAGACACACACACATACAACACACACACATAGCACACACACATAGCACACACACCATAACACACACACACCACACACTAAGTAAGTAGATAGATAAATAATAAATGTTTTAATAAAATAAATTTCTCATTGCATTCTCTAATTAATCTGAAGTACACAAAATAATGTTTCCTTTAGTTTCACTATTATTTCAATCATTTTATTGATTTTAAAAGGTGGGTATCTATTATCGTCCATTTCACGGCATCTTCTCTCATGTTGATATTTTGCCAAGTTTTTGAAATGGTTACTAATCACTTAAATGTAATAAATTTAAATTGTTTTCCTTCGGAAAATATAGGGAAAATAATTAGTCAATTACTTGAAAGCAAATATATATTATTTGAATATTATCAATTATTTAACTTAGAAATCAATGGTCTGCCCTCAGATTCCGAAGATCTGTATTTAACCACAGATTTTATTATGCAATGTATAGGGAAATTTTTTTGTACTCTAATGATACCAAAAGAAACTATAACGTACCAATGAAAGGTTCACATGCCATTTTTATACCATATTTTTCGGACTGTCAGACTCACCTGACCATAAGATGCACTCAAGAAAAACAGTAAAAACAGCAATTTGGCCTTAAGGCTCACCCTAAACCTCCCTCACATACACACACACACACACTTTTGGGAAGAAAAAGTGCATCTTATGGTCTGAAAAATACAGTAGTTCAGTGCTTACTGATTTGTGTTTGTTCCTGACAGGCATGTAACATTAGAGCTCACTTGGTAGTGTAGCGTCATGAGTTTATGCAGATCTGCCCAGCCCTTCATCTCAGAATTCAAACAGTAGTCTATAAAGAGCCATCTGCTCATGCTCAAAATGGCTGCATACCATCGCAGGACCATGACAAACTGCCATCTCTCATTGATTCTCCCAGAAACCCAAATGATCATGAAAGAGAATTTGTTGTAGTTGGTTGTTTTACCACTTTTCTTTTGCAAGCCATAATTTCTGTGTCGTCTTTATAGATGCTATGTCAGAGACATCTTTATAGATGCTTTTGAATTTTAGAAAATAATGAATCAAATTAAACTATCAATCTAATTCATCCAGTGACTGGCTTGTGGTAAAATGTTGTTATTATTGTTATTGTTGTTATTATTATTATTATTATTATTATTATTATTATTATTATTATTATTATTATTATTATTATTATATCAATACATTGGTAGTATACATCTTATAATTGTCAAAGCTATTTCCTATTTTTGTTTCTTTGTTCATTTGTTTTGAGTATCAGACTGGCCTGAACCAATCTGGAAGGTAGAATCTCCATTTAATAAAAGAGAAAATCAAATGAGAGATGCAAAAATGGTGGCAAAGCTGTGGGTTGTCCTGTCTAGGAGACTGTATGCAGGAAGTAGCACATCAAGTCCAGGGCTCTTCTTTCAAACTTGCTGCTCAACAGAGTCTCTCAGCTTTAGTGACACTGTCTTTTGGGGAGGGTCTCTACTTGGGTTGTAGATTATTTCAACATTTCTGTAAACATCAATAATATTAGGTAAGTAATCCAGACATTGAGATTCTGATTTGCTAATGATCATTTTAGACATAAACTTGTGATCAAGATGCTGGCACAGACTCAGAAACTAGTGTATTGTACTTCAATGGTGATATTTTTTGCTTTAATAATGTTTATTAACTTTTAAAATCTTCAGTTATGTGTATACATGCAAACCTCTCTGTGGCCACATGCACATGTGCATATAGGTGACTTCAGAGTCCAGAAGAGGTTATTGTGTCCCTTGGAGCTGGGGCTGTAGGCAGTTGTGAGCTGCTTGATGTGGGTGCTGGGAACTGAACTCAGGCCCTCTTGAAAGATGTATAGGTATTACTCTTAACCCCTGAGCTATCTGTTCAGTCCTTGTTTCATTGATATTTAATATAAATGGAAGAGGAAAGAAATCCATTTCAATATCTACCTAAAATGAAGCATACATATATGCATATATATGCTGTATATATATTAGTGGCCTTTAACGAGGGGCTCTGTATCTTTCCATTGTGACAAGATAGTTATCTCAACTTTTTCCAAGAGCATCCTCCATTTTTTCTCATCCAAAATGAATACGTTGTATTTTGTTCTATAAATGTATAAAACCCAACAAAATATTGCTTCTGGAATAAAGACAGTATAGGGAGTCAGTATTTTTTAAAAGTTTATTCTACCTCTGGCTATAATATGCTTGGGTTCATACCAGCCATTGTAATATGTACTGGCCACTTGGGTTACCGTAGCAGTTGTGACTTTATAGACACTGTAAATCTATTAAGCCACAATTTGCACGTAATAAAAAGAAACTGCGAGCAGTTAAGTGAAAGGCTCACTTCTGAGTTGCCCAACAGTTTTCCAGGGAAAGTCATTGCAGCAGCTTCAGCTACTGCCGCCTGCCCGCCCTTGAGAAATTTAATCACTCTGATTGAGGAAACCTGGAAAGAGTCGGCTGTTTCTTCCTTCTGCTCATAATTGCCCTGTAGCTGAAACAAAGCTGGTGCTGTGGAGGGCCAGACACCAAAGGCATGCATGTATCAACTGCTGCCTACCTGCCCTGCAGCTCCAGCACCTATCCCTGAGCCATCCCGCCACCAGTCAGGGAAGCCACAGACAGGCTGATCTGATCGCCACCATGGTGGTCTCCTGGATGCGAGTGAGGATGGACATGGATACATAGCAAGGAGGGAACTCACCCACCCAGTATTGAATGGAGACGAAACTAAGGAAATCTTGGCATTGACTCAGCAAAACAAAATGACTGCTCGGTGTGACCTCTGCAGGCAAGTAAATCTCAGTGCAAACATGAAATGTATCTAGACTGTAAATATCATCTATAATAGAAACAAACAGCTGGGGGCTGGCTACACATGCATTCCTTGGGGCATCACCACCAAAGCTGAGATTTGTGCGTTAGCTGCGGGTTTCACTGCTGCCTGTGGGTGGGTGACCCTAGCCCAGCACACAAAAGATCCAGTCAGAAACCACATGCCCGCTTTTATTAAGTAAGAAAGAGAAGACAGGCTGGCAATGGAGATCCCAAGAACCAGAAAACCTGATACATCCTACTAATTGATTTGCAATACTAGCCGCTTGTAGAGTCACAATAAACACATTTCTCTTCTATGCAAGTGATGCGCCCCACAACCTAAGCCGCAGAGGCAAGTTTGAAAAGTTGTTGGGAAGGGCGTACTAAAGTTTTAACAAATATATCTGGGTGACTATTAGACTTGCCTGGAAATTCCCCCCCCCCCCCCAATGTTTGGAGCCCTCCATTTGTTTATTACAAAACTACTGTGTGTGGTTTTCTTATTTAAGCTTTCCTGTCAGTAGAACATTCTAAAGGAATTTTAATTCTGAAAAACATTTACTCCTGGCTAATGCCTGCCAATTAAGTCCTATTCATTGAATCAACAGTTTTCTGTTACCTGTCCCTTCAGGTAGAACCAAGGCTCACAGCCCTGCCCTTTCCCAGGCTTCCACGCCGAGATTTTTCTGCTGCAAACAGTAGGGACACCTGTTTTGTGAGCAGGGCAGGCCAGCATCTGAAATCCTAGGAATGGGGCTGCTATTGAACAAGGGGTGCTCGATAAGACAGCCACCGTGATAGGCAGCGGAAATTTGATAATGAAAGGAGATGCCGAATAGATTAATCTGGGGTGATTTGCCAAAACACTGGGTTTTCTAGAAGATTATCCACACTCCAATAGGAAGCTCTTTGTCTTGTGAAAAGTCCCCCACTTATTATTGTCTTCTTTATCTCAATAAGAAACATAATGGCTTGCTTGTTTACATGCATGATAGACATAGCCAGAGCTGGCCTGTGGGGCTGTGCACCCGTCTCATTGAAATGTCTCCAGCATGCTGGTTGTTAGCTAGCAGGGAACAAGCAGCTGGACATGTATAAAATTTAAATCTGCCTTGCTTAGGTTGGCAGAAAGGACGATTATTTCATCCACTGGGAAAAGGTTTTATTTCCTGCTCAAATACTTTTTGCGCAAAGTTGCAAGATCATTGGTAGCCGTCGTATAGGTACACGCATGCGTATTTGAGGGCTGAGCGAAGCGTCCACAGAAACGAGCATGTTATTCTCAGCTGGTTTCTGTGCCCTGGTTTTGATAATTTCATTAGATTGCGGTACTCTTTCTGTCTTGTTCTGCTTACCATGATGTGTGGCGTACCTTTACCTGATTTATATTGACTATGTGTCTCGGAAGCTAATTCTTGATGCAACTTACACAACACTGCTTTGACTCCTGGCATTGATTTTTACATTCATGTATATGGCATCCTAGGACTACCGGCAGAAAGTCTCCTACTCAGAAAGTAAATAGAGTATCTCCCAGTGGTTGACTACAACTTGATTAAAAGATACACTCTTTGCTGCTGGCTGTTATTTCTTAAAATAGGATCTTGTTCTGTAGACCAGGCTGGCCTAGAACTCGCTATGTAGCCCATGCTAAACCTTAAACCTTCGGCCATCCCTCTCTATCACAACTTTCCAGATGTTTGTGAGCCCCCACCTCTTTGTCTCTCTGTCTCTGTCTGTCTGTCTGTCTGTCTGTCTGTCTGTCTGTCTGTCTGTCTCTCTCTCTCTCTCTCTCTCTCTCTCTCTCTCGTGTGTGTGTGTGTGTGTGTGTGTGTGTGTGTGTGTGTGTGTGTGTGTGTTTTGAATCTTCTCTATGGACAGAACTCCTTTTTTGTCCTCATACAAATAAGCTTGCCAGTGGAAATATATATCTGTAAAATGTACTTACAGAATTCTACACATCATATTCCCTTGTCTCCCTCCCTGCTAGAGTTCTAATTATTGTATCTTTGACCTCTCACTAGGACTTCTAACATTGCTCTTGACTGGTTATAGTGTATCAGACATTGGCACAGTACCTTTGGAGGCATGTGTGCGTGTGCGTGTGTGTGTGCGTGTGCGTGTGTGTGTGTGTGTGTGTGTGTGTGTGTGCATATATCTTCACAATAGTCCCATGACTCTTAGAGGTGTAGAAATGAATATGAGAAGGCTTATTGTGTAGGTGCACATTTGCCAGTGACAAAAATAAATATTAGACACAGTACCCTAAATGATCACAGTGCATGTTTGTCACTTCCTTTCATTTCTGATCTGGTGGCCAGGACTTCCTCTTCTGTCTACTATTTAAAGAAGCTAAGAGTGAAGCAGGGTGATTACTTTCACGGAACTAGATAAATAGGAAACTGTCCCTTGCAGGATACTTTGCTTTGAATTGAATACACGGCATAAGGCTTCACTCTCCTGTTGTTCTGTGACTACAGGAGACTGTCGACTGTTGAGTGACTTTTGCCAACAAGAGTCATTACATCCTGCATGCAAGCAGGAATGACGGAAAGGTCTGGAAAACCATAAAGAAAAACTGGGGCTAGAAATCTGATAAACCCATCAAACAAGAACAGATTTCAAAAGCCTTGTGTGTCTAGACCAACTAACTGGCTACAAACAGGAGTTAGAGAGCTGTGCAGCCAAACATGGATTCAGGGCTGGGGAAATTAGCACCAGGTAACACATGGGGCCTGCATCACATAAAATATGGCATCGTGCCTTTTTCTAACAGGCTTTAAACATTAAAAGCCCTGGAAACTCAGTCCTCACCTTTATAGATATTGTTTCTCTTTTACAGTCAGGCAAGGCACATGTGCTGTCCTGTCTTTTCCAGACTTTAGAAATCCAAGTTATGGCTGTCCTTTCGAGAAATAACTTGCAACTGGGAAATGCTTCCATTGTGCATAATTTGAAACGGTGGCCAAGGCATTTCTAACGTAGGTTGTGGCTTCTAGTCTTACTTATGTTGTGTAAGATGTTAAGTTTCTTAAATGAAATATTCTCTTCAGGGTAATGCCAGGATATACTGCTAACACACACACACACACACACACGCACGCACGCACGCACGCACGCACGCACGCATGCACGCACGCATGCACGCTCGCATGCACGCACGCACGCACATGCAAATATAATGCACTATCTGTAGTTTTCTAATATGATAGATTTTGATAAGTCTAAGAACAGTAACTGTCATTCTTTTGCAATCTCATGTCTAAGAGCATATATTTTCAATTTATTTATGTAAAGACTATGTCCCCTTCCAATACACTTCTCAATGGAAACATATGGGTGCGTGACCAGACCTAAAATCCATGGTATTTCCTTTCCATAGATGTTAAAGCACCATGAATAAGCAGGATTCCCCACCATCACACACCTTCATGGTTAATTACGTGTTTGCAGAGATACACACAGAAGACTTTGTCTCCGTGGTGTTCTGATGGAGTCCTGGGGATAAACACAGGAAGGAAACTGGTTGTTGGTCTTGGACTGTTTTCATTAGCAACTGAGGATTCCCAAATAGCTTATTACTCCTTGACTACAAGTTTTGGCTTCAGCTGAAATTATTTTGTCTTCAAGAGTAGGAGAAATACTCATTTATTTCCCTATATACCTTAATGATGCAGAATCGCATATGAAAAAAATCAACGTCAATAGTCATATTAAACT
Source organism: Acomys russatus (assembly GCF_903995435.1). Lineage (NCBI taxonomy): Eukaryota > Metazoa > Chordata > Mammalia > Rodentia > Muridae > Acomys > Acomys russatus. Next base: position 19,081,937 of record NC_067138.1, read on the forward strand.
GTTAATGTACAGTAACTGGAAGCTGTTGGTTACATTGTCCATTTTGTAAACTGCTGCCACCCAATTTTAGGATAAAGTACAAGGCACATGAGATAAAGCTGTTTTTGTTGCTCAGAGGTTCTAGCAACTCTTCCTGGTATAATAGCTTACATGAAATGCACACATTCATCCCCTCATCAGCCTTTCACTCTCTCCTTTCCTTCCTTAGATCTTCTGTTTCTCTCCTTCCTTCTGTCTTTTTTTCAGAAGTAAAATGTGATTTTCCTCAGCATTAATACGTTCAGTCCTCTGACTCAAAGAAGAGTCGGTCCTAACAAATTGGTATTCTGAGCATTGTGCCATAGAGAATGTGCATCTACACAGAATTTCTCAACTCATTCCCTTTCGCTTGGCTTATCCACTTCATTATTACCTGGGTGTAATTTGTCATCATTAGATCCACCGTGGGCATGTTTACCAGTTTTTCCACATCTATCCTCTTCCAGCCCATTTTCTACCCTACAAACAGAAGTATTCTAAAAGCAAAAACTTGATTATACTTCTTTAATTAAAACCCTTGAACGTTTCCTATAGCTCCAAGAATTAAATCAAACTTCTGCAATGTGATGGGAACCCTCCGGACCCTTTCTCAGTCCATCTCCTACCCTGCAGCATAAACTCCAGTACTCCAGCCTTCTCTCAGCTCCCAGAATTCACCATGTTGTGCGTTGTTGCACAAAGTCTGTACATCCTATTCTATTAACCCGGAATTCACTTTCTTCTGCTTGTTACTGTCTTCTTGGAAGCTTCCGTTCACTTTCTTACTTGATGTAGTCTTAGGAACTTTAATGGTCTGGAGCCTCTCTCCTCTAGCACCTATTGGCAGTATATTAGACTTTTATCAAGGTCCAGATATTTATTTGTTAAACTTTTATGTTCTCTTATTTAAAATAGACTTTTAAATAAAATATATCCTGATTAAAGTTTCTTCTCCTTCTGCCTCTCCCTGTTCCTTCCCACCTCCCTTCCCATTCAGATCCATCCCCCTTTCTGTCTCTTATTGGAATGTAAACAGGTTTCTGCAGGCTAATAATAAAATAAAATAAAATGTAATATAATAAGATAAAACAAAAAAACTTCTATTATTTGTTACTCTTAAAGAATCTTACTCTCTTACTGGACTTGGGAGTAGAAGCTCTCAATGGGGACAGACTATGTCACTGGGCAATCCCTTCCTTCTAGTTTCCCTTGGCTTATTCCATTCTCTTGGCCGAAGTTTTAACATACTCTGTATCCTCTTCCTTATTTGTCTTAGTGTTTTGTTTCTTCAGAATAATAAAGTGGCATTTGTGTTTCAAGACACGTGGAGAGACAAGACCTTGACTCTCAGGCCCTGGACTTCTCACCTTCCTTGTTTAAGGACTGGCTTATAACATAGCAATGAACTTCATCAGCTTTGGTGAAATTCAGCTTGCTCTTTGGCGCCATGCTTCTGGCAGAGTTGTGTCTGTCTGTGCAAAAACACCCTTCCACCCACTTCCTCCAATAACCAAGTTGAAAAACGCACCAGTTGACATGAACAATGTACCCTCAAATCCACACTCACACTTTCTTTCTGTGATTTTTCTCTAGTGTAGAGTAGATGACACCCTGCTTTGTGGAAAGACCCTGTTTGTCATTTCAACACTGACTGAGACAACAGAAGCCTACCACTCTTAACCAAGAGTATCACCAACAGCTTTGGTGTGCTTCTCATAGATACTTAGAACTGGGATTTCATCATGCCATCTTATGAATTTCCGACAGCCAATTGCTAGGAAGGAAATATTCAACTTGATCTCTATGAAATGAGACAGCTGACCACCATATTAAACTTTCAATTCTTCTGAGAAAGTTCCTGGCAAATGGACTTAAAAGTAAGAACAGGTTATTTTAGCTTACAATTTCAGAGGCTTCACTCCATCGTGGTGAGGGGGTTTGGTAAAGCTGCTCACTCATATCATGGCAACCAGGAAGCAGAGAGAAAGAGAATACCTCTGCTTGTGCTTTCTCTTTTTCCTCTTTCTAGTCTCTCTGGACACCTAGCCTAAGGAATGGAGTCACACATCGTGAAGCATGTCTTCTTACCTTCATTAACCATCTTTAGGAATGCCCTCATAGATAACCCAGATATGTGCTTTATTACTTTAGGTATTTCTGAAACCAAACAAGTTGAAAATCAAGATTAATCATCATGAATCTACCCTTATTAGGTTGATACCCAATGCATCTCCTTTAACCACAATGTTTTGCCTTTAAACCCCACAAAGGCTCTTGCCTACCTCATGAGGTGAAATTTATTAAGTCCATTTCCAGGTCTTTCCAGGGCCTTAATAATGACATCAAGATTCTGAGACTCACAGAAAGCTTTTAGATTTAAACTCATGTAAAGGGAGAGGGAAGCAGGGTGGGGGTGGGGGATTGCAGAATGCAATTACGCAGAATAAATATTCCCATGCTGAAAAGGAGGAATAGGAGAATAGCAAAGCAGTATCAAAATGAAGCAAGACCAAAATTCAGCAGGGCAAGCACTATCTGCCATAACTTCATTCAGGGAATCTGTGGCGTACATTGTCATGGAGTGAGCTTTCTGTGGGAGCATCCTCACCCTTTGTATCCACATGGCTTCTATCTTAGGCCGACTCTTTGTCAACTCAAACTTTCTATAGCTGTTCCATGGCCCTAGAATCTTCGACATCACAGGGACTCCATTCTTAAACTAAAGCCTCATAGCTTCCATCATGTCCTTCTCTGGGTCTGGGTGTAGGACCCCTGGGCCTTTCATGTATTGCCTCACCGCTCATACTTTTCCTGCAAAACTAGCAGCTCATGGCATGACTCAGATGTAGGCAGATGTGAATGATGTCACTCAAGTTTGTCCTCATGGACCTTTTGCTACATCCAGGTCCCCCACAAGTTACAGAGTAGGTCTTCCATCGTTCGGCTGATTCTTTCTTAAATACACTCACAGACATTTCCACAGATGTGCTTCTTCTATAATCTCCTAGGCATTTCTTAATCCAATCAAGGCAACAATAAGAGTGTACCATCATAACTAACAACCTAATATTAACTAATGTGCTTCTCTCCTCTATCAGAGATAAACTTCAAGAGACTTTAACAAGGGCATGTCAGGTCTTGCTTAGTCTTATACTTTTATAGTAGACACAATACATATTTACTGATTGAATTAATTAATGTACAAAATGGCATGCTAAGTTTTGGTACATATTTTTAAATATTTTATTATTCTTAATTATGCATATGTGTATCTTGATGCTTACAGAGGACAGAGGACAGAATCTACTGGAAGATATGGCTGTATGACACTTTATGTGTCCGCTGGGAATCAAACTAAGGTCCCCAGAAAAAGTAGTATGTGCTTTAAACCACTGAGTCATCTCTATTAATCGCCACATTTTGATGTGTACTTGAGACGAAGCCTGAGTTGTTTAAATGGCACATGGCAATGATTCTTACCAACAACATCAGGTCAGCTCTTACTGGGGCATAGTCAACAGATAGCATACATATAAGCTCACTGATTTTGGGACAACACGGAAACTACATGAGTTTCTCCCCGTTTTGAGGGATGCTTCTTATTCTTCCTCACACAGGCTCCCTGAGGTATAGGCATACAGTTTTCAAATGTGAACACAGTTGCTTTCAGATCTATGTGAGAAGAAGGAATTCTTTATGAATGGGTATGCTCCACAGTTTACTAATTCAACAGATATGTTTCCTTTACACAATACACCCTGAGATGAAGGTGAGGCTCAGGAATTGGAAACTTTCCTCTAAGAACTTGAATGTCTCTTTTAGTAAAGGCAAGGAAACAGAACCTTATTCCAACAACTAGCTCCACCTAAGGCACCCCAGAAATTGCTATCAGCTGGACAGATGAGATGTTGACACTGTGAAAGATGATTAGTTTCTTAGCCAATGTTGCCAGGTGACCTGGTAAAGAAATTCTGACTGAGACCTCTGTTTTCCAGCCACTCAGATAAATATACAACATGATGACAACCTGTCAACTATCACAGTATATTTCTACTCAATAAACCAGTGATATCTCAGATCCTGTGATTAGAGGCCATCAAAATGGATAAGAAATTGTGTGTGGTGCTGCATGCCCGTAATGCCAGCACTCAGGAGATTAAGAAAAGAGGATCAAATGGACAGGACAGTCTCCACAGTTGAGTGGAGAGTGGGATATGACTTTCTCACGAACTCTGGTGCCTCATATTTGACCATGTCCCCTGGAGGGGGAGACCTGGTGGCACTCAGAGGAAGAATAGCAGGTTACCAAGAAGAGACTTGATATGCTATGAGCATATACAGGGGGAGGAAATCCGCCTCAGGAACAGTCATAGGGGAGGGGAATAAGGGGGAAATGGGAGGGAGGGAAGAATGGGAGGATACAAGGGATGGGATAACCATTGAGATGTAACAAGAATAAATTAATTTTAAAAAAAAAGAAAAAAAAAGAGGATCAATTTTCTAGGCCTGAGACTGGATTACACATCAAGACCTCATGTCAAAAATAATAAGAGGAGTTTTTGGTATCAAATCTTTTCTATTTGTTGAAGACATCAGGACATATAGCATTTAGAGATATTTATTATATAAAAGGTCAACAGATCAAAAGGATTCTTTATACTATAAATAATCATTAGGTCAAAACTTGAAGGAGAAGCAAAGATTCATGGGGACAGAATTGAGCTAAAAAGTATCTGAGACAGAGGCAGAGCTTAAGCCAGGCCAGGAGTAGGTGATGAGATGGATTCAGAGAGCTGCTCTGAACATCAATTTGTTTTTCTTTTATTATAAAATGGCTTCTGAGGTGCACCCAAATATGACAACAGTTGTTACCAGTATTCTATGTTTTAACCAGAGACAAAGACCATCTGCACATTTCTGACCATCTCAAGCCTGGATAGCACAGGGAACAGACTCAAATCTGCCCTCTTTACCTTCATCAATATGGGACTCAGTGGGCTCAGATGTGCTCTTGCCTACTGTGTCTGACCAGTGGTGAGGATTCAAACAGGGACCTAGGAAATCCTTGTGGTAGCCATGTGGACTGAAGAGAAAGTGAGAAATGTCGTTGAGCACTCATTTTGTAGGAAAGGTAGTAGGATGTGATTGGGTTTTTTTCCCCCTTGAATTCTAAGCAGTTTTACTGAATCCTGCTACTGTATTTATTGTGTTTCTTCAGGGTCACTTTAGTTCAGTCCATTAGAAATTTAGATCCCACATAATGATCCCAAGATGCACAGCTGAGTGCAAAGAGACTGAAAGAAAATGAAGCTCACTAATGGCAAGCCTGTTAAAAACACTTACAGATACAATGATAGGACCTCGCCCGGAAGTTGAAAGCACTATCCATAGCAGGTGCAAGAATCAGACCACTTCAGGGCAGCTCTGTTGTTTGTAGGCCTCTAGCTTGCTCTTGGAGCATGGTGCCCTGTTGATGTCAGAATCTGCCTGGCAGACCCAGGCTTGCTGCACTTCTGGATGCAATACTAAAGTTTCCCAGAGTTATTGATAGTGCAGTTGAGAGGCGTTTCCATATTCTGTGGGGTTTTTTTTTGTTTTGTTTTGTTTTTTTAGTTGTTGTTGTTGTTGTTTAGGAAATTCAATTATATAGCTAGAATGCTGAAGGTCATGGCAGGGTTGGAGAGATACTGTTCGAACAGAGCTCTTTAGCTTTTCACAAACAAATAAATTATCCTAGTAACCCACAAAGCTAATCCACATATTCTTGATCCAATGATGATGACAAGAAAGAATTTTTTTTATTTTGACCAATTCTGAACCATGATCCTGCAGACTTGAAGAGAGAATATGGATTCCAGGTATCTGTGCATCCCTATTGCATGACCATCAGTGAATAAAGGTGGTAGCGATGCTGGAAAACCACTAAGCAGTGATCTTGAAATGATTTTTCATCAAGAACAAATAACTCGATGAGGATTCTAGTTTTAACCATAACCAAAGGAAACTAATGAAATGCAGGTCAATATACAGAGCCCAAAGAGGAAGATGTCCTTCTCTCATCCCTATTTCTGGTCAGCTGCCCCTTCTGCTTTGTAGTGCTTGGTAGTCTGCTGATAAGAGAGCAGTGTGAGAGTTGCTCATCTCAGCTCCCTACTCTTCTATGTTTATGTCTGCAGAACATAGCTGTCTATGATCAACTAAGGTAAAAGGGGGTTCAAGTTCAAATGGTTAGCCCTGTTTTTATAGTCATGTTTGTCTAAACTATACTCTGTGGAAACTACCTCCCTCTATTCAGCAGTTCAACATATGACCTCAATTAGGACCCTGGATATGAGACATAGCATTGTAGAGTAGCTACAGCTGAAAGGGAGGCACACGTCCAGTGTCTCCTGTGTCTGACTTCCTTTGTCCCTCAGGAGTCCACAGAATGTCTTTGGAAACTTACCAAGCTAAATCATTCTTAACTTTAATCCATGAGGCAGTGTCACATCAGTTACCTCTAGAAAAAAAATTTGAAGTGTTGCTGCAGGTCCTGCCTGGCCTCATAGCTGTGGTGTCTACGAGACAGTCATAAAACAGGGTTCAGAGCTTAAAGGAACATCTTGGAAGCTTGGAAATGGGGGAGTGGGTCACCTGGAAAGTAAGATGGTAAATTTCCCATGTTGTTGAATTTAGGCTTCAAGTATGTTCAACCTTTTAACACTGTAATACAACATTGCTGTTCTCTTTAAAGTTTATACTTAAGAGAAAAAAGAAAAGCATTTAGAACTGTGCGATCAAGTTACAAAACAATAATCATGTGCACACACATGTACATACCATACCACAATAATCATGTGCACACACATGCACACACCATACCACAATAATCATGTGCACACACGTGCACACACCATACCACAATAATCATGTGCACACACGTGCACACACCATACCACAATAATCATGTGCACACACGTGCACACACCATACCACAATAATCATGTGCACACACGTGCACACACCATACCACAATAATCAATCATGTGCACACACATGCACACACCATACCACACACACATATACACATATGCTTGTATCACATACACACACCTCATTCTATTTTAAGTATACTATGATCTGTGTTAGGCCATGTGCATAGCTGTCCTTGTTTGTAAGCCTGACACATGTGGAAATTTTCAGAAAGGAAGTTATTGAGATACATTCCATCCTAATGAAAAACAACAAACAAAATAAAACTACGCTTTTTTCAACAATTATGGACCCTGTGTTTGGTCACTCCTCAGTAAGGCCAATCCTTTTACTAAAGGCAGAAGAAGAAGTGGAGGGTTATTATGGCCCCATTGTTACAGTGGCTCAGGCAATTGAGTCCCACATTTCTCAAATTTCAGAAAAGACCTCTCCTTCATCCCAGCTGTCAGCAGCAGTAAAAGTCAGTTGACAAGATGGAGCTCACATTAAGGGGATTTATAGATCAGTTTGTTACTTGATGGGCTGTTACATGTGACATCTAATAAGCTACATATGATATATAAAAAGGCTCATAACAATATTTTCAAGCACACGACATTTCATGAACTATAAAAGTGGTAAAACTTCAAATCTCAATCAGACTGCACTTTGAATTTGAGTCAACCTTGATCCAAATCTGCACATAATTTCTAAACCATTTTTCTCTTTCCCTTATACCTTTCCTGGGAGGTGGACAATTGGCACTTTCTAGATTTTTCCTTTTGTTAGCCTGCAAACAAATAATCTAGACTCTCTCATTCTTCTATCCAGCTACTTCCTCATTCCTACATACGTCTTCCCAGAATTTATGCTTAAACGTATGATTCACCCACATCACTTCTTTCCTGCATGTGAACTCTCACTAGGTAAGTAAATATTACCACCTCTACTCCCAATGTATGTTTGTAATCTGACCTCTTCTTGACACCCAAAACACTAGTCTGAGCCTTCCGCATCTCTGGTATCATCCGATTGGTCTTTGTGATGTCCAATCTCTGTTTACCATTAACATCAAAGGCTAAATCACAGGACCTCCCTGCCTTGCATCAAACTCTAAAGCAACCCCTTATATACGAAGAGAAAACTCTAAAGTGGTCACCAGGCCCAAAGCTCCTACATGGACCAGTTAAGCTCCTACTCCTCCCTCCTCTAACTCTATCCCTGCCAGCTTTTAAACAAACCCATCTCATTTGTGCACCTCCACCTCCAACCCTTCCCTACTGGGTCTCCTTAATGCGTATCCACCTCCTAAAGCTCCTTCCCTTGAGTTGCACAGCTGTCTTGCCTTCTAATTATGGCATAAGCCAACTCTCTCCTTTACAGCCAGTCTGATCCTGACAACCTGAGCCAAAATGGCCTTACCAATTCCACACGTTCTTGGCATTGACTTTTTATTTCCTTCACACATAAAAACTAGTCATATACTTGGCACAGTGGTTCAGAGGCAGCTCTTGTCCATCGGTCAAGATGGCCTGCAACTCTTTCTATGGGTGTATGCATGGACTAGCACTGGGTTAGCATTCAAGACGGATGGGGCAGAAGAAGTCCTCAATGTGAGTGGGAGGAAGGCTCTTAAAAGTGTAGTATCACTGAATTATCTATTCTAACCTGGTTGACATCAGAGGCAAAGGGTGGATGTTTGTGACTCAGGGCACCAGATGTGTTTGCTACAGCTACCTAATAAATCATGTACTCTGTAAATTCTTCCAGTTGAAATAAACAAAGAATCCTAATGAAAAAAAAATTAGTCATATACGTAACTCTTCTTTCCACATTATCATGTAAGCTTGTCTGCATTTGGATTCTGGCTTGGAAAGAATTTTGTCGTTGTTGTTCAAGATGTCTACGATACAGTAGATGCCTAATATATCTTAGTTAGGTAAAGGACTTCGCTCTCTAACTGGACACCAGGGGCTGCCAGCCCTAGAAACATAAATATAGTAATAGTTTATGAGGAAAGAAATTGTTTAGCGTGTGATTCTACTTCTAGGATCAGAGTCCTTTACTGGCTATGAGACCTTAGGAAGTGGATCCAATAACCATCTCTAAGGGGAAAAAAATCAAATGAAAATAAAAATATTACCTACCACAGACATACACATGCATTCAGGACAATATCAGGCTCTTAAAATATGTAATTAATATCTACTACTATGATCCTATATTACTGACATATTATATCTTAGCAAAAACCTTCTTGACAGAGGATTGAGAGACACAGTGGAGAGCAAGTCCTTGCCAGAACCACATATTATAATTGACCACGTGTCACATCCTAGGTTCTTCCAAGGATTCCCAGGATTTCCAGGTCAAGCCTGTTCTCCAGCTCTGTGCTCCTTGGTTCTCGGGTAGGTTTATGATCTTCTGTGCAGATGACCCTTCCTGGATGAAATGTTTCCATATTTTTGTGCTTTTGTTGAGGACCACTATTTCATAACATTTTACTCGTCTGTTGGGTTGGCCTAGGTATGGTCAATTTATCGGCTCCAGATCAATGAATTTCTGCTGTAGGGTTTACGGATTGCATCGAGTAAAAGTTTCAAAGCAATTTCTTTCTAGTAATTAAAGGTATAAATGAAAGCCACAGGCACTATCTGTGGGCACATTTTCCAAGAAGCTAGGGGGAAAAAGCCATCTGAAGAGAGAATACAATAAAAAATTCTCCCCAGATTCCAACTGCTCCTGGACCCATGAGTGTTGTTACTCATCACTTACATATGCCTTCCAGATTAGGTGTTTATGCTGATGCATGACATATTGACCATATAAGTCTTGAGTCTGGTGGAGAAAAAGCAAGTAAAGGATATCAACATTCAAAGGATAATAGTGTTATGCTGTTGGTGGAGCACGTAAGAAAGACATCTAAAGGGCAGGTATCAGGGTTCCATGTTCCCATGCTTCTGTGCCTCCTTTGGGCTTCTTGGACCATCCATGAAAATCTCTTTTCTACTTTTAAATACTGAATAGTGAGGTTTCTGAACCCTCTGGGTCCTTCCATCCCCTCACTCTTTCATACTGCTCTCAGTGCTCCACGTAGTGCTCCACCCAGGGTCTGGCTGTGAGTCCCAGCATAGCGATGTTAGCTGAGCTTCCTTCAACTCTGTCTACCATCACTAGATTTCACGATGTGTGTGCCAGGAACTGCCTATACGCAGGAATTTTCTAAATTAAGCTGCAACCTAGGCTCTTGTAGAGGATATTTCAATGCAACTGTCTAAGTTCGCTTCTGCAACTTTAACAAAAATGCTTTAGGCTGAGTGAATTACAAACAGTAAAGCTTATTTCTCAGTCCCCGGGGCTCTTCCTCCAGATCCTGACAAGTCTAAGGTCTGGGGACCAGATAATTTGATGTCTGGTGACATTTCCCTCTGCTTCTCAGGTGATGCCTTTTCCTGTGTCCTCAAAGACAATGGTAAAAGGTTTTAGCTAGTTACTTTGGGTCCTTTTATAAGGTTGCTATTCCATTTATGGGGGGGCAGGACCTGCACTAGTCACCTTCTAAAGGCTTGAGGATGAAGTTGAAAACACAACATTCAAACAATGGCATCACATGTATTCACTTCATCTGGTCTTCTCTTATGTCTCTTCATGTGGTTTGAATATTAAATGTTGCCCAGAGAGTCAGTGTTGAGTGTGTGGTTCTGAGATGCTTGAGCTTTGGGTGAAATTCTGGACATTTTATGGGGTTGAGCCTAGTTGGAGGAAGTATATGACTGGGAGTGTGTCTGTAAAGGCTATTCTTGAGGGGCGGTTTCTCACTGCACCTGTCCACCACGCTAGAAAAAAGAAACTCCTCTGTCACATCTCCCATCATGATGTTCTGCTCAAGTGCATAGAGCCAAGCAATCAAGAACTGAGCCCTCTAAAATTATGAGCCAAAACAAAGCCCTCTCCCCTCTTGCTCTTTCTGCAGCACATTACCATGTTATTTCAGTAACCAGTGCATTCTTTCATATGCCCAAGCCAGAATTCACCACTTTTCTCTAGAAATTATTCCTCCTAGATTTTGTCACTGGATATAGTCAAATCATCCGCTCTTTCGGTCAACTTAGTTGAGCCATCGTCTCTGCTCTCCATACACATTTCTCTTTGCTTGACACTGGCTGGCAATGTCCATGCCAAGCCTCCACCATCTTCCATTTCTGTCTCTGGAGAGGCCTCCTTTACCAGTCTCATGGAGTTCCTAAATTGAAATTTGACCATGACACCAAGTTTACTTGACTACATATCTTCTGGCCCTGGCCCATATTTTCAGCCTTATCACCACTCCTTTCCTACCTCAAACACAGTGTCCTTGTTACAGAGGTCAGTATCCAGGCCAGGTACTTCTGGGATCCTGGTTTCTTACTCAAAAGTGAAATAAATGTGCATACAGATTACAGATGTAACAGCATAATTTTATTCAAATCAAAACAATAGCACAGGCTGGGTATGCTGTTAAGAGAGATATCTGAACACATGAGTGAAAGAAAGAAACGTCAAGGGCCCTGATTCATTTGAGCTTTCATTTTTTAAAAATTTTTCTTTTAATTAATTTACTTATATTACAACTCAATTGTTATCCCATCTTCCCATTCCTCCCTCCCTCCCGCTTTAACCCTATTTCCCTCCCTTAGGTCTATAACCGAGGGGGACCTCCTCCCCTAATATATGGTTATAAGGTATCAAGTCTCATCTTGGTAGCCTGCTTATTCTTTCTTTGAGTGCCATCAGGCTTCCCCACCAAGGGGAGGTGGTCAAATATGGGGCACCAGAGTTCATGTCAGAGTCCCTGCTCTCCACATAACTGTGGAGAATGTTCCATCCATTGGCTAGATCAAAGTAGGAGTTCAATGTTTACTGCTTATATTGTCCTTGTGCAATAGTTTGAGCAGACACCCCTGGGCCCTTATACACCCATCATGATGTTCTTCTTGTAGGTTTCTAGGACCTTCTGGGTCCTTCTATTTCCCCATCTCCTATATTTCTCTTATCTACAGTCCTAGTAGGATGTCCTCACATCTATCCTAATCTCCTGGTAAGTGAAGACTTTCATGGGACATGCCTTTTGGGCTAGTGCCCAATTATAAGTGAGTATATGCCATGTGAGTCTTTCTGCACTCATTATGATCATTTCTAGTTCCATCCATTTGTTTGGGGGTTCATTTTGTGGGGTTCAAGAAAATAAGAGTTTTGTTACAAAGGAGTATAGTGGAGCAAGTTCTCTGTTTTAACTGATAGGCTTAGATTATGTAAGCCTCTGATTATTGAACATTTTCCTTCCCATAATGCTTCTGGTTTTAGTCATATGCATGCAGGATTATAAATAGACATAAAATTGTAAATAGGAGGTTCTTTCTAATAGTTTGCTTAAAAGACACAGTTTGCTTTATTGAGCTGTCAGTTCAGGCTAGCATTGTCTACTTAGCCTTGCTCCAAGCATAACTAGAATACAACTAAATAGAATCAATGTTTGGCCAGATGGCAGTGGTGCATGCCTTCAATCCCAGCACCCAGGAGACAGAGACAAGCAAATTTCTGTGAGTTGAAGCCTGGTCTATAAAGTCAATTCCAGGACAGGCAAGGCTAAACAGAAAACCCCTGTATCTACGCCTCTCCCCCCACCAAAGAATCTAGGTTTAATCTTCATTAAGGGGAAGAGAAACATTTCTTTTTCTGAGAAGCATATATGTAGCTCTCCACAAGTGAGTATCCTAAGATGCTAACAGGCTGCTGGGTGCATTGTGCAGAGACAGATGGGTATGCACAATACATGTAAGTAAGGGTCTTAAGCTGCCAAGACCTCTGTTAGAATGTATAGCCCAAACCAAGTGTAGGCTGGCTTGCTAAGCTATTCCCTATGCTTTCTTAGCCTACTCTTACAACTGAAGTTCATTTTTATAAGCATGTCTTCTGCATCATAAACTACATATTATTCTATCTTTCTACCCTTTCTTATATACATAGTTGCCTGAGGTACTCAAGTCAGCTAATTCTTCCTTCAGGAAGCTTCTCCAAATCTAGCAGTTACATTGGTGGCTTTATCCTATGACCCCACAACACATGTTGCTTCTTTCTTATTTGTTTCTTTCTTATTTATTTATTTATTTTTGTCCTTAAAATTATTTCTCCCATTCATTTTTAAATTTCTAAAGATGATGCTATAACCATCGTTTCTAGAGTAGTTACTGAAAAACCAGACAAGACTTCAATAAATGTTTCATAAATGTCTGAGAGCATGAGTGAGCAAGATAAACAGTAAGTAAGTGAGTACATTAAAACCCTTCTACGTCTCTACTCCCTTTTTGCCTACACCCTAATGATCCATGCATTGTCATTCTTGGTCCTCCACAACTGAGAAGGGTGATGAAGCAGGGGAAATGGTGAGTATAGGCTCTGAGTGCTGCACACCCATCATCACTCACTGGCCCATCTTTTCTGAAATACATTTGTTGAAATCTCTTAAAATGTTGTACTCGTGGTACAATATAGAAATAAATTTTATTATTCAACCCCATAGCCTGCATCAACAAGGTGCTAAACAGTGTGCTTGTCTTACAAGTGCGGACACAATTATTCAATCATCCCTTCTGCTTTGAAGACTGAATTTTAGAGGAGGAAGAAAGTCTGAACCCTTCCCATTTTCTGGGGAAAAGGGCAACTGGACATATGACTTGTAGTTCTCCTTAGTGTGGAGGTTGAGACAGCTGCTCATGATGTCTGGACAAAAGAGAGATTCTCCACTGGCCTTCTAGAGCCATGGGTATGCACACACTGTACCACAATCCCATCTTCTATTTTCCTTGTCCCCTGAAAAGAAACTTGTCACTTGAATCCAAATGTTCTCTACATTATTTCCCCTTATTGGTGTGCGTATGCACATTCCTTCCTCTGTTTGTTCATGTTGATTCTAGAACTGGCCAGCATCTATGCTGGAGTAGAAAGAAAAAGGAAAAAGTACAGTGGAGGAATGGTAAGGGAGAGCTCTGAGAAGATGAAGTACTAATAAGCTGCTCCACAGGACAAATGCCTTTCTGTCATCATTTCCTTGGGACAGCCACTAAGCATCCCAAGTTCCAGATCCCCATCGCTATAGCAAAATCTGGCATGGTTTTGTGTAGTTTCAACCATAGTTCTAGTGGGACAGAAATGTATGAATCCTCAAAGTTCTCTGAGTAGCCAGATCCAGTTCAAAGAGTTCTGCGTTCAGTGAAGGACCCCATCTCAAAACACAAAGTCGAGAGGTATAGTGGAAGACACCTGACCTCCATAAGCACATAGACACACATGCATGCCTAGCCATGCATGCACAGCAACATAAACACGTGTGCACACACAGATACCTAGTCAAACACAATAGAGTAGACAATAGATCTATGGAAGAGTGGATAGATGTGTTTAGATACATAAGTTCATAACAGACAACAGAGTTGAATCTTCTTTTGGAAAATAATTAATCTTTTTCACATATGATTTTTGACATTTATTTTGTTTTTTATTTGTGCATGAATGTGTGTGCATGTAACATTGCATGAGGTGAAAATGAACCACCATGCATGTGCAGAGGTCAGAGATCAACTTTCAGGAGTTTGTTCTTGCCTTCCAGCCTTCTGCATCATTGAGACTGGTTCTTCTTGTTTCTCCTGCTCTGCTGCCTACTTCATATTAGCTGGACCACAAGTTCTGGGGCCATTTTCCTGTTTCCCCCTCCTCTCTCTTCTCCAATGAGTGGTAGGGCAACTGATGTGCCCCAGCATTCTGCTTCTTAGGACACATATTGAACTTGGGTAGTCAAGCTTTTGTTACTAGAGCTTTGACTTGCTGGACCATCTCCCCAGCCCTTAATATATAATCTTACCATATTACTATGTCCACATATATTCCAAATGTCACAACATTCCAATACATGTTGAAGATGAATAATTAGTCTTTGATGTGTTCATCTGCTTCTAGTCTTACTGATCCTTTAAGCCTTCACATCAATTTTAACACAATTTAAGAAACTTGAATATTAGAATACCAAGTACTATGCCTTTTGGAACAATAGAAGATGAGGGATGCAACACTTTTAACTTTCTTGCTAACTATATATAGAATGTCATAGTGCTGAGTTCATGGCAGATGGTCTATCAGTCGAGTATATGGCAGATGGTCTACCAGTCTAGAGCCTTTCCTTCCAGTGACAAAGCTATGATGATGCCAGCAATGTCCCTGAGATATCAAAAGAGCTAAGCCATGAAACTCTCTAGGATGGTTTAAGTATCCAGTAACACATTCTCATCTCTGTGATGGACTCTCTGAGATCATAGTTTTTCTAGAGATAAAGCCCTAATTCTGCCATGTTTTAACTATGGTCCCAGAATAAGTTAAATAATGTTCCCTGGGTTCCAGGTCTTGGTATATAAAATGAGATGGTTAAATTTTTTTTTTGTTTTGGCACAAGAAATCATCTGTACTCTTTATGGCTCAGAGCTGTGTCCATGCATTTGTGTGCATTCTGAACACGACAGTGATTTTCTCAGGTGCACATCTTAAGTGGCATTGGTTTCCTTACAAATTCTATGTTAAAAGGCACCTGGAATTTTAAACACACCCACTGAAGCTCTCGGACCAGCAAGCATCCAAAGATACCACAGTAGCTGAAAGAAAGCCATGTTTTCAGCCCTGTGTGCTTCCTTCTTACAGGCTTCATGGGATTAATGAGATGTATGTCTCTAAAATTAGTAATTAGCCTTTTAGGAATAGCTAAAAATATGTCTAATGCAGGTATAGAATAACATTTCTACATTCTGTAAGATGGTTTAAGGTTGTGGGACTGGATTTCATGTGAATAATCTCAATCAAGGGGAAATATAAAAGCAGCTAAAGAGGGTAATGGGCAACACCACTTGGAACTGAAAAATAAATAAATTATGTTTTGTACAGTGTGAGAAAGACTTCCATCATTTGGGTTTTTAAAGTAACTAATGGTTGTTTTGGATAATAATAATAATAATAATAATAATAATAATAATAGTAATAGTAATAATAATAATAATAATAGTAATAAATAATAATAAGTAATGTGGACAGAAATCAACCTGGTCTTGCAATTAGCACCAAAATATGCTCATGTATTTTGTCATAGCAATAAAACATAAATATAGCCAGGGAAATAAACAGCACCATGAAAGTGCTTGTTAGACAAAGAAATGTGTCATTTCTGACTTGTAACATACACATCTCCATGTTGCAGCTATAACTTCTCACAAGCAGGAGGCCTTGGGCTTCTTTAAGAAATGGGGCCCCAGCCTGGGGTGAGTGGGTAAAGGCTTTAGGAGAGGGTGGAAGTACCATGTACATTTGTTTCCTATGCCTAGAATGTTCCACAGAATCATTCCAGGCCACAGGCCAGTCTTGGATGTCTATGTTTGAGATACAGGGGTATGAAACTCAGAGCCAAGTATTATGAAAGTGAAACAGAACAAGAGGCCATTCTACTGTTGACTTGAATTCCTACCTTTTTGTTTTAATAGGTCATAGAAATACTATAAGAGAAAAGAAAAAAGAAAAGAAAAGAAATGAAAAAATACCAAAGGGATCTGGCCAGAATAGCACATAGAAGGGAGAAAAACAAATCTTGAAACAACAAAAGATCCCTTTCTTCCACATTGTTACTTTGGATCCACATTTCTGTATATTTTAACTTGTATCCCGTTTATCAGTTTCCATCTAAAAAATAATGTCTGTGCCAAATTTTCATCCTATGTAACTCTATGAGGATTCTCTTTGCTTCTCGGAGTCTAATTCTCCCATGGTATTGCATTAGATGTAAATCTGACCCCTGGGGGAATATTGTTACAGTGAGAGGAGAAACTGCCTTTTATGGTGGCATGGTATCATTTAAGTGGGTTTTTTAATGTAATCTTTAAGGGAGATATAAAATTTATAAGCGGTAATGATATCATTTTAATCATTTAAAGATAATAGGCCAACACAAAATAAGCGTGTTTTCTTCTGAAGTGGGTTTAATGAAATGCAGAGTCCCAAGTCTTAATTTCCAATGGGCACTTTTCCTGCTGAGTCACTGGGCTTTCCCTAGAGCTTTGAACATTATGAAGGCTGATAATGGCACAGCTTCATTTCTGTTTTCTATCTTGAAGAGACTTTTCAACACTCCTCTACCCAGAATCCTTTCCTTCAACTGAGTCCAGAGTCCAAGGAGACCCCAGCATGGTCCATCTCCACAAAGACTTGACTCTTACTCTTCCCAGGTAGTCATATTGAGCACTTCTTACATTCAGTTCACAAGGCACTGATCTGTTCCCAGCAACCAAGCTACCCAATCTCTATTGACATGCTCTGATTAAATGAATGATTTCTTTTCTATTAAAGAAAATAACAGTGTCAATCATTTCTGTTACTTTCACAGAAAAGCTCTTAACAGTGGCTTGCCAACAAGCCCTTTTTTGTTTAGAGTGTTTGCTTTTAACAGAAAATTATTCCTTAAGAACAGACCAGAGAACAACCTTTTGAAAGATACAGATTCTCTAGTTCAGCAAAGATTGAAACTGAGGAAAAAAGTAAATAAAGAGTGTAAGTTTTTTTTTTCACAGCACAAGGGCATCTTGGCAGTTTGGAGGCAAGGAATACCACAAAGTCACACCATGCAACAAACCTGACCCAAGAGATTTATTGAGGAGAAATCCAGAATGACCACTGCCCCTGAACAGGAAGAGTTAGAGCAGAGGGCTAGGCAGAGGGTTTGGCTTTTATAGGGTCTTTGAAGTACATGTAGTGAGTTAGCAGAAAAGCAAAGCAAGGCCCAAAGTATTGCTCACCAATAAATACATTCACCCTGGAACACAGTTTGGCCCTTGTCACTGAGTCATAGGGATGGGATTTCCAAGTCTTGGAGCTCAGGGGTCAATACAGGGCCAGGATAATTTTCTACTGGCCTGTTACCCTACACTTCTCCTTTTGTTTACTATTGATAATTAATCAGGGATCTTGAAAAAGGGTGCCATTGTTGTTAAACTTCTTCCTGCTGTATGAGAGTGTAGAAGTCCTTGAAGCAAACTTGAAGCTTCACCCACCAGGCCATAGTCAGTAAACACAGGACTCAGTTTCCATAGCCAGGGTCTAATAATCACATAATAACAATTGCCTAAAGGTCTACTTTAGAATTCTCTTGAATTTGTTGTTTGAGAAATCCAGACAAAAAGTTTATAAGATAGGATGCAATTAGTAGGATTAGGAAAAGGAGGATTGTCAATGATCCACCAGCCAAAGGTATCAGGCTGTTCCATACATTTTTGGAGATCTGTCTGGAGTTGTTGAATCTTGTTTTACTGTTCCCAATTGGTTGATATAGAAGCAACATCTCTCCCCTCTCCCCAAAGAAGAGGCAAAGTTCATCCTTCTTCACAGTCTGTAGATCTAATTCTTGCCAATTTTCTCTAATAGTTTTCAAGTGGTTTACACAGAAAGAAGAAATTTATTTTAAATATACACACAACCTCTTTGAGGACAGGTCGGGTGCCCTATCATGTTGTGGAATTAATTGAACAAATGAATCTACCTATTGATATATCTAGTTCTGTTTAGTTTTAAGAGGTACATTTCTTGGCATGCCTATAGGCACTATAGTTAGCTATTTTTGTCCTCTATGCCAGGGAGTTTCCTTTTAACCTAATAGTTCAGCCTTTTGATGAGTATAAAGGGTGACACGCTCTCTTCTGTAACTACTTCCTGCTGAAAGTCATGCTCTTTGTCAGGGCCCGGGAAGGTTGGAATGCTAGTCAAACACCAGAAGGGGATTCAGGCGATTGGACATTCATCAGAAGTATCTGGTTAGCTGGCACAGCTGAAGAGACAGGGAACAATCACACTGGCTGGACTAGTTCACATCAGCTTTCAGCAAGTTCAGGGCTCGCAGCCATTTGGAGCAGTTTGAAGTCAGCAGCTGATTCCTGGATGGCATTTGTTAGCCAACTAAAAATTTGTTGAGACAGATATAGTCTTGAGACAAAAGTTAAGATTAAGAACTTAAAGGAAAATCTTGCATTTGGAACTTTCAGGCCCATAATTCTGGTATGTGGGGATAGGAGGAGCTCCAAAAGCAGGGGAGAGAGAGAGAGAGAAATTCTACCCTCAAGTATAGGCAGGTGGGGATACTTGGGATGTACCTCTATGGAGTCCATTTGACCTGTGAGAGATGGATCCAAGAAAAGGAATAGGGTCAGTGAAAAGGGCCAGCCATAGTTGTAAAGACCATAGCTTAGGGTACTTCCACCTTCAAGAGAATACCAGCCCAGTAGAATGCCAGATGATCAATAGCTACTTCCTCAGACACAGGGGAGATTCACACCCTTTTCCCCTGGAGGATGAGGTGCACAGAAATCGGTGAGCCAGGTGAGTCTGTTGTGGATAGAATAAAGATGAGGCATAGGGTCCCAATGTAGCTCAGACTCCAAGAAGGAGCACAGGCTCCTGGAAAGCCTGTCTGAGTCATGGAACTACAAAGTCACACCATGCAACAAATATCACATAAGAGGTTTATTGGAGAGAAACCCAGAATGGCTGCTGCCTCTGAACAGGAAGAATGCCTACAGAATGCTGGATGAAGGGAATGGGTCTGACAGGGTCTTTTGAACATGTGCAGTGGGCTAATAGAAAAGTAAAGCAGGGCCGTATTGCTTGGCCTTTAAGCCTGAAACACTGTTTGGTGTTTAAGTCTGAGTCACAAGGGTAGGAACTTCCAAGTCATGGAGCTCAGGGTCAAGCCAGGGGTAGGGTGATTTTCCTCTGGCCTGTTACCCTACAAAAAGTAGATCTTTGTGTGCTGATAATTTATACAATTTACAGTTTTTTCCCTTTGGTTTTTAAAAAAAAATTATTTTAGTTTTAACCTTATACTTTTTTCTTTTTCTGAGTTTGTTTTTGTTTTACTATTTTGTTAATTTGTTGTGTGGTTTGTTTGTGGGTATTTTTTTAAATTGTTATTGCTATTAGTTTTTTGTTTACTTGTTCTTTGTTCTGTTTGGGATTTTTTTTTTTTTTATCTTTTTTTTTTTTGTTTGGGATTTTTAAAAAAAAAAAAATCTACTGTGTAGCTCTGGCTGGTCTGATGGTCTCTCTATATATAAAATATAAATTTATTTGTATGTAATAAGTTTATTTCATTGTGTATTTGTATTATTTGTAGTATTGTATTATTATATACAACTCCACCTAGCAGAATTATAATACAAGTTTTTATGCTGAGTTGCTGTAACTACCAATTGTTAAATTTGTAGTTAACAAGGTATAGGTATTACTAAAATGCCCTCTTCTAGGCATTCAAATGTTTCAA
The DNA here is from genome assembly GCF_903995435.1 of Acomys russatus. NCBI lineage: Eukaryota > Metazoa > Chordata > Mammalia > Rodentia > Muridae > Acomys > Acomys russatus. The sequence continues at coordinate 19,102,278 of NC_067138.1, forward strand.
TCTATTAAAATTTTCTAGATATTAAGCATGAAAAATTGATAACATGAGATGTTTAGTGTCAATATTTCCTTCAAGTGCCACCTCAAGTGTTTTGGTGTTTTACCTAAAATATGTAGAATGTTAGACTTACAGATATCAGTTACAATAACCCATTTTCAAACAATTTGCTTAAGTTTTAAGAAAATGTAAAAATAAATAAGAATTTCTGAAGACCCCACACACAACTATCATAACATTGGGTATTTCATAATATTTATAAATGTACATAATGTTCTAAAAATAAGTATTAAAAGGTATCCTTAACTGCAGTTGAAAAAGCCATGTCTGTTAAAATGTGTTAAAGTAGTAAAATAAATAAGGTGATAAATATCCATCTGCTTAAAAATTACTCCTTTTAAAAAATGGAAGAAAAGCACAGAATTTCCTCAGCCTCCTTCAGTCATAGATGAATGGAGTAAAAATTTTGGCTAGGAGAACACAGGTGATGGCCTGGTGTATGAATGTATTTGAAGCATAGCTAGATTTCAGATGTAAAGATATCGGCCTTGACAGTCACCATGGTGTAAATAGTTGGACGTTTCTGGAAAGATATAGCATAAGATGGAGGATAATATTTTAAGCCCTGGACATTGCAACCCAGGACTTGTAAGGAGAACTGAAGTCCCCCCACGCCCTGCCAATCTGGAACACCCACTCTGAACAGCAAAGCCTTCATTTCAAGGATGTACTGAAGGCTTGGAATGGAGTAACATTCACATCTTCACTATCACGTTCGTACCAGCATCTACATGTCTGCAGCGGTTAGTCATAACTGTTAACCTGACACGATGTTGAATCACGGGGTAAGAAATTCTTGCCAGGGGTTATTTTGATCAGTCTGGCCTGTGGCCATGTCTGTGGTGGGTTATTTTTAATTGCCTTCACTGGTGTGGAAAGACATCTTCAAACTGGGCAGCGCTGAGTTGTTGGGGCCCTGCATGTGTAAGAGTATAGAGAGATAGCTGGAAACTAACCATAAGTGTATTTATTTCTCTTTGTTCTTGACGGTGAGTGGTATAAACTAGCTCAGCGGTTCTCAACCTGTGGGCCACAACCCCTTTGGAGGAGGAAAGATTCTTACCATCAGAAGACAGAGGAATTTGTGTCACAATTCATAACAAATTTATAGTCATGAAGTAGCAGCAAATATAATTGTATCGTTGGGGTCAGAACAACATGAGGAACTGTATTAAATGGTCGAAGCATTAGGAAGGTTGAGACCTTCAAGTTCTTGCCACATGACTTCCTTGCAATAATGATCTGGAACCTCAAAACTGTAAGCTAAAATAAACCCATTCTTCCTCGTTTGCTGTTGGCCAGGGTGTTTTATCACAGCAGCAGAAATTAAACTGGGCCAATATTTTTAATGGAACTGACACAAAAAAATTAATAACAATACGTAGTACTTCTATACCCATGAAGCCACATAAATGAGATAATTTTAGTGAACCATGGCTCTAAATATAGAGCAAATATTTAGGCAAATGGGTTAAAAGTACATATTAACAGGGCAATGATGCCAAGAAATTTAGGTCGAAATTTTGTTTCAGCAATACAGTTTTGCAGTTACAAAACACAAAAGATGATTTAGGTGAGAAGAGGTAGAAAAGGCAATTTGGATATAGAGTCAGTCTCAAAAGAAGAAATACAATAGACAAACTGAGTGGAAAGAGGTCAAGAAGCCACACCCTAATCCAGAGATGCTGAGGGAACAGTCCAACACCTGAAGTTGCTCTTTTATCACAAACCTCAATTTCCTCTTTTTTAAATTTAAATTTAGTTTTATTAATTTATTCAGATTACAACTCAATTGTTATCCCATCACTTGTATCCTCTCATTCCTCCCTCCCTCCCGCTTTCACCCTATTCCCCTCCCCTAGGTCTAAGACCAAGGGGGACTGCCTCCCCCACTGTATGGTCATAGGCTATCAAGTCTCATCTTGGTAGCCTGTTTATTCTTTCTTTGAGTGCCATCAGGCCTCCCCACCAAGAGGAAGTGGTCAAATATGAGGCACCAGAGTTCATGTCAGAGTCAGTCCGTGCTCTCCACATAACTGTAGAAAATGTCTTGTCCATTGGCTAGATCAGAGTAGAGGTTTGATGTTTACTACTTGTATTGTCCTTGGTTAATGCAATACTTTGAGCAGACACCCTGGGCCCGATCCACCCCTCATGATGTTCTTCTAGTAGGTTTCTAGGACCCTCTGGATCCTTGTATTTCCCCATCTCCTATATTTCTCTTACCTAGAGTCTCAGTAGGATGTCCTGACATCTATCCCAATCTCCTGGTAAGTGAAGACTTTCATGGGACACACCTTTTGGGCTAGTGCCCAATTATAAGTGAGTATATACCATGTGAGTCTTTGTGCTTCTGGGTTAACTCACTCATTATGATCATTTCTAGTCCCATCCATTTGTCCAAAAATTTCTGGATTTCCTTGATTTTAATATCTGAGTAGTATTCCATAGTGTAAATGTACCACAGTTTCTTTATCCATTCTTCAACTGAGGGACATTTAGGCTGTTTCCAGGTTCTGGCTATTATAAATAAGGCTGCTATGAACATGGTTGAGCATATGTCCTTGTTGTATGTATTGTGGAGCATTTTCAGGGTATATTCCAAGGAGTGGAATAGCGAGGTCTTGAGGAATCCCTATTCCCAGTTTTCTGAAAAAGCACCAGATAGATTTCCAAAGTAGAACCTTCTCCAAAATTGACCATATAGTATGTCACAAAGCAAGCCTCAACACATTCAAGACAATTGAAATAATATCTTGTATCCTATCAGACCATCATGGACTAAAGCTGGACTTCAACAACAGAAATAACAAAAAGCCTACACATACATGGAAACTAAGCAATTCTCTCCTCAATGACAACTGGGTCAGGGAATAAATGAATAAAATAATTAAGGATGTCCTAAAATTCAACGAAAATGAAGGTACAACATACCCACATACATGGGACATATTGAAAGTGGTACTAAGAGGAAAATTCATAGCACTAAATGCCTTCATGAAGAGATTGGAAATATCTCATATAGGCAACTTAACGACATGTCTGGAAACCCTAGGGGGAAAAAAGAAGAAGCAGAAGCACCCAAGAGCTGGAAATAGTAAAACTCACTGCTGAAATCAATAAATTAGAAACAAAGAGAACAATTCAAAGAATGAACAAAACCAAGATCTGGTTCTCTGAGAAAATCAACAAGATAGACAAACCATTAACAAAACTAACTAAAAGGCAGAGAGACACTATCCAAATCAACAAAATAAGAAACTAAAAAGTAGACATAGCAACAGACACTGAAGAAATAAAAAGAATCATTAGGTCCTACTTCAAAAGATTATACACCACAAAATTTGAAAATCCAAAGGAAATGGACACTTTTCTTGATGAATTACACTTGCCAAAGTTGAATCAAGATGAGGAAAAACAAATTAAATAGTCCTATTTCTCCTACAGAAATAGAAGCTATCATTAAAAGTCTCCCAAGCCAAAAAAAAAAAAAAAAAAAAGCCCAGGGCCAGATGGTTTCAGCACAGAATTCTACCAGACCTTCAATGAAGAGCTAATACTGATACTCTTAAAACTATGCCACAAAATAGAAATGGGTGGAACATTCTATGAGGCCACAGTGACCTTGATACCTAAACCTCACAAAGTCCCAACAAAGAAAGAGAAGTTCAGACCAATTTCTCTTATGAGCATTGATGCAAAAATACTCAATAAAATACAAACTGAATCCAAGAACACATTAAAAATATCATCTACCATGACCAAGTAGGCTTCATCCCAGGCATGCAGTAATGGTTCAATATACAGAAATCCATCAATGTGATCCACCATATAAACAAACTGAAAGAAAAAAAAATGATCGTTTCCTTAGATGCCGAAAAACCTTTGACAAAATCCAACACCCATTCATGTTTAAAGTCTTGGAGACATCAGAGATTCAAGGCACATACCTAAACATAATGTATAGCAAGCCAATAGCCAACATCAAATTAAGTGGAGAGAGACTCAAGGAAATTTTACTAAAACCAGGGTCTAGACAAGGCTGTCCAATCTCTCCATATCTCTTCAATATAGTACTTGAAGGTCTAGCTAGAGCAATAAGACAACAAAAGGAGATAAAAGGGATGCACATCAGAAAGGAGGAAGTCAAATTATCCCTATTCACAAATAATATGATAGTGTGCATAAGTCACCCCAAAACTGCATCCGAGAACTTCTATAGCTGATACACATGTTCAGCAAAGTGGCTGGATACAAAATCAACTCAAAAAAGTCAGTAGCCCTCCTATATACAAATGATAACAGTACTGAGAAAGAAATCAGGGAAATTACACCCTTCATGATAGCCATAAGTAACATAAAGTTTCTAGGTGTAACTCTAACAAAGCAAGTGAAATATTTGTATGAAAAAATCTTAAAGTCTTTGAAGAAGGAAATTAAAGATGAAGCATCTCCCATGTTCATGGATTGCAAGAATTAACATAGTAACAACGACCATCTTACCAAAAGCAATTTACAGATTTAAAGTAATCCCTATCAAAATTCCTATACAATTTTTTAAAGACCTTGAAAGATCAATTCTCAACTTCATATGGAAAAACAAAAAAACCAGAATAGCAAAAAACAATCCCATACAATAACAGATGCTCTGGAGGAATCTCCAACCCTGATCTAAAGCTGTACTATAGAGCAATAGTAATTAAAATAGGATGGTACTGGCATAACAATAGGCTGGTTGATCAATGGAATCAAATCAAAGACCCAGAAATAAATTCACATGCCTGTAGATACTTGATTTTTGACAAAGAAGCCAAACCTTTACAATGGAAAAAGGATAGTTTCTTCAACAAATGGTGCTGGGCTAACTGGATGTCTACATGTAGAAAAATACAAGTAGATCCTTATTCATCACCATGCACAAAACTCAAATCTAAGTGGATTAAAGACCTCAACATAAAACTGGAGACACTAAATCTGTTAGAAGAAAAATTGGGCAAGAGCATTGAACTCATTGGCACAGGAGACAGCTTCCTGAATAGAACATCAACAACCCAGGCTCTACGGTTAACAATTAATAAATGGGACCTTATGAGGCTGAGAGGCTTCTGTAAGGCAGAAAACGCTGTCAACAGAACAAAGTAACAGCCTGCAGACAGTGAAAATAACTTCACCAACCCTACATCTGACAAAGAGCTAATATCCAAAATATATAAAGAACTCAAGAAATTAAATACCACCAAACCAAATAACCCAATTAAGAAATGGGATCCAGAGCTAAACAGAGAATTCTCAGCATAGGAATATCGGATGGCTGAGAAACACTTAAAGAAATGCTTGACATCCTTAGTCATCAGAGAAATGCAAATCAAAATGACTCAGAGATTCCATCTTACATCAATCAGAATGGCTAAGATAAAAAATTCAAGTGACAGTACATGCTGGCGAGGAGGTGGAGAAAGAGGAGTATTCCCTCATTGCTGGTGGGAGTGCAAACTTGTACAGCCACTTTGGAAATCAATCTGGTGCTTTCTCAGAAAATTGGGAATAGGGCTACCTCAAGACCCAGCTATTCTACTCCCTGGCATATACCTGGAAGATGCTCCAGCATTGACTCAACTGTGTTCATGGCAGCCTTATTTGTAATAGCCAGAATATGGAAACAACCCAGATGTCCTCAACAGAGGAATGGATAAAGAAACTGTGGTACATTTACACTATGGAATACTACTCAGCTATTGCAAATGGATGGAACTAGAAATAAATCATCCTGAACGAGTGAGTCAACCCAGACCCAGAAAGATATACATGGTATATACTCACTTATAATTGGATAGTACCCCAACTCTGAGAATCTTCCCTCAGCAGGAGACTGGGACAGATTATGTGATTTGCTATTGAGACTCCAGGTGTGAGAGGTATGGAAGAATGGGGAAATAGAAGTATCCAGGGGGTCCTGGAACCCTACAAGAAGACCATCAAGGCTCATAGATCTGGACACAGGTGGGGCTGTACAAATTACCGTAAAAACCAAGGACAATGCATGCAGTAAACCTACACCCTCTATTCAGATCTAGCCAATGGACAACGCATTCTCCACAGTTGTGTGGAGAGCAGGGACTGCCTCTGACGTGAACTCTGGTGAGCCCTATTTGACCACTTCCCCTTGGTGGGGAGGCCTGGTGGCATCCAGAGGAAGGGAAAGCAATCTATCTGGATGAGACTTGATAAGCTGTTATCATATGGTGGTGGAGGAGGTCCCCTTCTGTCACAGGCCTAGGGAAGAGGAATAGGTTAAACAGGGAGGGAGGGGGAATAGGAAGGTACAAGAGAGAGGATAATCTAAATAAATTATTTAAATAATTTTTTTAAAAAACACATTCCTCTGGTGCACCATATTTGAGCAGGTCCCCTGGAAGGGGAGGCCTGGTGGCACTCAGAGGAAGGATAGCAGGCTACCAAGAAGAGACTTGATACCCTATGAGCATATACAGGGGGAGGAGGTCTCCCTCAGTCACAGTCGTGGGGGGGGGGAGTAAGGGGAAAGCAGGAGGGAGGAAGGAATGGGAGGACACAAGGGATGAGATAACAACTGAGATGTAATATGAATAAATTAATAAAATATTTGTTAAAAAGCATTCTTCCATTGCTTTTGAATTCAGCCTCCCTTAAGTTCAAAAAACAAGCATGATACAGCCAAATTCTTTGCCAGAATATAGCATGAAATGCTGCTAGATTAGCCTGTTAAGGGCCCACGCTATCCTCTTCAACCTCATGAGTACACTATTTATTGTCTGGCATTCTATTCTGTCAAAACTCTTATCCTCCCATTCCCTCCAGAATGTCCTACAACATCCTATCTTTTCTAGCCTATGTCTCCAGAATCTTTTACATTTCTTCAACAAACTAGTTATAATAGTCTATTTCCACACGGTCTGGCTTATCACAGCAGTGACTCATTGTTGGTACCAATTTTCCACACTTATTACTGCTTCAATTACTCTGACAAAAGCAGCTAAATGAGACTATATTTTTGCTCCTGGGTTGAAAAACAGTCCACGATAGCAAGAAAGGCATGTCAGTAAGAGACCTTTGGCAAAGCAGGAGGACCATGAAGCAGCTGGCCCCATTGCATCTACAATCTGGAGGCAAAACAGTAGGAATATAATCATCTCATTTCCTCCTTTTTATTGAGTCTAAGCCCTCAGGCCATGGTGTGATGCAGCCCACATTCAAGGTGAGTTTTCTCTCCTTTGTTAAACCTCTGTGAAAATGTGCTTGTAGATACGTCCAGAGGTGGCTCTTGAGTGATTTAAAATCTAGTCTACAACAATGATTGATCATGGCAAGGGTATATCTTTATTCCATTATTTGACTTTCAACTATTTTGTATTTTTATGTATGTATTATTACTCTTGAAGACAGCATATGGTTTAGTTTATACTTAGTTGTTTGCCTTTTGATTATGTAACTAAGTATCCTTAATTTTAATTACAAATATATTAGATTTAACATCATCAGTTTGTTATGACTTTCTGTGTACCTGATCTTTATTCCTTTTTCACTTCATTATTGCCATATTTCAGGCTGTTTCTCTTCTTCCACGTCCTTATTGGTTTTGAAATGGTGTTTTGTTACTTATTATCCCATGGGTTATAATATGTACCATTGACTCACTAAACCCCAATGTAAATTCTGCTCATAAACAAAATTAAGTAACAGAAGCCAGATTTAATCTCTCACCTGAGAAAAACATACATGGAAAAAAAAGTAACTCTCAGATGCTCAGACGAAGAAACAGAATAGTGATCTCTGAGAGGCAAAAACCCAATGAAATAAATCATGTTTTCCTCTTGTACTAAATAGAAAAGGTTTCTAGGCTGATTCAGGGAGGGTGAACTCAGAGGGTGTTAGATGTGTCCCTGAGTTGTAAGGCAGCGAAAGGAATCACAAATAACTGATGCCGTACAACAGAGCCCTAATGGGCAGTGCTACTCACAGGAGGGATTCTAGAGATCTGCAACTGGGTACCCTCCAGTACTCAGGTGAGTATGGATAAGACTGTACACAAGAGGAAAATGCATAGGAAGAACCACCCAAAATATTAGAAAGAGTAGCTCTTCTGAAACTCCAGGGACAGAGGCAGGAATAACAGCCATTCCCAACAGCCAAAGTGGAAACATCCATGAAAATGCATCATCAATTAGGTTAGCACAAAACAATTAACCATGACAGAAGATCAGAACACATCCAGCTGGTTTGAAATAACTTAGGCAAATATAAGAACAAAGCTTGGAAAATGCATAGAAATACAAAATAACAAACCACTGAAAAGGAAAGACAGTCAGTGGTTGGTATCAAATACAAAGCTGCATGCCTACAATGCAGCAGGAAGACAGAGCCTACCGTGAAGAGAAAATTCACCTGGGTGAGCTGAACACAAAACACTGGTGTGGCACAATTCGTAGAACTGATAGAAAACTATCTTACAGTAAAGTGGTTCATGGCTTAGAGGAAAGATTGTGCTTAAGATGCGAAGGCTAAGAATCTCCTTACTAAGAGGTTATTGATACTTCACAGCTGCTATGAGGAGGAAAGTCAGTTGCCATTATGGTATGGCCACTTGTGAACATCCATGCTCCAGTTGATGGCCCCGCCCTCATGTGTACATGGGCAATACAAATTGGACTCTGTGAGTTATGCCACACAAATAATAGTTTGGTTTAATGATGCACACCTTAATTCCCAGTATGGGAAGGAAGGTAGATCTCTGTGAGTTTGAGGTCAGTCTGATCTACCTAGTGAGACCATATATAAATGAAATAAATTTAAAAAATGTAAAGAGGCTCTAAAGTTTAAAGTCAACAGGTAGAGTTGACAGATCTGGGAAGACTTGGAAGGAGAAGGAGAAGCTGAATATGATCAAAGTACATCATATGCCTATGTGAAATTCTCAAAGAATTAATAAATATATTATATTTCAAAAATGGTACTTGGGCTGGAGTACAGTAGCTCATCAGTAGAGCATCCTCTCTTTTTCTTCTAATTAACTAATCTTGCCTTGGCTTGGCTATGTTGGATTCTTTTAGCCTCCTTTGTATTGCTCTTAATTTAATTAGCTTGTTTCTAGTACAAGAATTTCTGTTTCATATTTATGTTATATTAATTATATTATGTTATAGTCATACTACATAATGGCCATTGTTTTACCTCATTATACTGTTCTCCAATTTTTAGCATACCAACCACAGTTGGCTTTTTAAAAAAGGCTTTGTATAATCCTCCAATCACTGCTTTCCTGCTGCAACAGGTTCAAAAGTATATTTGCTTAGAAAATAAGATATACGGTGAGATCTTAGAGATAAAAGAACTTCAAAACAGAACACAGTTTATAGTACAAACCAGTAAAATGCTTTAAAAAACAAATACAAATGTATAACCTTGTATTATTTGAGTTATATTTTTCTTTCCATAACTTAACTATAGATACTCTGTAAGTTCTCTTGTGTTGCTTTTTAATTGATTATTTCAAAACAAAGGCAACATTGATTAATGGGAACTTGGGTTTTGAGCAGGCTTTTTCATGAGCACTGACATATGATATTTATCTGCAGAATCAGTAAAAGCTTTGGTTCCACGGCAGAAAGACAGCAGCATGTGATGCATGCTCTCCTGAAAAAACACTTAAATGGTTTAACAAGCAAATTTCATTGTACCCTCAGGGGCAATTTTTAGTCAAGATCACCTCAAGTGTGCCATAACAAAGGTCAAGGTATAAAGAACACAGAGGTACTGTCCAAAAGGCCTTGATCTTTTCTTGGTGCCTTACAGTGTGCCTGTCATCCGGAACATTCTCAACTGACAGCTTTCTCTTAAAGACAGAAGTATTATCTTATATTATCTTACACATGTTTTACCTACTGGCATTTATAAGTTGTTGCATGAAATTTATATGCATTATATATATGCACAATTGGTTTTAAATGAAAAGCTTGTCTTAAAGTTGCTCTTTAGAATTAAATTTGTTTGAGTACACTGTCATCCTTGCAAGGCAATGAGGTCATTTTGCTGAGATTCTGGGGTTAAGAATTACTCCCTAAGTTCCTGATGTTAAGAGCCTGGCCTAACAACATGTTAGTTCGTGTATTAATAATGTTTTCTCATTAATAACTCTTATATCCAACACTATACGGATGTTATTTTGAGGAATTTAATTTCACCTAAAGATACTTTAAATCTACCTTTAAGATTTACCACTGTACAGCTAGGTGTAGAAATGAACTTGTCTTATAGATAAAGAAAGTTAAGATTAAGTGGAAATTCATATGCAACATTTAGTGATGAACACTCATAATGCCATCCCTCAGAAGTAGAAACAGGAGGATCAGGATCAAGACTTCAAGGGCAACTTGAGCTACATGATAAATAAATGTAAATTTACAACCTGTTGAGGGGAAAGAAAAATTGTAGGTCCAAGCTTCTAGTATACACAAATATGTTATTTGGTGCCATTTTTAATAGATCACAAAAAGCAGAGAAATTACTATTTATGCTTTGATTTTTCCCAAATTGCCACTTACTGAAGAATTACACTGTGCAGAAATTTCTATTAGATACTTGATCTACATTGTCTAATTTAACTCACACATTATGAGGTGTGATCTTTAGCCACTGGACAGATGAGTATCTGCAGGTCAAAGTGATGAATAATTTATCTTGTCTTGAGGAACCAAGATTAAGACTCAATCAGTCTGTTTCCAGTGTTTCTACCTACAACAGGCACTCCACAATTTATGTGTTCAAAGACCTGAGTTTACACCTCCTCCATTTTCCAGATGGAGAAATGGAGAGTCTCACACAAGATCAAGGCTTTGAGTCCAAAACCAAGCTCTTTTGCCCATAACTGTTTCCACCTTAATTCTATCCCTCCTTATTTTAACGCATTTTAATAACTAACGTGCTTCATTTCTCCATTTATACTATTTAGCACGTTTTTCCTCCTATTGAAAGAAAAACATTTCCATATGGTTCAACATAAAAATCTTTGGAAGGTGTCTATGTCTATGCCAAAATAATTTTGAAAGGCCAGGTATGGTGGCACAGACATTTAGCCCAAGCAGTGGAGAAAGAGGCAAGCAGATCTCTTAGTCTGAAGGCAGCCTGGTCTATACGGAAAGTTCTAGTCCAGCCAACATTATAAAGACCCTGCATCAAGTAATTGTGAAGCAGCCTGTGCTGTGCTAGCGCAGTGAGACCTTTTGACAGCTCTCGTCACTAATCATGTGGTGGGATGTATAGACAAAGCACACATACCTGAAGGAAAATATAGTCACAAGAGGAAACGACACCATCTTGACCTGAACTATCTCCTCAGAAGCTCTTGTTCAAGGGTATTTGCCCACTTTTCATATCTTTCATCAAAGATCTTACATTCCTAGGAAATATAAATAAGAGTAGAATTTTTAGACACTGGAATCACTTTAAGAGGTGTTTTTATTATTTTTACACAATTTTCAACATCAGTCTGGGCAAGCAGTTATCCTAATGTCTTACCAACTGGTTGCCAGATTTCTAGCTGTGTGGCATCAGTCACTTCTCTTTGACTCAGTTTCTTCAGAAAAATGGTCATAATTGGTCAAAACACCTGACCTCATTTTGAGGCTTAAATTAGTTTATTTCTATGGCAAATTTCCACCCTCAGAATACATACAGTTGTCAAAGGACAACTTGCAGTAAGCAATTCTCTTCTTCTACCATGTTCATCTCAGGAATTGAACTCAGATCACCAGGCTTGGCACCAAGTGCCTTTTACCCACTGAGCCATCTCACTGGCTCCATATTGCAGTTTTATACTGCTAAAACTATGAATATTTAAGCACACAAACCTACACATCAAAGTTTAGAATGATTTACTGCTTACCCATTTTTCCACTTTGGCATTATCTTCATGGTAAATCTAAGTCTCACAGACATAAATTACATACCCACCATCCCCCCAGTGGCAGTCATTTTGTCTTGGAAACTGAAGACATGCTGAACTATCTTAGAAGTGACCCATCTCTCTCTCTCTCTCTCTCTCTCTCTCTCTCTCTCTCTCTCTCTCTCTCTCTCTCTCTCTCTCTCTCTCTCTCTCTCTCTCACACACACACACACACACACACGCGCGCGCGCGCGCACACACACACACACACACACACACACACACACACATACCATTTTGAAATCAGCAAAATAGACTATTTCTACTAAAACTGGCAGCAACCTTCAGATGAGACACACAGTGGGCTTTCAACTGGAATATATTTATCAGTTATTTCCCATTTACATTGAAACGATAGAAAGAAAGAAAGAAAGAAAGAAAGAAAGAAAGAAAGAAAGAAAAAGAAAGAAAGAAGAAAACCCTGAATTAAATGGCTACACAATCTAATGCCTTCCAAAAAATTTTAGGTAGATGAAATTCAGCATGTTCCCCATAATCAGGGGAAATCATGTTTGGAGAAAAGCAAACTGAATACAGGTTTTAGGCTCAAGAATATTAGCAACAAACTAATCTTATCTATAAAACAAATGTGACTGACAACCATAACATTGAGGTGGTTGTCAGAACTAAGCACATCCAACTCCAGGGCAGACTCTGAATGTCGTCACAAGGGGAGGGTATATTTCCAGCCCAAGCCATATCCAGCTTATTTTTTAAGATATCTATAATCAATGGCCGTTGGACTTTCTTAAAAGTCTGTTGACAAAATTTGAGGTGTGTATTATGCATTCTTACTTTCACTAAGCATAATTCTGTCTAATATCATGAAAAAAAACTCTCTACAAGGGCCACCATTCCAAGCCATTTTTTTTTTAACTTTGATTTTTATGGCAAGTACCATGAACTTTGTTGATTATCATTTTGAACTGGCAACGCTTAGATTTTCTCTGCCTGTGAGTTGGCGCCAGAATCCACTCAGTGAATTCTGCCTGCTCGGGAAACACTGTGGCTTGAAAGCAAACATTAAAAGCAAAGGAAGATAAATATGTCCTGGATGATAATTAATACAGTGTTTAAGGAATCTAGCATAGAAATCTTGCATGTCCACACGAGCATTTTGCCTATATTTGTAGCCCCGAATCAACAATGTGGTTGTTATCTTGTTCTATGTACATTACATGTTCTGATTTAAAATTTCAAAATGCTTTCCCATGTCAATGACAATCTTAATAGAGTCCAATTAGTTCCACAAGGCACTTTCTGATGCACAGCCCTCTGGCTTGATTGCGGTGAATGGTGGGTATTTCCTGTGTTTAAGCTCACATATGGATCGAGTAAGGCGGTGGCAGGGGGACTACTGTTTTCCTTCTCTGTATCTTCATTGCTTTTTTCACAGGCTAAGCCTTTTTTTGTTTTTCCTGGCTCTGTTGTCAAAATACTGACCAAAGTTTTGGCTCATGGTTTCGAACACCAGGCCAAAACAATCCTCTGGAAACCAGTGTGGCAAAATGCATTTTCATCTATACATTCACCATTCAACCCTGTGCAGGATAACCACGCCCACTGACCCACTCTGTGGTTTAAAAACAACATGGGGTTTGCCCCCAGAACAGTTTGATTTATAGAATGAGTTTTTTCAAGCCTGCTCTATCAACATTAAAAAAATGTTCTGAGGCTTGGTTTCATCACATCTCTTGTGGAAAAAAAATCACATTAACTGCACTAGGATCATTTTGTTTCAGGAATTTTTTTTTTAAGGTGGATTCTTTGAGCATTCTGCAGACTGTCTTTGAAAAGGCACTCCAATTGAATCCGAGAGTAGCTAATGTGATTATTAAGAGTATTCCTTAGCAGTATACATACAAAAAGTCTAAGAAATTCCCCAGAATGTATCTGCACACTTTCCTTTTAAGCTCATTGAAAACAATTAATTGATTCCCTTAAATATTAGAACTACCATTTAAAAGAAGTTTCTTTGTTTCAGAGTGTTGGATTCATTCTTTGTTAACTATATTTTATGATACTAAAATATCAGTTGAGCTCTTAAGCTAACTTTAAATAGTATTTCAAAGATGAGACTACTGGCAGGACATCACAAAAACTTCACTATGGGGGGGGGGACTTGGCACTTAATTATTCACCCATTTCATTCTCTTCTTTGATCTATCAGTGGGTCCCCACCTTCAAGTTCTGAGCTAATAAATATATAAATGGACCCTAATAGCCTTTGTTAAGAAAACTAGATTTGCACTTCCATCCAAAAGTAACTATTCCATTCAGAGATGGCTAATTAAACCAGACTATGCTGGAAATTTTATAGAATTACATTAAATTTGCCACCTGGATTTTCTCCCAGATAAATGACAAAAGCTAAAGTAGTCAGGAAAATGTCCTTTGACTTTAAGTATTAAACCTTTCAGCAAAATGCAGTTTATAGCAAGGGAGAATTTTACAGGGTTTCCTTTTCACACACACAGTCTCTCTCTCTCTCTCTCTCTCTCTCTCTCTCTCTCTCTCTCTCTCTCTCTCTCTCTCTCTCTCTCTCTCTCTCTCTCTCTCTCTCTCTCTCCATTTCTTCTCCTCTCCCAGCCTCTGAATGGGCACTATTACAGTTTTTTTTTAATGTTTCAAACTATAAAACTTTCTTTTTGAAAGTAAAGGACGAGTTTGATTTAGGTGTTGCATACGAGAGAGGAGGAGGACAAAGAATGGGACTAAAGTTATGACATTTTGAATGCTAGTGACATACTTTGAGCTATCCCATAATACAATGTTTATTTTACTGAGTTCTATCTTTAGACTTAATTGTTCCACTCTCTACCCTCAACTCAATTACCATTTACTAAACTGTGAATTTCCATAAACAGAGATGTTCCAAGTTAAAAGCACATTGGTACTTTTACATTCCCTGACTGCTGAGACCACCTGAAGCCTTGTACATGTGTTTAGGACAATAGTATACACTCTGCTTCAGGGGCAGCAGCTGAGGGTCTAGCCACTGGCTAGGCTGTTGTTGTCCTTATCTGGGTCCTGTGCCTGTATACAGCAGAGCATGCACATTCTCCAAGCACTAAGATCTCAAACCTCTGGCTCTTTGCATCTGGACACAATGCAGGATTAAAGCATCTTCCTGCTCTTCTTCCCAAACACAAACCCCAAAGTGGGTGAGGAAGGGGCAGCAATGAAGGTGAGGCATATTACTCAGTTTTTAAGCCCCATTCAAAAGTAAAAGCAACAAACAAAAAAATCTCAAGTGCGTTGATATCATGCCTGCATCTCCTGCAGCAAAGGAGCTGTGGTTTTCGTAAGCTAAGTAACATAAGCAGTCACCACAATAGGCGACTAAAACTATTTAGACATTTCATAGGAAAGAAGAAAGAAGCTGTCACTACCTGGAGCAAACAAGATATAACAATTATTTGTGGGAAAGGCAGTTTTATTTATGATCTGTGATCCATTTAAATATTGGTCCTTAAGATATTTGATGTTGAATTACCAAATTCTTTATGAGTTATAAGACTAATAATTCTCAAAAGGCTACAAAATAAAAATTATGATATTGCACTAGTTTTATTAGAATGTACAGTTTATCACCTATTAATATTACATTCTTGCTCTATAGTAGAACAGAAATACATCTGTTTTTAATACTGGCAGGATAGAGCGAACGAGCTACTAATTCTCCTGATCCATTTCTGCAGGGGCAGAATAAAGACCATAGCCATAGCCCATGCAACTTTTACACCTTCACATTTCCTTTTGGTTCAAGATCAGGGATGGTTTGGAGACTGCTTGGGGGGGGGGCTGTTTTTCACCCCAGATGATTTGTGCATGGAATTAAGTTTACCCACTCATGACCCATTGGAGATTATAATGAGACAGCACACAATCAAAATCATAATTCCAAATTTAAAAAAAAAATGACTCTTTAAAAGTATTTAGAGGGGTGCACAGCAGGGCATATGCTCTTTCTTACTGGCAATAGTTTGTAACTGCATAAGCTACCATTACTGAGAACAGAAAAACACGAAGCAAAAGCATTGATTCAAGAATTCACTGAAGAAAATAATGCAAATAAATGTGAACTGGCCAATTTTCCTTTATTCTTCTTAAAGCCCAAGTCACATGAATTGTTTACGGCAGGCAGGTACAGCTTGGTTGGTCCACTTCGGGCTTTTTTTTTTTTTTCAACTTTTATGGAAAAAAGTGTTATTTGTATTGTCAAATTTACATTATCTCCTCGTTAATTGTGTCATGAGCTAACTAGGTCTAGAAATAATGACATTTAAAGGGAAAATGGCAACCCTTCTCAGAAGCCAGCAGTATAATGGAAGAAGCTAATTAATTTAACCTCCCAATCTTCTATAATGGCAAGCAATCATCAGGCCACAGAGGGAGCTCTGAGCAATCCAGAGCTCCCTGTCTTCCCTAACACTTCACAAGCACTGGCTACTCAGAGGGACAGTTTTCCTCCTGTTGCTTCAACACCCACATTGACAGTATCAGCTCAAATTGTCCTATACTAAAGAATTCATGTATGTAGTAAAGAATTCAGAATTTGTGACAGGAAAGAGGGAAAATTTAAGAAAAAACTCATCTCAAAGTGTTTTGACTTTATATGGCAGAGGCAAGACAAAATATCTTTGTTAAGAGACACAAGATCAAGAATTTAGTATTACCTGTAAATATTATTACAAGTTCAAAACTTGCAGCCAAAAAAAAAAAAAAAAAAAGAAAGAAAGAAAAAAGCAGTCAGATATTCCTCAGAAAAATTAAAGAAAAGCAGGTGTCTGCAGTTTGTTTTTAATGAAATTCATCATTTTTTGCCCTTTATGATTTTTAATGTTTTCTGAAATGTTGCTAATATAAAAATAATGGAGAGAAGTATGAAGTATGACCTTCTGCTCAAAGCAATCCCTGGGTTTCTTGGAAAGAACAGTTAAAACGGCATCCTGGTTTTCACTGTACAGGTCTCCGCTGTAGGACTTCCCTCCTAGCATTGTGTTTTGCCCAATTCATTGTCAGGGCAGGTGTCTGGGACCAAGTTACCAAGTTACTTGGCTTTACTCTTCCAAAGAAATCATCCATTTGCCTTATGGAAAAATCTCTATTTGTGTTACTTTCTACTTTTTAATTGTGAATATAAACACAGATTCCTGTTTCTCTCATCACAAGGAACAGAAAAATAAATACTGAGCAGTGTCTGTGGGGATCCCACTCCAAGGACATGCTAATTGAGAGAGTCAGGAACCAGCTTCTCACCAGTTTGCTCATGTTCCTTAGCTTGGAAGGTTCTGAGCATCGAAGCAGGGAAGGCGGCAGCTATGGTAAGGAAGATCATTGCCAAAATTAGGACCAATGGTCACCTCAGTGAAGATGGCATTTGCATGTGCCATGCCCTTGGCTAGGGCAAAAGATGACTCTCTTTCAGACTCTTAAGGAGGGCCAATTTCACAGACAGCCTCAGGCATATATATTTTTTTTAATCTGCTTATCTAAATTTCCAAAATGTCCAGAGTCTGTATTTCTGGAAAGTGACATCTTCCCTTTGGGGAGAGCATTTTTTCCTAAAAAGGGCCTTATGTCTGCTTGCAGTGTGTGGCAGAGGATCACAGCTCTCAAAACATTAGCCACGGGGAATTTCAGTAATGCTAAAGGGGCAAGCTGCACCTTGGCCTGCTCAGTTGCTTCACTGTGGTACAGAAAGAGCCCGAGATGACCAGGCCCGCAGGACCATACTGTCCTGCCAAGAGTCATCTTCATTCTCCCAGCCTTGCCTGTGTCCTTCCAGAAATTGCCTTCCCCAGTTCCCCCAAAGAAGAGAAGGCTATCGAAATTCTGAGGCCTTACAAGGGGAAACAATTGGCTTCCCCTATGATTGGGGACATTGTGGGGTAGGGGGGAGGTATCACACCTGCATGCATACTTTTATTAGGCTTGAGACTGTGGTTATCAAGGTGGGTGAGCTGGAGGGGAGCTATGGAGCTTGGGAGTATGAAAAGCTTCCTGCTGGGCACCTACAATGGCTTCACTCCTGTCAAGAAGGTTGTCAACTAATACTAACAATAACAGTAAGAACTAGGAAGTAACAGAGAAGCTTCATTTGCTGTGATTCTCTGACCATATTTTTGACAATAAAGAAATGATGTATGGACCACAAGACCATTCTCAGAATTGCAGAATGAAAACTTAAGCCAGTGAGCTCAAACACTTAGAAGTCGGGCAAGAGAGAGAAAGGCTTTAACGTTTGCCTCGCTGGAATCGGATACAAACGCTGTCCTAGGTGCTTCACTCTAGGCTTAGTGTTTGCAGGGTTGGATGGAAAACCATCCCTGTAAGTCATTTCAGTTCTGGTTGTACTAAAGGCGGTGCTCTGGGATTCAGACTTCGGAGAGATGCTGAATTTGGCTGCCTGTGCCCTCTTTAAACAATAACTTCCTGGTGGCTCTCCCTGAGCCTTATCTTGGCCAGGTCACTCTGAAGCTATTTTAAAGTCCATTCGCTTCTTAGAACTGCAGAGTTGACCCTTCCAGCTATAAGACTTGACAGCCAGACAGTAGCAAGGAGTCCCCAGTGCTCAGCTCAGGAACAGGTCCTGTGGTCACTTCTGGGAAGGCCACATGCTATTCTTCTTCCTGCTAAGAAGGCAAAACAAAGCTGTGCTAGCTTGCCTGGAATTCTTAGCCTCCTGCCAACCACCAAAGGCTACTGCAGGCACAAAGAAAACATTCCTCACTATCTAGTGTCTGAGGATCCTAGTTTCAAACAGGTCTCAACCAAGGAACACCAGCATCCTCAATAAGGACAAGGGACTCCCAGAGACTAGAGTCTCTCTCTCTCTCTCTCTCTCTCTCTCTCTCTCTCTCTCTCTCTCTCTCTCTCTCTCTCTGTGTGTGTGTGTGTGTGTGTGTGTGTGTGTGTGTCTTTATCTCTGTCTCTGTGGTCTCTCTGTGTATGTCTCCCTTCCACTGTGTGTGTTTATCTCTGTCTCTATCTCCCTCCCTCTCTCCTTCCCTCCCTCCCTCCTTCCCTGCCCCCCCCCCCCCAGTCTCTTTCTCAAGACAATCTCAGAGCCTGGTCCTCTGCCCAGATGTCCATGCCCCATAGATCAGACTTTCCTACCAAACTTCCATCCGAACCTTTGGGATCTGCAACTACCATTTCCTTCTAGGTCTCGGCGGCGTGGGGAAGGAGGGGGCGGGGAGGAGGGGTGAGTCAACCTAGGAGAGGACCTCTAAGGCGACAGTGCCCCAGGAGGTTGTGGAGCTCCTAGACCTGCCCCAGCACTCAAGGAAGCCTCCCCAACATCCTTACACTGAAGGCTTTCTCTGGAGACCAGGCTCCCAAGCGCTGCAGGTGACCGACAGAGTCCGACGTCTCTGGGCCTCCAGCTCCTCAGCAGGCGCCAAGGTTGGGTCAGCTCAAGCCTTCCCTCCCTCCCGCCTGAGGTCTTGAGATCCTCCGGGACAGCGCCTGCCTGTAGCCTCCGGATTCCCGCTCCTCCCCCCGCGCCCCCCAGCTCCCTCCCCCGACGCCCACCTTCCTGGGGCTGTGAACCCAAGCGGGTGGCTGCGAAACCGCCGTGACCCGCGCCTGCCACTGAGGAGCTGCGGGGTAGAGGAGGAAGAAAAGAGGGAGGGGGAGGGAGGAGCCGAAGCGGAGGAGAGGCGGTCGGCTGGGGCCAACCGATCTTCTCTGTGCTAAGCAGAAGCAGCTGCGGGTACTACACGCTGCCGGGAGCGGGCTGGTGTCCGGGTCTCGGACGCCGACGGCCACGGAGGGCGCGAGCGGGCGGGCCACCGCGGCGGCTGCGACCCGCAGAGCAGGAGCAGGCAGCTGCTCAGCGCGCAGTGCCTACTGCTGACCAGTCCCATCCAAGTTGGACCAGAGTCCCAAGGGCTTCCTCGATCAACCAGACGAAGCACCACCCCACTTCTTCTATCTAAAGGAGCGCCTTCCTTTCCCCGCGTTGTACCCACGGAAAAAGCGCTTTTCAAAGCTTTATAAGGAGGTGGGGTTCTGGGTGTCCCTGGGGGACCTTTCCACCTCTTTCTTCACGTCCAACAAAACATCTGCGCAGAGTGCGTTTCTTTGGGTCTTTAGGTCTAGCTGCAAGGAATTCCTTTCTCTCAAGCATCCCTTAGGTTATCTCTCCCAAGTACTTTGTGCGCACGAAGGAAGGAAATGTCTGGTCCTAGGAGCTTAAAATATTAGCAAGTGATTGTAAGTGAAAATTTTGGAAACGTAGAGAAAATTCTATCGTGGGGAGAAATCCACAACAAACCGTAACTGATTTCTATCATTTTATCTCTCCATTTATCTACCTAAACTCAAAACCCGGGATTTTCTGTAGTTTGCATAAACCACAAGCATTTGGCATTTGTGCATGTATTTTATTCCCATACATTCATGAATTGGCAATTGGCCTTCAAAAATCTACTAAATACATACTTTGACCCAAGAAAAATGAAACTAAGATTCGCTTTTTACATTTACATTTCGTGGGGGCTTTTTCCCTCCTGACTGGAACAAAGTTCTGTAAACAAGTCCCCCCACCCGAGAGAGAGAGAGAGAGAGAGAGAGAGAGAGAGAGAGAGAGAGAGAGAGAGAGAGAGAGAGAGTCAGTCCTTCGTCTCACATGCTTTCAGGGCCTCTGGTTCGACTGTTTCAGAGATACATAGTAATGAAATTTTGGTGAACCCCAAATATAATCAAGCTAGAATTTTTCTGAGTGTTTATATTGCCTAGGGTTTTTACTGCAGTCTTATTGACATGTTTTGTATAATTAAAGCCGTGCTCGAAAAGGAAAACAAAACTCTGTTTCCGTTGAAGAGTTGAAGAAATCGGTTTTTTTTTTTTCCCCCTCCTAAGACCTCAGTGTGGTTGCGAGTAGTAGACCGGCTCCACTTGTGCAATGAACTGTGTTTGATTTTAGCTTATCGAAGAATGCAGTTTGGTTGACAAGATTTGTATTTTTGACTCACTTAGAAAAATATGCGCTTTCGTTAAAAAAAAAAAAAAAAAACATATAAGTGAAACAACACAGCTTCCAAAAGTAAACCTCTCCCCTGCCTGTTTTTAAAGACACAAAACCTACAAACGGTGTCTTCCCTTTCTTTACTTCTTGAGAGGTGGGGGGGGGGTCATTATTAATGAATGAAATTCGAATATCCTGTTTGAGGAAATTGACACATCTCTTAATCTTGAATGTAGACAAAGGCGCTGTTCATATCTTTGGGGGACAATCTCGTGCACCAAAATAGCCTTGCCCACAGCATCTCTCTCCGTAGTGCCCCACAAAAATCCCAGTGTGCCATGGCTGCTAAGTTTAACACTGTGCTTTTGAAAACATAGTCGTCTAGTCTCCACTTTTATGGATAAGCGGGGCCGGGGCCGGGAAGAGCTACATATTGGAAAAGAAAAAAAATAAGGGCGGCTCAGGCTGAATCCTAATTTCTACTTTCACTTCTCTCCCCGCCTCCCCCTCCTCCTCCCATCCAATTTACAGAACCACGTGTGGGGTTCTGCGTCTCTGTCTGTTCTCCGGTTTCTTACACCGTTTGGGTGTTTTGTTTTGTTTTGTTTTGTTTTGTTCTCTTAGTAGTAAGAAAACTAATGCAGAGCGGGAAAGGGGTCTGATTTCGGATTGCAGAGCCAGCAGAAGGGAAGCGCTAATCAGGAGGCGCTGGACTAGCTGCCCGGAATCCCCAGGGGCTTGCTGCTGACTGACTACCTGAAAGAGTCTCAGCGTCCTAGGCTGGAGAGAACAGAGAAGCACTGAGCAAGAAGCTAGGTTTGCATAGCATGGACGGGAAATCAACAAAGGAAAAACCCTCCTATCTGAGGTGAATTTCACTTAACTATCCGCAGCGGGGGCTCAAGTCCTTGTTCAAGTCTTGGGTCCAGAATTAGTCCCTTGTAGCTACAGAACAGCATGCCACCCCTGCCCTGCTCTCCTCGTCTCCTCCTCTTCCTCCTCCACCTCCTCTCTCATCTCAATTTTCAAATGGGTCAACTACGTTGGTCTTGCAAGCTACGTGCTCAGTATTCCTTGGTTATACACCTTTCCTTTTCTGGAGCAAACGATTTAATTGGCACTTTTAGCACACAGTTAGATTTCAGGGTGTATTCAGATCCTCTTCTGTCCGGACTCACTGCAAATCCACATTTCAACAACACAGAGCTAGCACAGGTAAACACAACACTTGCGTTTTGCCTCCTTCTATGTCTGTCTGATTGATTGTAAGAATGCAAATGCTGCTGGATCCCAACCCAGACTTATTAAATTAGTGACTTCAGACTTTAAGGACTCATACAAACTTCAAAGATTTTTTAAAATGCTATATGCTGCAATTATAATTTTCTTGTTTCCGTATGCGTGTGAATAACTCATTATTACAACATTTTATCCCACCCGATTAGCAGTGATTGTCTTAGATGTTTGTTCAGTAATTTGAGTTTTCCTTTTAAAAATATAAATTCTACAGTTTAAGGGACAATATCTATACTGTGTTGGGTTTATTTAGGCAAATTACTGGGCTGGGAATTTGCTTTGGGATCTTCAGCAAATTTGCAATTAGAATTCTGGGAGAAAGATTTTAGGATGAAATGGTCAGCAATATTCAACATGCTACATGGTGTGTTGAAAATAAAAGTAGGATAAAGTTTTACCCTTGGAGCTCCTCAGACTCACTATAAGTGTGTTAAAGGTGCGATTCAGATAACACACAGATTTAGAATCATGTCAGCTCTTGGTTTAAAAGCGTCTGTAAAGCAATTTTCAGTTCTGATCCTTAAAGGACAGCGTAGGAATTATGTATTTGTTTTAGTAAACAGAATGGTCTGTCAAGCAACACAAAATAGCTAGTGTTTGAAAAACAACCACATGGCAGCAAAGAGTAAAACATCCAACCAGCAGAGCAAGCAGACAACAAAAGAAAAGCAGTCAGCCTCAATCAGCTCCTGAGACCACTGAAGATTGGACTAATTCTCCCAGGCACATTAGGTTTTCATTACCCAAACTGGCTCTTCAGAGTACCTCCTGTTACATGGTCAGAAATGAAGACAATTGCTATGTTGGAAGCATAGTTTTCTTTACTCCAAATTTTTTATGCTTATCAAACAACAACAGGCATTTTGCTTTCTCCTTGCCACCACTCCTTTGGCACTAATGGTGGCACTTTGGTCGTTCCTGGTTTGGCATGCAACACAAGAAAGTTTGGAAATGATCTTTACTGATCTCTCTGATCCTAGCCTTCAGGGGTGTTGTAAGTCAGTGCACAGCTGCCTTTTTTGTCCAAACAAGTCTCCTTCCACAAGCCATGCTTTTCTACAGTAAGTCCTGATTGTTCCAACTCCAAGTGAGCCCAAGATCTTATATGTTTAGTTTTACTTTGTATGGTGACAGAACTCAGAATGGGACAACATTGAGATTTTGTTGTTGCTATTTTTAAGTGTTATAATAAATCACAACTTTAAAATAAAGTAAAATATATATATATGTATATACATTATCAGTTGTCAATCAAACAGCATGTAAGACAGTTGCAATCAAAATTAAACCTAAGTATGTCGAGGGAAATATACAATCTAAACAGCATAACTTGAGATCTAATTCATGTTTTTCATGAATTAAACCTCTGGCTTTGTTTTCTTCTGGCCACTGAGGTATATTTGCATGACATCTAATTCTTTTTTAAATCATGGATAGAACAATATATTAGAATTTTAAAAGCTCGCTTACAACTTTATTCCAAATGGGTGCTATTTTTAAAAAAAATCTCTATTTGTGTTGATTACATGACATTCTAGAAACTTGAATTGAACAATGTGTCATTAGAAGAAAATATTGCTGTCTAGTAGAAGGAAAATAGGTGCTTGGTAAAGGATCATATCCCCCAACACTTACGTTAGCTATCATCTTTATGCAGGTAAGGGCAGCACGAACATGGACATATTATGAAGTTAGAAGCTCTAGATCACACACAAACACACACACACACACAGTAGCAAGTCAGGATGATGATGATGATGATGATGTGTGTGTGTGTGTGTGTGTGTGTGTGTGTGTGTGTGTCTGTACCTGCTAGGAGAGAAAATGGTAAATGGAAAATTGTAAAATGAGGTTTAAAGTGCAGAAATATTATATTTAAATAACTGGAAATTTTACCTAAAAGTGAAAGTTCAATGTTTTGTTTAAAAATTAGCCAAACATATATCAAAATTTCCCATGGTTGCTATTTGTGGGACACGGGCTAGGGGCAAATTGACCTCAACTCTTTACCTAGGTGGAAATCAGATTAGGAACAATTGCCTCTCGCTAGTTTTATGCAAAAAGGCAAAAGGAAAATGGTCTCTTTGCTCCATTCAGTGTTGGTCCTTTCACTGCCTACCTCAAGACCCAGGGGAGAAGACAAAAGAATCTGCTGATGTCCTTTGAAATCTCCATAAAAGGAATTGTATTTCCTAACATAAGTCACAGTTGGTTTAGAAAAGCAGTCCTAGCTGGGGGTGGTGGCACATGCCTTTAATCTAAGCACTCAGGAGGCAAAGGCAGGCAGCTCTCTGTGAGTTTGAGGCTAACCTGGGCCACAAATCAGGTCCAGGACAGCCAAGGCTACAAAGAGAAACCTTGTCAGAGGGAAAAACAAAACAAAAACAAAACAAGAATAAAACAAAACAACCAAAAGAAAGAAAGAAAAAAAAAAAAAAAAGAAAGAAAGAAAAAAGAAAACCAGCCCTAATGTAACAGGAAACAATAAGTAAAGCCATCAGTAATTTTGGGTCCTGTCATAAATATCTGTTGATTGACCTTCTCAGTTCATAGATGTATTATGGGATCAATAGAATTGAGTTTTGTGATGACAGGAGACTCTAGCAGACCAAAGAGTACATAAGCCTATTTATATTATGAAGGTCTTGGAACTTACAGGCTACATTTAGTTTCATGCATAACGTTTTGTTGACACTCTCCCAGGGTCTTCAATTACTGTTTCCTAGCAAAGTCTGTTCAGCATCTGATGGGTTACTATGATTCCATACTACGTCAAGTGACATGGCTGGGTCAAAGGACAAAATCTGGCATTGGAATAAATGTTTGGTTAAATGTGTCTTTAATTCTTCCAGTAGCACATCTGGGGACTTGTTGTTGTTGTTGTTGTTGTTGTTGTTGTTGTTGTTGTCTCTCTGTGTTAGCCTTGGCTGTCCTCGACTCACTCTGTAGATCAGGCTGGCCTCAAACTCACAGCGATCTGCCTGCCTCTGCCTCCTGAGTGCTGGCATTAAAGGCGTGCACCACCACGCCCCCGGCCACACCTGGGGATTTATAAGAGCTCCATGATGCTCAGAAACACATTTTGACCTAACTTAAAAATAGGTAGTATCTGCCTTCTCTTTTCAAGATTTATTTTTATTTTACATGTATGAGTGCTTTTCCTGAATATAGGGACACATGTGTCTGATGCCTGTGGATGCCAGCAGAGGGCATCAGATCCTTGCTGTTGGCGTTACATATGGTAGTGAAATCCCTTGTGGTAGCTGGGAACTGCACCTGGGTCCTCTGTAGGAGCAACCAGAACTCATAAGAACTAAGCTGTCTCCCCAAGCCTCTTCTCCCTCCGTACAGAAAACTCCAATCCTTAGGTGCATGTGGAAAGCTTATCTGAAGGAAGTTAAGTTGCCACACTAAATAACAGCGGTGGGAGGGGGACTTTTAAATCAATACCAGTCACAACACAGCCTGCCACATGCTCAAGGAACTCTCCCTCTTGACTTTTGTCCTTTGCCTTTTACAGCTCTGTATTTTAAAATCTAAAAAGGCCCCAAACTTAACTGTGCGTCCCTGTCACATGTGTTCTGTGTTTATGTTGTAAACCAGAGAATAACACTGCACTTCAGTATTTTTTGTGCCTACAGACATGTGAAAAATGCTGACATTTCTTCATTGTGTATACTGAAAGTTGGATAGCAGTTGGGATTAGTTTTTATGACATGTAAACAACTGGATATCTTAAGTGCAACACAAGTCTAGAGATGCATAATTGTGTCCTCATGACATTTACTAGTCATAAGAAATGTAGAGATAAATGCATCTATTTACACCTCAGCATACGAGTACAAACATTCTCAACTGGATAACTACAAATGTATGTTCTTATTATGTCTTGGTATAGGGTTGCAAAAGACCTTTATATCTCCATTGGAAATGTTTTATTTGTGTCACATTAAAAAAAAAAAAAAAAGGATTTTAATGTCCAAAGCAAACCTGACTTGGGTGGTAAAATGCATTTGCTGAATGTGACCTTGTACTCAGGCAGAACTATGTGCACACCCTGTGCCTGTGATTGATTTGTGATGTGGATTTCTGATTTGGCTGAGAGATGTGTAGAAACCTCAAGTAGTCAACAGCTCCCTGTTGGCTGTGCATCTGAGGGTCTCGAGAGCATTGTTTATTCCAGCAAGTGTCTGGAATACATTATACTCCATAAGTTGGCTTCTGTTACTCCTGTTTTGGAGAATATGAAAACTTTGTATATTGAGCTAAAAGCAACGTGCTTTTCCTGAACAACTTTCCTTAACAGAGAATTTTCAACAAGACTCTATCTTCTGAATCTGGTACAGCTAATAGTTTAAGCACATGGCATTCCTGACAGAGCAACAGTGAAATGATTTTCCACACCTTCAGATTAAAGACCTAGTTCAAAATGGAGACAATTTTCCCCAAAACTATATGAAATTAGGTTTCCACAAATTAAAACAAATATATTCAGATTGTGACTTACCCTATATATTTTAAGAAACATCAAGGGGAAAGATTCAAATAATTATTGTATTAATCCATAAAAAAATTTAAATTAACTTATTTCTGAATTTCAGGAATTGGTCCTTTCAAAACACATTTAAAACAAATGGCTTTTCTAGTCTTTGGCAAGAGAAACTCCAATTGTCTTTGGTGAGTTCTTATCAGACACCTGGCTTGGTGATTTGTGGTTACTGTTGCTCCTCCTTAAGTATAAAATTTGATGCTTTGTGAGGCTCTGCGGACACTTTTTGCTATGGGAATTCGTTATATTTATGAGTGGGTAGAAATGAGAACAACTGGATTAAAAATGGCAAAGCTATCCTTGTGAACTTAGTTCTTTGACTAATGCGTAAGTCAGTTACCATTGGATTGCCTTCTGCAGTCTCTCTGGCTCAGTATACTAAGCTCTGTTTTGGAAAGTTCCTAAATCTGCATGAGTGTAAGCATCCAACAGTTTAGGATACAAAATAAAACAAACAGAAAAACAGCCTCTGCTTAGATTCCTGTTTCCTGTTCCGTGGCTGGCCCTATCTCTGAATCTCTAATCCGTGGTCTTTGAAGGTGAAGGATTAGTTCTCATTGTTCTGAGGCAGGGTGGTGCCTAGCACAGTCAATAGGTACTCTCTTGGTGACTGACAGAAACAGCAGCAAAGCGTGTGAGTCTAGATGACTTTGAAAGACCGTACAACAATACCTGCATTCATTCATGCCGTGCTCCCCTCCCCCACCCTCTCCCATTCCCCCATCTCCCCATCCCCCCACCCCGCCATCCTCCTCCCCCTCATGGTCTCCCAGCTTACCCCCACCCCCTCCCCACCCTCCCCCTCTCCATGACTGCCCACCTCTTACATCATCTCATCTGAGGGGAGTAACTGAGTGGAGGTGGGGAAGGAATTTCATTTGATAGAGAAGAGACAGCTTTTTGATAGTCACCTGAGAAGTGAGGAGTCCTTCCTGCATGGTCATCGAGGTATCCGGGTATCTTTCACTGCTTGGATTGGGCTCCCTAATCATGGAAGAAGAAGTTCCGGAAAGGAGTGTATCTGATTACTGTGTCCTAATGGTGGCTTCTTCACCAGTGCAGAAAGGCTTTGCAGGTTGACTAGACAGTCTTCAGTCTCCTTCCTGGGGCACCTCAGGGTTGCAGAAACTTAGAGCAAGGAAACTTTGTTCCTTGATACCAAGAGAGTTAGATAAAAGTAGAAAGATAAAGGACCAGCCCTGACATTTAATTCAAGTTTCTCTGCCTTCATCTCTCAGTCTCCGAGAAGTTGGAATTCATACCTTTAAAATCACATTTAAAAGTATTTGACTCATCCTGGATGTCATAGGTTGACTCAATTTCCCTTTATATTTTACCCCCACACCACATGCTCCCCTAAATCTCCAGGTCACTTCACCCACCCTTCAGGCCAGCACTCCCTGACAGCTCTCCCATGGCCACCAAGAGGTCCCTGCCCATTCTTCAGTCTATCTGGGGCCTCGGGCCTCCAGAGACATCTCAGGGAGAGTAGCCTCCAGCACCTTGGCCTAGGAAAATTGGGCTTGGGGGAGGGGCCTGGCATGCTCAAAACTGAAGGCTCTCCAGACAGGGTTCCCCTTGCCAAGCTGGCCCCCAGCGCTCAAGCAGAGGCTGGCACAGCACGGTTTTTAAAAGAGAAAAGGGAGAAAAAGCCACTAACAGGCTAGAATTTCTGGAAGCCCAGGCAGTGGTTTTCGCTCCACACACAGCTCAACCTGATTTGGAGCTGGCCTAGACTATTTTCGGTTGGCTTTTGGTAGAACCGGTTCCTTAGGCCCGGTTGGAGGCACAGTGGAATAGATAAAACTGAAGTACCATGTTGCCAGCCACCCTCCCCTCGCTCCCCGCTCCCTCCTGCTGCCACCTATGAACCAACCAGGCCTGCCTGCCTGCTGACTTCCAGTCCAGCTCCAGCTGCAGTGACAGAGACTTGGTGTTGAAACTAGGTCTTTCTTCCAGGCTGGAGGCAGCAGCCCAAAGCCAGGGATGGCTGCTGCCTAAGGCCCCCAGAATGCAGAGGGCACCCTGGCTCCAGGCTGACACTGCCTGCTCCTTTGGCCACCTCCCCGACCACACCAGATACTCTGGCAACACCAGATAGATAAGGGGCAAGGGAAACCTCCTTCCTGCCCCGCCATCCCTCGCCCCCCTCCCTCCCCTGCACTGGGGCCTTGCAGCTGTTGCCCCCTAGCAAGAGAGATAGAGCTGGTCTGGCCAGTTTCCCTTGAGGAACTGGTCACTGACTGCCCTGCTCCCCTCTCCCCCTTCTCCCAGCAGTGGAGGAAGTTACCCAGTCTTTCCATGACTGCCACTTAGACAAGTATTTGAGCTGGGAGTTCCACTAATGAGGACAAGCTGGGTGTCATTCTCCTGGGTGTCTTCCTTTGGCCAAAGTGTTTTAGTTGGTCCAAATAAGGGAGAAATGTAAAAGAAATAGTATATGAATTAGGGGCATTGACAATATTGACAAAGTCTTAACTTGAATAATTCTGGGATCAAAATAAGGAAAGTTATTGTTACTACTACTACTATTTACCTTTTGTGAAGGTTGAGGGTTCATGAATAAAATGATGCATAAGCCTAGACAATCCTCATTGTCTTCTTTATGTTAAGTAATATCCACCCTACATTTTTTATCTATTAACTATCTAAGTACATATATGAAATTTAAATCTTCATTAATAGAGTAGGGGCCAGGGATGGTGCTATAGCCTGTATGCCTATCCTCAGATAGGGAGTTCAAGGTCAACCTGGGCTAGATAAGACATTGTCACGAACGTTGGATGAAAAGGAGGCTCAAGTTTATCAACAAACATAAAGTGATTATACATCCAATAGAATCTAAAGCTAGTGTCTACTGAACAGAGAGTGGCCAGCAAGGGCAGGGACAGCATGGCAGCCCCCATCCATGTTGGCCTGAGGTCATGCTTCAGTCCTGCTCACAGTCCTAAGCTGCCTACAAGTCCTGAGTCTCTACTTTGATTGAGTTCATTCAGAAAGCACTGAGGGAAATTGAATGGGTCAGGCTTCTGGCTTTGTGGATAAAAATGGTTTCCGTCCATTAGGAGCAGTCTGCTGACATTGTGAGCCCAAAAAACTAATGATTAAACGAGGAAGTGCAAACCCCAAGCTGAAATGCAGTGTTCAAGGCTTCCTGGTAGACTGGGCTACATGAAGAGACTTTGTCTTATGTGGGACTGTGGCTGAAAGGAGCATTGGCTTACAAGGTGGTATTGGGCATCCTGATGTGTCTGGAATTAGGATGGGAGAGAGGATGGGGACAGGAGGAGCAGAGTAGAAAAGGACCATGTCCCCTGGAGGGGAAGACCTGGTGGCACTCAGGGGAAGGACAGCAGGTTACCAAGAAGAGACTTGATACCCTATGAGCATATACAGGGGGAGGAGGTCTCCCTCAGGAACAGTCATAGGGGAGGGGAATAATGGGAAAATGGGGGCGGGAGGGAGGAATGGGAGGATACAAAGGATGGGATAACCATTGAGATGTAACAAGAATAAATTAATAAAAAAATTTTAAAAAGAAAAAGAAAAAAAGAAAAGGCCTAGGGCATAGAAAGATTGGCAGAGAGGCTAGCTGGAGCCAGATGAGACATGTGTTGTGTCCAAATCCAACCAAATCAGACCTGATTTAGGACACAGTGCAATTTGATGTGTTTCATGCATGGCAACACATGATAATATGGGAAGAGGTCAGGAAAGTAGTACCCAAGAGAAGTTGTAAAGCAATAACTATAAAAATATAGCAGTGGGATAGTTAAGCCAATACAAAGTTAAATTCTGCAACACTGTACTAGCTGATATGACCTGACAATTGTTGAATGTAAAAACTAGAAGAAAATAGGTATATTTTCATCATAGCTTAATGATTGTATTCGTTACTAAAGTCTTCATTTACCTGTATCTATTGAGCATGCCCTGCACGTGGGGCACATTGCTAATGTTCTATATTGTGTGAGATTATGTTACTGTGGCTGCATTAATGACAAAGCAGACTAAAAGATATTGTCCTAGAATATAGAGGTGATGGATGCCAGAGTTATAGATGCAAACCCTTGCCCTCTTACGTCAAGGCTTTTCTCTTACCTTTTGATACATTAAGACCAAGAATGGCTCTATTTTGTCTTCTTCTTCTTCTTCTTCTTCTTCTTCTTCTTCTTCTTCTTCTTCTTCTTCTTCTTCTTCTTCTAATTCAGCCTCCTCAAAATTTATCATCACATCTATCTTGAAAGAAGAATGCAAATGCAATCTTTTTTAGGCGGATAATTTTCACTAGGCTAGAACGAATGGCCCGAGCATTGAGAAATGAAAGGAAATCTAAATCTAGTTTGATGGCCAGATAGGCAGAAATTGACAAGATGGGAATTTCACAGAAATTTCCCCCAGGATAAAACACAGGACTTATGACTTATAAATAGGTCATCAATGGAAGGCTTTGAGTGACTGTAAGTTGAATAAGTCACAATGGTGGTCAGATCAAGAGTCCATTGATTAACAAATGACTGTGTGTATATATTATGTGTTTATATTTGTGTATCACAATAATAATTAAAGAAAAAGAGATCCTGAATTTGTGAGAAAGTAGAAAAGGACACAGGAGGCGTTTAAGGGGAAGCAGGAGGAGCAGAAATGGTATAAATATAATACTCATGTATGAAATTCTCAAAGCTCTTTAATTACAAAGGTGTATCACAAGGTATACAATCTAAAAAGAAAATCCATTGGGCTTACAATTGTAGTCTTCAAATAATTCAAAGACTATTTTGGCTGGAAGAATGTTGTATGTGTTTGTGTGTGTTCAGAAGAAAAATTGGCCCCAGAGAAGAAAGGTCTTGGTAGGCCCATGCCAACTCAGTACCAGGAAAATGGCTCCTGGGCATGAAGCACCCCAGGTCTGCACCAGATGACTTGACAAGCTGGGGAATTGCTGTCCCGACAAGTGTTCACAGTGGAGCAGGTTGGCTGTCTGCCAAGGTTCTTGCCACCAGTGAGTCCTGCCCTGTGTTGAGATTCCAGTCCTCTGTGTCAGGATTCGTCATGGCTGTTTTTGTTTGTTTTGTTTTGTTTTCACAATTCACTGATTTCATATGTAATCAAGGACAGAAAGGTTTCCTAAACGTTCCTAGCTTTTCTCTCATCTAAGTTATCCATTGTTTTTAATTTATTTATGATATTTTAAAATTTTATGTACATTGGCATTTTTGCTTGCCTGTATGTCTGTGTAAGGGTTTCAGACCCCCTGGAAATGGAGTTACAGACAGTTGTGAGCTGCCATGTGGGTGCTGGGAATTGAACCTGAGTCCTCTGGAAGCACAGCCAGTGCTCTTAACCACCTAGTCATCTCTCCAGACCCTATCCTTTGGTTTTTCTTTTTAAGAGCAAAACCCAAAAGAAACCCCAAGTCGGTGCCTCTTTCTCTACCACTGTCCTTTCCTTGCTTGTTTTGAGCCTCTGAGGTTGCTGTCCTGCAGGCATACTCCATCAGACAATTCTTACTCTGGTGAAGAAACAGCAAAAAGTGAGAGTCAGCATCCAGGAAACGTGGAAACTACTTTGCTAAACATTACTGCGCCTTGGCTCAAGTCTTTGGGGGTGTTGTTGGAGGAGCCTGGGGAGTCACATATTCTCCAGCTCTTCCTAGGACGGCATGGGCCCTATACATGAATTCTAAGGTCTTGTGATTAACGTGCTTCTTGTGGTCCTGCGACAAAACAGATAGACATTGCTGCCAGTGGTTACATCGGGGTTTGCAATGTTACTTTTTAATTTTAGCAAAAGATGAGAACTATCTGACAGAGAAGTACGAGATCATGCTTTCCAAAGAAAAAAACCTACAGTTTTATTCTTTTCTTTTGAACTTCCTGGGAGCAAAGCACAAATGGGGCAGTTTATACATTTGACCCTGAGTTTGACTAAACACCAGATGAGTCTGATTTAAATTCTAAAAAATATTAGCGCCTATAGAAAGCCTGCATTCTTAATATACCAATTAAACCCTAGCGTCCAAGAGCCTTATGTGTTTTCTAATCCTCACCTCTTAAACCAAGACCATGTTTCTATCTGTCTTTGGTTTGGCAACTAACTGTGAACACCATGAGTTGAGTCTGTACCATTGCTTCAGGTAAGAGTCAATTCAGTCTGTACTGGAGAGGATTGCTTGTGGAGGATCCACTAGACTGTTTGACTTGGGGGATTACCTTCATGCCTGGTGAAGGAGAAAGGCACTACTAAACCATTTTGCTACCTCCTAGATGGTTAAGGACGAACACAAATATAATTTACAACATATTTTTAAGGCTTATTATTATTCACTGGATCTAATGATGCATAGCTACAGTCTCAGCACTGGAGAAGCTGAGGCAGGAGGATCAGAAATTCTTGGCCAGCCTGGACTATAAAAGGAGACCTGTTTCTACATTAAAAAAAATAAATCCAAAACCAACAAGCCCTCTTAAGGGTATTAAACATACATCTCAGTGTGTTTTTGGTACTTTCCCCCCTCAGCACCACCCCTCATCACATTTTCAACAACTCCACAGTTCCCTTCTGGCTTTCCAGGGTCAACTGACATCACTCACCCCAATTTAGCCCTTGGCTACATAATCATGATTCAGCTTTTCATCATCCTAAGGTGTTTTGTTGTTGTGTTTTGTTTTCAAATTGTAGGTGATCCATTTCTTCTTTCTTTCCTCTGAATAAAGTAAGTCAATTCATCATTGAGACGGAGTTGCTGAGTTTGGACCAGAGCAAATAGAACCATTCAGTAGAAATAATTTTGTTTTGTTTTGCTACTCACCAGTTGGTCTGAGGCACGTTCCTTCCAGAAGTTGAAATTCCTAATAGGTTAAGAAACTATTTCTGTGATGCACCAAATACATGCAATGCTGCCGCAGTATCAGCTACTAGTACCTACCCTGGTGACCCCTCAGATGTGTGCCATGCCTTTTTTGTGTTTTAGATAATTTTTGTTGACTACCTTAAGCTCCTCATCACACATAGGATTTTTCAGGCTGAGAGTTCTTAGGACACATGCTGTCCAGTGCACCAATGTTCTGCACTCACCTACCAGCCATGAGCAGTGAGCATGTCTTCAGTTTTCTTAACACTGTTAATGTAATAAATTCTATGTCAAAATAATGTGTAGGTCTGCTGTCCTTCAGAACAGTTTAGATTCGTCTCTATTTGCCAAGTAAGCATATTGTCGTTTTTTTAATGAGTATCAACTCATTCTATTGTCTTCTCTTTCATTTGAAGTTAGACTAAGGCACAGATGGCAGAAGCTCTGTTGCCCTTTAGTGTGACTTCAGCTGACATTAATATAGTGTGCCCTTCCAAAGAGCTGGAGTAAATGACCTTAAAAGATCTCACAAGAACTCATAAATGTTTATAAGTGATGCATATATTAACCACCCTGAATTTATGATTATACAATCTATAAATATACTGAAATGTTGTAATATCTTCTGTAAACACATGTAGGTCATTCAAAAAAGAAACCTGGTCTTACTCACTTGAAAATTCCATAAAAAAAAAATAAGCACGCTTCAGAATAAAAATATAGCAACAACAATAAAACATTAAATCAGCAGAGTCGGGAAGTGAGCAGAAACCAGCCAACAAACAAACCAAAATGAGGGTAGACATTTGCTTCCATAGGAACAGACTCTACCTAAGCAGAAGGCCTCTGTTAGGGTACAGCTCAAGCTGGTGTGCAGCATGCTTAATCTGTTTTCCTTGATGGAACCAAATTTCTGAGGAAGGCAAAGAAAAGCAAAGGAAGGTGAGTGTCAGTGCCTTGTGGCTTCGGTAGCCCCAGATGACCGAGTTCCACAGCTCTCGGCAGGTCATTCATCCAATGGTTCATTTCACTGTAGGCTTCTGTTTGTAAATTTTCTTAGGGCCCCCTTGATTTGATATGTTTACTCAATCTGGAGATGTAGTCTTTTGGGGGCATATCTCAGAATAGCCCTTTTCTTTTCTATAAAGCCATGTTCAATCGCCAGTTTCCTTCTGCCTCTCAGGAATGTTAGAAAACTCAACACTTGGTGAGAAGGCAAAGAGCAAAGCATGGTGTGCCGTGATGAAAACACTCTTTCATCCGGGAAGCCACAGGTACGAACAGTGTCTGATGGGGCTCTGGCTCATTATAGATGATTAATGTGCCATCGGAAGCAATCTGGTTTTCAATACCAGTAGGAAGAAAATAAAATACATATGGTATAGGAAATGAAAACGAAATATTTTCTTCCTAATTGTATCACTACCAATTTTTACCTCTGCCCTATTTTCTTTAATCTAGAAAGACTGACTCAATGGCTTGCCAACTTTGACACTTTCTTTGTCTATTTCACACACTTTGCAGACAGGGCTTATATGATGAGCTAGGCTTAGCATAAAAGCTAATCTTCACATAAGATGTAATGCTATTTCTTATTTTTTCCAGCTGCTTTTTTTGTTTGTTTGTTTGTTTTGTTTTAGCAGATTCTAGAAAGGGAACTGTAAGCGTGCACATTGGGAAGATTTGACTGTATTCAGTAAAAGACAGATGTTAATGATTTTGGAGATTCTGAGTTCTGAGCTCTTGAAACATTTCTTAAAGAGTACGAAGCAAAGGAGTTGGGGAAATAACTCAGGTGGTAATGTGCTTGCCGCAAGAGCATGAGCTGCATCCCCAGTCCAAGTCGAAACCTCAGGCTTGGTCATGCATTGCTTGCAAGCCTAGGAAAAAAGAGACGGGAAGAATACTGAAATTTGTTGGCCAGCCAGCTTAGTCTAAACAGTAAGCCACAAGTGCCAGTGAGGGTCCTCTCTCAAGCAGCAAGGTGAATGGCCCCAAGGTAATCTGTACACACATACACACACACACACACACACACACACACACACACACACACACACACACGCTAGCAATTTGGGAGGATGATTGGCTGCAGCTTGGGGCAATGCTAACTGGATGTCTTGGGTCCCAAGCTTTCGTTTGTATTCTATATTTTGATAAGCTTCCTGATCACAATAGTATGTATATAAAATATTGTTTCCTCGTATGGACTGTGCTGTATGGGAATAATTACATCATCACAAGGGACCCAGGTTCACAATGTTTCTGGACCCCTAAAGAGTATTTGGATAATTTAAAATTCTTGGCAGATGGCATTCTAGGTTTTACAGAGTTTATTATTCTATAAGTGCTAAGTTTAACACTTACCACTGTTTGTTTGCTGGTGTGTGTTCACCAATTTGAACTCCTTTCCACTCTACTCCAAGAGTGGCAGAGGAAGGAAACTCTTAAAGCATCCATTAGTCTGTGTAGGTGCACACACTGAACAAGTGAGCTGCTCACTAACAGCCAGGGCCTTGCCTCCCACAGCTCCCGTTCATCAGTGAAGGCCACAAATGGGCAAACCTCCCCACATCTTTCAGCTGGCCTTCTTCAAGGACTGCAGAAAGCCTAATGCCCTCTGGTGTTGAAAAGACTCTTCTCTCTCACACAGCAGAGACTCCTCCTACTGTCACTCTTTGCCTGGGGGACTATTTTCCAAAACTAATTTCCCTAAGCAAATAGCTAATCCAGGGCCGTGACTATAAGTCAAGGTTTAAGTTCCTAATATTTCTCAAGGGTGGGGGGTATGGGAGTGGATGGTGGTTATGTTGGCCTTGAAAGGGCTATTTGCCTTCATGCATCCTAAGAGAGCCATCAGGTGGCCTCAGGCATGTCAAAGACACAAGAGTCAGGTTATATTTAAACACGCGATGCCCAGCTGAACCCTGTTTAATAACTTGTCTGTGTTTGTTTTGCCCGATGCATCCTTTTTCACACGGAAAGGGATGATGGTGTAGGATTCAGGAGCAGATTAATAACTCTAGTGACCTGGGGTCTTTGATTTAACAGGCAGTGCCCAGGGGACTGCTTAGTCCCTTGCTTTCTTTTGAGCATACCTTACATTTCAGTAGCCAATGGAAGGGTAGCCTTCTGACATGTACAGCTTCAGGTTCTACAGGTCCTCTTCATGGCTGACCCAAATATGGACAAATGAAGGAGAAAATGCACATGTGAGCATGTGCGTGCACACGTGATTGGTCCCCTGTTCTGCTTTTGTAGGGGGTTATGCTGCATTGTATGTGAGTGGATAATTTCCACCGTTCCATCCCTGACAGCAAAGTACCTGCCTGTAGTACCCCACATGTCTTCCAAAACATTGTTCTCAGTGGACCCTGTGACATCTTCTTTTAGGGGCCATGCTTAGAGTTAAGCAAAGCCTCCAAGAAGCCCAGCTAAAGTCACCTCTGCATGTACGTATACACAGGCACACCTCTCACTTTGCTCACTGCTGCGACCAAATAGCAGAAAGCAACTCAAGGATAAAGAGCTTATCTGGACTCAGGGTTCGAGGAGATAGTCTGTGATGACCTATCTTGGTTAGTCAACTTGACACCCCTGGGAAAAGCAGATCTCCACTGAGGAATAACCTGCAGCAGCCCATGAGCATGTCTGTGTAGAAGTTTCTTGCTGATTGATATGGGGGGCCAAGCCCACTGTGGGCAGCGCTACTCTTGGGTAGATAGGCTTTGGCTGGATAAGAAATGTGCTGACTGAGATCAAGCCAGTAAGCAGTGTCCTTCCATTGGTTTCTGCTTCAAACTCGGGCCTTGAGTGCCTGCCTTTAAGTTAAAATACCTCGTCAAGGTATTTAGCATACTAACAGAAGGCAAACTAGAACACAATCCATCATGGTAGACAAGCATACTATTAGGAGCAGGAGGTGGCAGGACACATTGTATCCCGTGGTCAGGAAGCAGAGAGGAGATTACTAGTTATTAGTTAGATTTCTCCATTTTTCTGTCTTACCTAGTCTGGGTCTCCAGCCCAAGGCATGGTGTCTAACAGTGCAGCATGGGCCTTCGCTCCTCAGTTAAACCTCTTTGGAAAGTCCCTCACAGACATACCCAGAGATGGAGTTTCTTAGGCCATCCCGTTAGAGTAGGTTTGTGCCATTTCAGGAATAGATGCTGTCTGTGTAGGTAACTAGGCAAGTAAGTAGGTGAATAGGTGGATTTGGATGACTTTACCTGTTCTGCTAGCGCCCATTACTCAGGGTGACGACAACAAATGTTTAGAGCCAGGATGTCCTTCTAAGTTGCTTGATAGCACTCTTTAATTGTTCGCTGAATTCTAGCTCAATATTTACACACATTCAAAGAGTGCCATACGTTAACACCACTTTATTTGCTGATTCATCCAAAATATTTAATGAGTGCCATATGTGCCCAGAATGAAAAAGCAAAGCCTAGTCCTAGACCTCAAGGAGCTGCAGCCAGTCAAAGAGACAGGTAGGGAAATAATTGCAGTCCCACTAGATAAATGCTATAATGGAGGCAGGCTTATTTATAAACCATGAAAGATCAAGTCCAGCAAGGGAATTAAGGGTTTGTCTGAGCCAGGCTCCTAAATATCAGTAGGCCCAGTCATGTCATATATTTCATGGCCTGGATTGACATGTCGAAATCTGGAAACAACTATACTGATTTAGCAAGCAGTGGAGAGTTTGTAAATAAAGCCCACGACTCTGTGATTTTTTTCCAAATTTCTGAGGGGTAGCCTTTGGTGGGGGAAACATCTACCTGAGGCAGATGAATGCTGACTGCTTTGACTTCTCAATAATCTCAGCCCTTTCTTTTGAGCCCAGGAAACAATAACAAACATGGTATTTCGTACGGAACAGCTTCATCTTCAGCAGAAATAAAATTACAAACGAAATACCTTTCATGCCCATGTAACTCGACCATTCTTAATACCCCAGTAAGTTCAATGTGGAAATATGGAAGAGAAACACATGGCCAACAACAGTGGATATCAGATATACAGATTCTGATTAAAACATGGTCTTGAGACAGGTATGGAGGGGACGGCAATTTGTGGGAAATCAGAGGGTCTTTGTCTTAGCTTGCTCCCTCCTGTGAGCAATGAGACTAGACTTCTATCCTGATATAGGTGCACTGAAGGTAGTTTGGAAAACGTGGCATGTCTTGCCTATGGGAGGAAGGGTTATGAGCCTGACTTTCAACCCCCACCCCAGGGTCTAGACAAGTCAGAACCCTCCTGAGAGAAGCATAAGCAATGAAGAAAAGGACCTGTTTTATTCTACGATATCTTTGCCCTAATTAGGCTAGACCTCCTTTACAGCAATACTTGTGAACTGTTGTGTTCATGTTGGGAATTTGGGGAATATGCAAAATAGAGCACTGCAGTGTGCTTTCCTGGCTTTGTGGATGTGAATGCACCGTGCAATTTTTTATTTACTCTGAAGTTGAAATCATGACTCAGACTCATGAAATTTACTTCTTGGCAAAATTACAAATAAAAGCACTTTTACAAAGTGCTCTCCAATTTCTAACATAATCCATGAGTCTTGTATCATGCAAGGAGACTTTTTGTGGGCAGGGTGCAAGTCACGTGTTTTGCAGTATTGATAACTATAAGCAAACTAATTAGAAGATTTATCCTACTGTTTCAAAACGACTTTTCAAAAGAAGTATGCTTAGAGTATTTTACCAGGAAATTATGTATGCAAATGCAAGTACTTAACAAATAATAAAATATGAGAAGTGCTGGATACTCAGGGATGAGAGAAACTTGCCTCTGTCAGGTTGACCTGTAAGGATGTCTCTGAGGCATTTTCCTGACTGCTAATTGATATTGGAGGGCCCAATGCACAGTGTGACACTGTTGTAAAGAAAGCTAGCCAAGCAACCTCCAGAGGGGTCAAGTTAGTAAGCAACATTCCTACAGAGTCTCTGTGCTTGGCTTCCTTAAGTTCTGGACTGCAAGGTCAAATAAACACTTCCCTGCTTCCCAAGTCGCTTCCAGTCATGGTAATTGTTTATCATAGCAACAGAAAACAAACTAGAATGGTATTTGTGTAAAATATAAAGGTAGAAGGTATCACTCAATCGGAATCTTCCATTTCACAGATGAGTAAACAAAAGCCCAAACAACCTTCTTCATTCTTAACCTGTCCATCAAACCAGAACACAAAGATGCTGACTTTTACTTTGATGGTTTTTCTGACATCTTAACATCTAGAAATCCAAGTGTGTCAGAAACCATGAGCCTAAATTAAACTTCCGCATCTTCTTTGTCCTGAAGCTGGATCTCAGTATTAAAACTTTTTCTTTCACTTCCTCCATATTTACACATTTCCATTTTGAGTTCCTGGGAGGCATAAGGAACAAATCACCAGTGCTCAAGTCCAAATACAAAACCCAGAGAGTACCTTCTGAATTCTGCATTTGAGCATGGGCATGAATAGAAACTCTGAAAGTTAGGGAAAGAGAGGAAAGCTGGATGGCCACACTGTTTTTTGTTTTGTTTTTAGATAGTTAAATGTAAAGGGCTATATTTACTGACTATGTTTAGAAGCCTCCACTGAACCTTTCCTTCTTGAGGTGTTGAGTGTCTGAAGGTGCAGAATTGATCAACCATGAAATGGTGACCTAATGTCAACTTGCAGAGAATTAGTATAATAATCTCCATGCCCTAAGGCTAAAGCACTCAGGCCGGCGCTGGCTCTTTCATCCTGGCTCACACTACAGTCATATTTCTTTCTTAGTATTTCCTCTTCACATTGTGAGGCTGCTGACATTGATAGATAGCAGGGGAGAAACTGAATTCAGAGAGAGAGAGAGAGAGAGAGAGAGAGAGAGAGAGAGAGAGAGAGAGAGAGGGGAAACGTGTTCTGTACTGTTGGCTCAAAAATAATGTGCGTGTAGAGTTCTCGGGGAGCCCGTCTGCTCCTCACCTTTCTTCCTGAGCTGCAGCTGCTGACAGCAGGCACCACTGAGCTACAATTTGGCCACATTTGGCTCATGTATATTGTGATAAACAGGAAGCCCATAGTATTTATTTTAGAGGTCCATTCAGTGAGGTAAGCATTCTTGACTTCTGTATATATGCTGTGAATGGAAGGCTGCAGATGTAGGGCCGCACAATGAACATGGTTCTATGATTTCTGTTCCACACAGGTGTGAGGCCTTAAAACCTGTGGAAGGAGTGTGCTGCTAATGGCCTATCTATAATTTTGAAGAAGTCTTCAATGGAAGGCCCTTGTGAGACACATGGCCAGTCTGTAAGTAAACAGAATGCCAGTCTTAAGCAAAGAGTTATGGCTTTTAAAATTGTAATGACCATTTTTTGTTGTAACCTGAGTGTCTGGAAATTTCTCAGTCTCTGTACCAATTTTTAATGATTTAAAACCTTATGAATTAAGTGGTGCACCATTTCATCAGCCTAACCTAATTTATGTCTCTTCTTAGAGGTATCAGCTATCAAAAGTAAAGTCGGAGAGGAAAAAGCCAACCTTCAGTATTATGTAATTACACCAATATGTACAGCATAATTTTAATTTTAATGCTTAATGCATTTTCCTCTGCCTCAGGGAAAGCATATTGTCTCATGAAACTTGAAATTAATTCCTGATTTAGATGGATTTATATGGATTTTCTTTATAGTTCATGTATGTGTAGGATAGTAAATGTATGTTTCAGATGAAAGTTTCATAGTCTGACAAGCTCTCAAATGCGTTTCAAATAAAGGAATTCCGGGCATGGTGGCGCATGCCTTTAATCCCAGCACTTGGGAGGCAGAGGCAGGTAGATCGACCTGAGTTCGAGGCCAGCCTGGTCTACAAAGGGAGTCCAGGATAGCCAAGGCTACACAGAGAAACCCTGTCTCAAAAAAAAAAAAAAAAAAATCAAATAAAGGAATCCTTGAGGTATACCTGAGGTTTATCTTATGAGTAGGAGAGGAAAGGTCCAGAAACTTTGTGCAGGTCCTTTCCAGAGGAAAAGTTATCGAGGCTTACAAATGGCTGTTTCTCACTGATTTCATCAGATCCAACACCTGAGTTATTTCAGTGAGTTAAAGCTGCTTCCTTAGACAATTTCACTAGCAGTATTTGG
Organism: Acomys russatus; assembly: GCF_903995435.1. Lineage (NCBI taxonomy): Eukaryota > Metazoa > Chordata > Mammalia > Rodentia > Muridae > Acomys > Acomys russatus. The sequence continues at coordinate 19,144,104 of NC_067138.1, forward strand.
GGTAGGATGCAGGACTTTGCATTGGAGGTGCCCTGCTCATATCAAAGGCTTTCACTCCTATGATTTCACAGGCCAGCTTTGTGCACAGTGGAATTACCACAAACGCAGAGTATGATCTTTAGTAATGCTGTTGTGGTCCCTTTAAGTGTGTGCTTTACAAGGCCCTTTGGTGTTAGGCAATAAGCCCGGACTGCTAATGGATACAGATTTTAACAACCCATGGTCAAGGGCTATCACGAAGTTTTAGTTGTACTGTATGCAATTACATAGTGGATTTTATGGATCCTGGAAGTCGTCCTCTGAGGTAATTCAGACAAAGCACCTCAGGACCACTTTGTATGGTGTAGCTTTTACCCTTAAACAGGAAACAGACATCCCTAACCTATTTAGTCATTTATTGTATTTAAACTCCTACTATGAGTCAGTGATGTTTAATTTTATTAAAGTACTTACATAATTCATATAATATCAATGAAAAATAAAACCACCAACAACTTAATACTGTCACTTTTGCTATAGAGGCAAGTTGACATGTTGGGGAATCTGACAAGTTTAACAACTTTTTCAGAGATATATTGGCTTGATGACCACATTTTATGTTTTGCCAATCCTAATTTAAGAAGAAGAAATTAAGATTCGGAAGTAAAACAAATAATATGTAAATAACATAAGGATTCAGAGGTATGCTTTGCCTTTCACTGAAAATATCACATTGCATAAATTTTGAAGAATTCTTCATTGTGTGTATTCATGGTTCTGTGCTACAAATACATTATGTAAAAAGTGTATTAGCCCCTGTATGCTCTTACCTCCTGTTCTCCCTCCCCCTCCCACTCAGTCCCTTTAGAGCAAAAGAACACGTTTACTGGCAACGTAATTACATATCATTTTGTTCTTTTTCTTTTTTCTTTTTTTGATTACATGAACATGAAGCAGTTTTGCTTTCAAGCAGCAGTTGACTAACAAACATACAAACACGGGCAGGGCCAATTCTCAAAGACACATGCCAGGTGGTGTTGATTGGTGAAGCCTTTCTTGGCAATTTGGCTCCTGTGTGCTCCATCAGGGATGGCCATCTTTTTGTCAAAAGCTCCTGTGTAGATGTTTGGGGTGGCCTCACTTCCTTTAGCACTCAGCTTCCTCCTTCCTTCAAAACAAAACCAAAACAAAAAACAGCCTGCGAATGGCATGAGGACATAGAACTTGGCTGACAAAAGAGGAGAGGAGAAATCTTGAACTCACAAGAGCATTCACATTGCAAGCAGGATTAACCTTTCCCTTGCCTGTCTTTCTTATAGCAAGTCAACTGTTTTTGAGGCAAACAAAAAAGTATGTTGTGTCCCTTTTACATGGGCTGTGGGCATCGGCTGTGGACATATGGCCCCTTTTTCATGTGCTGAGAGAGACAATTTTCACAATGCAACCCTGACAAGTAAGCGTGTCCATATGAGCCCACCCTGTCACTAAGCACAACTCTCCTCACCCTGGCAATCCTCTGATGTTCTGTTTTACTCAATACTTCCCAGTCTCCATCTTCTGACCCCACAGAAAAACACTGCTTTCTCTTTCACTCAGGTCTGCCTATTGCTCCAAAAGCTAACATATACTGAATCCTTACACCAAGTCCCTCGCTTCTGCTTTTGTTTCCCACTGTACCTGCAAGACATCTCAACGTGGTTGTAGTTAGGCAACAGGCTCTGCTTTTTACCCATGGCTAGTGTACACTGCATATATGTTTTTTGAAAAATATTAAATATACTTATAAAGAATTTCTTTGGGAACTCTGATTGTTGCATCAGTAAAATAAAGAGAATGGAATCTATATAACCTGACCAGTCCTCCTTATAGCATTATTGTTATATAAATTTCTTTTGGTCTAGAACCCTTTGCTCACAGAATTATACTTACTACTTCGCTCTCTGGAGCTATGTCTATTGTATATAGACATATTGTATATAGACATTCAATCCTTGTTCCCTAATATATTCATGAAAGAAGTCAGAAGTTTTGCTTTTTCCATTACATTTTTCTTTTGAAAGAAGCTTTTGGGTGGGAATAGAAAGATACAAGCAAGGGGATAACAATCAGGATGGAATTAATAAATTAAAAAAAGAAAGAAGTCTTTTGAACAGATTTATCCACAAAGCTAAGTAACTATCAAAATGTGTGTGCTGCTCAGCACATTAAATAATCAGTATAAGACTATGAAGCTCCTGTGACTCCATTCTCTTTGGTTCTTTGCTCTGTGGGTAGAGGACTGCGATAAGACAGGAAGCGAGGGGCCCCCCTCAGTCACAGTCATAGGGGAGGGGAGTAAGGGGACAATGGGAGGGAGGGAGGAATGGGAGGATACAAGGGATGGGATAACCATTGAGATATAATATGAATAAGTTAATAAAATATATTTAAAAAAACAAAACAAAATGAGAACTGGCAAAAGTAGACAAACAAACAAACAAATAAGCAAACAAAAGACAGGAAGAGCCAGTGGCACCTCTGGGTTGGGCATAGAGTGGACAGAAGTGCAATCACTGTTCTTTTAGCCCCTGACCGCTGGTAAGCACAGGAAGTCCCTCTGAGAGAGACTGAGAGATGTGTCCTTGTCATTTTCAGTGGGTAGGATAACTGTGCTTGAGAAACTTCTAAGCCACTGCGCCCAGAAATTTAACAGTGGCTACACCACTGAAGAAAATCTCTCTGCCTCCCCTGAAAACCATAACTGCCCATAGATCCTTGGGTTCAGGTAGGGCCTCATTAGCCCCTCCCACCTCCACAACAGGGTGTTGACAGGCACCATCTTGTGAGGTAATCATGGGTGCTATGAGTTCTTAGAGGTAAATTTCTCCACATCAGACTCAGCAACTATAGGATAGAAATGATAGTAGGTCTTTTTCTTATTCAAAATCTTAATTTTGCAGTTCAAGTGAAACCATGATTCAAACATTCTTTGTACACTAAAAAAGGCAATATAATTGGAATGTACTTTTTACTGGACCCATCTCTAGAAAGGGCTGGAACAAAGGCCCAGCAGTTAAGAGCAATGGTTGTTCTTTACAGGAGTCCTGGTACACAACATTATCTGATCACCCTGAAATCTACAAAACAAAAGAAAAAACCCAAAATTTAAAAATAAAAATTTCATACGCATGCCATATAGTACAAACACCAGTGTGCGCACACACACAGATGTTCAAGTAGGGTGCTGGCGACTGGCAGGAAGGACTAGGGCTGAGCCACTCTCTTATAAAACCAGGTAACTTACTATAATCTAGAAAGTTCCAAAGGATTCTCTTCTAGACCTCCTGGGAATATTGGCACTTTAGGGTTCCATTGTAACTCTTGAAATTCAAATTTGGCTCCTTTAAGTTAAGGTAAATTTGCATTGCTAAGGACAATATTTGTTTGGCTATTGAGTTTTGCAAGAAAAAAAATCATTAAATAAAACAAGCCTTTACCTTGTTTTTAGACTTGAGGATTCTAGAAATAAAAGATGACTTTGAAACAAAATTGAAAAAAATTCATATTATCTTATTAATAGAAACAAGCATGGCCAGTAATGACACTCACTAGAAGTTATAATATAAATATGATATAAATACTAGCCACATTAAAAGTCAAACTAGGGAATGGAGAGGTGGCTCGGCAGTTATGGCACAGATTTTTATTTGAACAGACGAGGCTAGTGTGAGCACATTATGAGAGCCCAGACTGGCAGATAGCCATAGTTGGACTAGCTGGACCACAGCCTGGCTGCCGCTCTATATAATAAACCCCATATATAATAAATCCCATATGTATATAACATACATATTACATGTGTGTATGTATGTGTGTGTGCGTGCGTTACATATTCCTTCTATTAGTTCTATCCCTCTAGCGAACCCTGGCTACTACAGGAGATTAGCCCTTGAGGTGCTACCACCTAAATTGCAAGTGTCTTGATGCAAGAGCTAATGATGAGCATCTGTAATTGTTTCCTAGCACTTAAGGGCTTTTCTGTAACTAATAGCCGCGGGCTGTTGCTTTAGTGCACTGGGTTTCTTCTCGCCCTTTGTCGGTCTCAGAGTGTAAGAGTGTGCGCAGTTAGTACCGGGTAGTCGAGCCTGCAACTGGGGTAGATTGACCCAGTCACCCTGGGCCCAGACTAAACACATGCCAACTTGAACCCAGGAAGGTGGAGCATGGGAAAGACAGCCCAAATTATTGATGGTGGCTCAGGAGGCAAGGGCAAGACATGCCCGGATTCATCTCCTACACTGCGATGAGGACTTGGGGAAGGGATTCAACTATGTAAGATTTCAATTAATGTCTTCAAGAAATCTATTTCTGAGCTTCAATTTAATTTGTAGAAAAAGACCATAAGACATACATTGCTCAGTCCATGGAGTGAAGAAATGAGATCATACGTGCCAGAGCGCTCTGTGCTCTATAGAGTGATGTAGGCAACACCTCATGTTAAACCTTGGGCACATTTTAGCGGGAGCAGGATATTTGAAGTAGGACAGACCTGCTCCGTTTCCATTCTGCTCTTAGGCTGGTGTCTTAAAATCCCTGAGCCACAGTTCTTTCTCATTTGCAAAGTGGGAACTAATGCTTGTGTGAATATAAGCTACGAGGGGCAGGAAGAGAGTAAACTCAGATTCTGCAGCCTGCCTCTGAGCACACACCTGGACCGAGATGCTCAGGAAGAGCCCAGTCCCAAACAAGCAGATGGCCTCTGCTGGGCCAGTTTTCATGTCTGACAATGAACTGATATCCAGGGGCTACTGAGAAGACTTAGTGGATCCTGTGGGTGACTGCTAAGACTGACACGGAATTCAGGCCCTCTCAGTGTTTTCTGTTACTACTAATACTACCCCAAACAGTCGGTAAGAACATAATAATATTTATTTATTAAAATGTATTTGACTAGGGGAGTAATTAAGTGGCCGTGTCTTAACTGATGGGCAACAGGCACTTACTTATTCACAGGGCTAAGTTGAAGTTATAATTTGGGAGCTCAGGCTATGCTGGAAAGGATGAGAGGAAACTTTTCACGTCAGTGGGTCAGTCTAACAACTCAGGTGAAGAACGCATATCCTTGGGGCTTGCAAGAAAAGGACCAGCCAAGTTCAAACTGGGCACCAGGTTATAATAGCCATTGGATGCTGTTAGGTAAACACTGAAACCCAGACGGGAAAATTACTCCAGGGGGCTGGACAGTGGCATGTTTATCTTTGCAAGGCCAAGCGCAGTGACAAGCTGCTGCTCATGGGCACCCAGTAAACGTTTGTTTGTCTGAGCTGGCCAGCACCTTGTGTTCTGGTGTAGCTCACTTTGTCTACACGCACTAAATAAATGGAGTGTAACAAAGATGGAAATTGTTTGTGACTGGTGTTGGAAAGAAAGAGAGTGCTACACCCACTAAGAGGAGCTATCTGTTGGCTGCCTCTGGTCAGCACTCTCACAGCAAAGATGCAACTGAGGCTCTCATCTCTAAATAAACACATCTTGAGACTTGATTTCTTTTTTAAATGCTGGGATGTAGGATGATTAGTTAAACTTTTAAAAAAAAATTACCCTAGCTGGACGTGATGATACACACCTGAAATCTCAGCTCTCATCCGGTGAGACAGAAAGATTACAACATTGAACCAGCCTGAACTACATAGTGAGGCCTTTAAATCAAAATGCAAAGCCCAAAGAACAAAGCAAACAAACCAACAAAAACTCAGTGCACTATTTTGCTGCAGTGAGATGTAGTGGTGATTTCCATCAGTCACCAGTGCTAACCCCTGAAGCTGCGGCACTAAGAGCCACTCGGTTATGTAGAACAGAGTCCTGAGGTAGCAGGCTTGTATGCAGACACAGTGGCAAGCACTGGGTCATCCTCTCCAGGAAGGTACTGGTAAGTGGCTCCAAAACTGCTCAATTTCCCCTTCCAAGATTTCTCCATCCTCCAGTCAGGCAAGCCTGTCACCGTCAGCAGTAACTTCTCTTCTCCCGCTGCCCTTCACTGTCCTCATTTTTAAGGTGGAGAATTTGGGAGATTTCTTCTGATTTGAACTTCAGTGTCATTCTTTGGGTGCTCAGTGAATTGAGCAATCGACATTCATAAATGGTTTCTATCACAGTGACTCTGTCTGTCACCAAAGAGTGCACGGGACCCATTATGCATCTGGTGTCGGCATGAGCTCAAGGATTTCCCCACTGTTCCCGGAGTGCATCTGAGTGGAATGAGACGAAGCACTATGTTCTAAATTCTGCTTTTCTTTTCTTTCCTTCTCCCTTGCCCCTTTCCCTGAGTCCTTGTTCATCATTTGGTCAGTGGATATTATTATTCATGGAGCTTTGACCTTTCTCTCAATACTAATGTGGTGACAGGTGTACCCTGAGTCCCACCCGGCTGTTTGTCTGGGGTTCATCCGTGCTATCCATCTTCTTTAGCCCTCCTCTGACTAATTTTAAAGGATGCACAGAAGACGCTAAAGAAAGTTGCCTTCATCCTGTGCCTGACGCACAGATTGTGGCACTTGGAAGCCACGTTCACAAGAGGGACCTTGTTCACAGAACTCCTTGGGAAGGACCCTGTGGACCCATGCCCTTGAGTGTGGTCTGGGCCTCATGACTCACTTCTAAGCAGGAAAAAGGAAGACATGATAGCAAGCCACTGTGGAGTCTAGGTCAGGAAAGCCTCTGTGGCTTGGATTATCCTCTGTGAGAGCCAGCTCTGTGGCCAGGGCAACAGGTCAGGACCTGCAGCCTTCTGCAGGAACCATGTGAGTGAGCCACAGTGAGAACAGACCCCAAAATGATAGTAGCTCTCATAAAACACTATATGATAATAAAATGTGTATTTTAAAATGTCCATTTGTCTACCTATCTATCTACATCTACACACACACACACACACACACACACACACACACACACACACACGTATATATTTGTGGTGCCAGGGATGAACCTAGAGCAGAGCCTTGTGCAAAGTAAATGCAGTTGCACTGCTAAGCTGAATTACTCAGCCTAGTGTCTGGTAATGTGCTAATTTCTGGGGTAATTTGTTACACAGAGATAGACAACTAACGGAGTGAATCTACCAACCTATTTTTTAAAAAATTAAAATTAGTACAATACTCTGGCCTTTTTTAGAGAGGTATTTTATTTCTAACTATGTGTATGTGTGTGGCTATGAACACTCAGTGCCGTTGGAGGCCAGAGGTGTCAGATCCCCCAGAACTGCAGTTATAAGCAGTTATGAGCTGCCTGAGGTAGGTGCTAGGATTTGAACTCAGGTCCTATGTAAAAGCCCCCTCTCCAACTCAAAACACTCAGTAATTTTGAACAAAAGAAGTGAAGCTTCTTTTACATAAATAATTACATTAAGAAATTTAATTATATACATGCAGTGCCATACATAGAACTATTAATTCTAGCTCTTTTCATTTGTTTTTCTTTTTTTGTTAACTGTATACAGTCAGAAGTCAATTTATTTATATTTTCTTCCCTTCCCCAGAAGAACCTTTTTCCCAAACAATAAGCCCTTTGAACTGCTAATTAGCATAGTTTTTTCCCCTATCCTGTGCTGTCAGTCCTAATTTGAAAGTCTGTTTGCCTTAGATCCTGATCTCTTTAAGGACAGACAGCGGGATGGGGTGGGGGCAGCCCCTGCCTCTGGTGCTGAGGCCCTCTCTTCTGCACTGTTGTAGATGGGCAAAATGTTTTGGTTGAATGAATAAATGAATGAATGAATGAATAAATGAATGAATACAATTGCCTGGAGTGGAGTTTTGTAAACAGAGGGAAATCTTTGCGAGCTCTAGCCTAGCAGCTCATCTCTCCTGGCTTCAGGGAGCCAGTCATCCAAAACACAGAAGTATCCAGCTCAAAGCTGCTGGGTGCTTCTGTGGCTCATGAAGGTGGGGCCGATCTTGCTCTGACAAATGCTAGGAAAGAAGCCACATGGACTGGAATTCCAACGCTTCCGGAAAGAAGCCACATGGACTGGAATTCCCACATTTGCCACAAGTTGATCAGAGGAAGGAAGGAATTTTATATCTATGTCTGTATAAAAATAGGCCTGTAAGGGAAATTAATAATAGAGATTAATTCAACCTATGTAACCTAGTGAAACTAACTGGACAAAATCGGTTAATACATATCAAAGATTTTAAACACATTTTTCTTCCCCCGCCCCCAAATAACCAGTATTTATTGAAGAAGCTTTTCCATGGTGGCCTTAAATTAAACTAGATGACTGTAGATCAAATTAATTTTTTATTTTTAGGCTTTTGTGTTTTGTTTTCTTTCCTCTTGTTTTATTGACAGGGTCTCAAGCAACCCAGGGTAGCCAAGGCCTGGAACTCCTAATCTGCCTTTCTCAGCCTCCTTACCCTCCATGCCCCAATGCTGGAGTTACATGCATGTACCACCATACCAGGTTCTTTCAGTACATCAGATTTAGACTATAAATATATACATATACACACATATATGTTATATGTTCCTTTAACATAGATATACATGCACACATACATACATATGTAGATAAACACATACATATATGTTCATGTAACTCTATATATTCACTTCTATCTCATATTAAAGCAATGACTCAACTTTGGTTCATAATCAGTAGGACTAGGAGACTACCTGTGAGGGTCGCGGAGGGAGTCGGCTGGAGAGGTAAACAGCTAAAGGTGCACGTGTGCTGAACTCCCAATGCAGTTACAGCCTAGCTGTGTGCCAGCCTCTGGCCATTTCCAAGCTAGCATCTTTACCTCCAAAATAGGGATGCCATGTAGTGTTCACTCCAAATCTACAGAGGATTTTTCTAAGGGTCTCACCAATGCTAAAACTTTCTGGCTTTGGCTCAAAGATATTGAGTATTTCACTAGTTTTATTGGGAAAGCATTGTATTAGCCATCTACTGTAGTGTAACAAATGATTTCAAACTGGCGCTGTAACAGACACTGGGGCAAGGAGTGTAGCTCAGTTGCACAGCCTAGGCTTAGTCCAGTCTTCTACAGAATGTCAAGGATTTGCAACTACATACACACACCCTTCTGTGTACTTTGAACCATCTTCAGGAGCCTGCTGTGGCCACACATGTAGTCCCGAGCCAATTGGAGGCTGAGACGAGAGCCCTATGTGCTTGGACAATGTATCAAGGCTTTGTTTCAAGCATTAACTGTTCAAAATCACTAGAGTTTTATAATACCAAGGAAACCGTAACTGGTGGCTGTATTATCTGAAGAATGATGGCAAAGGAAAGAGTATACACATGTTCAGCACAGAAACTATTATTTTCCTAAATGTTTTCCATCCAGTGTTTGGTTCAGCATCATTAGGTACAGAAAGAGAGGTTTATCTCAATTGTGATCATCAGAGGCTCATGGCTGTCTTTACTAAGCACTGTAGCAACACACACACACACACACACACACACACACACACACACACACACACACACACGACAAATAAATACGTGCACCTTCTTCCATGCAGCACAGCTGTAATGAAACCCATGAAGTCGTCTGATCCTTCCCAAAGTTTTCTTTCCACAAAAGAAAAAAGTATTGTTCATGTTATTATTATTATTTCTTGGCGACACATTATTAGGCTTTCCTACAGGATCCTGGAGAATAAATGTATTTTCTAATCACTGATTTAATTTACATTTTTTCCTTTTGACATATGGAATTCGAACTGTGAGCCAGGATGCCATCTTAACACAAAACAGTTGTCAACAAATCTTTCGAAGGATCATCTGCTCTGTTTGGGACACTGAATGAAGTCTGTAGTTCTAGAAGATCATCAACAGAGGGAGAAAGAGATGTCACTGGCCTCATGCACACAGTGTGTGCTGGAATTCGAGATGACCGCATTCCAGTGGGCCCTGTGCGGGTTGTTACGACTGTGGGAATAAGGGTGCATTAGTGGTTTTTGAAAGTTGCATTAACTTTATTCACTATTCAACTTTATTCAGTGTTCGGTGGATGGCCTCTCTTGATACAGCTCGTGATAGTTGGTCAAATGCTGATATTGCTTTGGAAAGCCAGGTCTGAAATTCTTTGTTTTTTGTTTGTTTGTTTGTTTTTGTTTTTTCGAGATACAGTTTCTCTGTGTAGCCTTGACTGTCCTGGACTCGCTTTGTAGACCAGACTGGCCTCAAACTCACAGCGATCCTCCTGCCTCTGCCTCCCTGAAATTCTTATATTCTCAACTAATCTTAAAAGGTTATTATAAATACTAAAGCTATACATAGACATACACATATGCATGTGCATATATATATATATGTTTTTTAAGTTTACAGTTCTATCATTTTAAAATTTTACTTATTATTTGTACAGTATTCTGCCAGCATGTGTGCCTGCCCACCAGAAGAGGGCACCAGATCTTATTATAGATGATTGTGAGCCACCATGTGTTGCTGGGAATTGAACTCAGGACTTTTGAAGTACAGACAGTGATCTTAACCTCTGAGCCATCTCTCCAGCTCCACAATTCTACCATTTAACGAAGCATTAATTGCGTATTAGCTTGTTGGAGACATTGCTCTGAGAATGCTTTGATGTGTATGCAAAGCAATGGCATTGATAATCGAATTCTTCATATATTATGTATCTTTAAGTCATTAAACCAATCAGCAGTCCTTGAATATTACACATTAAAGGAAGAGATGGAACTGGTTTCTTGAAAGCATTGTTTCCTGTGGTTAGGTTGGACCTGTTACAACAAGGAGTAAATAACAAGTGTGAGATGCTGAAGTGGGCCCTGCTGTGAAGACTCCACGTGTGCTATGCTAGCTCATTACCACCTGGTGAAAATCTTCTGGAGACTCCTGTGTAGAGAGTAACGTGGGATGGGATTGCCTCGAAAATCCCTCCTAAGGCTGAGATTTCATGACCTCAAGATTTATTGCCTCCTGTTTGATGAAAGAGAGGAAGTGAGGCTGTAAGACTCAAGGTGGCTTTTCCGTAGCTCGGGAGTAAAAATGCTTAACACTCTCTGCTGTCCCTGTGGGGTTCGCATAGACTTTTAAAGAAAACTCCCTATGTTCTCCCAGAAAGGCTCACATAACACACTTACAAATTAGAAATACTTTGAATATTTCTTGCATTCTTTCAAGCCCTCGGCCAGCTCTCAAGTCTAGTAAAAATCTCTTAATTCTTTAAAGTCTAGAAAAAATTACGCATAGATTTGTTATTAAGTTGGGTAAACTTGGCTGGTTGTAAATTAGCTTGGGGCTAATCCTGGTGCCTTTCTAGCTCCTTTGCCTTTGTCTTCTTGTTTACAGATGCTCAGCTGGATTGTTTTGGATCTGATCTTAGAGTGGGAAGTCCTCAGTCATTATGTGGTCAACAAATAATCATTAAAAACACCTTTGAAAATACTTGCAGCTTTTGGAGAAATCAAAACATAGTCTTGCTTGTGAAATGTTTGGAAACTATTAATCTATGGCTCACAAAGCCATTCCTCTATTTTGATTGGGGAAATAAATATATTTAGACTTTTGTGGCTTAAAAAATGTGTGAAGAGCCAACAAAGGTCTAATATCCAAATAAAGAACCCAAACCAGTAAACATCAACAAACAAAATAACCCAATTTTTAAAAATGGGGTACAGAGCTAAACAGAATTTTTAACAGAAAAATCTTGAATGGCCAGGAAGCACTTAAAGAAATTCTCAATGTCCATATTTCTTTCTTTAGTGGTTTCTATAATTAAGGGATTCTAGGTGACGCCTGCAAATGCAAGACACTTTGCCATGCAGTCGTATATTGTTTTCAATATATTTTGTTTAACTTGATTCTTTACATATTCATGGAACATTGCCATTCATATTCCACCTTTTAAAAACCTGCCCATCTGTACTGTTAGAAATCAGACAGTTGTTTTTTGAGACAAGGTCTTACTGTATAACTCTAGTTCCCTGGAACTTACTACAGGGACCTGGCTCAAAATTAGAGAGATCTACCTGCTTCTGCCTCCCAGTGCTTGGATCAAAGCTGTATGCCACAAGGTCTGACCAAATTAGATATAATATTACTCTTGGTTTCATGTAATAGAAATGCAATTGATATATCTGAAACATAATGAGAGAATTATTTATATTCGGCTAATTTTTATAGTTTTTCTTGTTCATGTCTGCTATTATCAACTATTTATACTACACATGTTTTATTATTCACTTGCACACATCATTAGTTATGTCACATTCTCATTGGCTTAGAGTTTAAAAAATAATATAGGTATTTATAACATATTTTTGAGGATTTCATATATGCATACAATGTTGTCCTCAATAAGTATTTTTAAATACCTAAAAACATTGATTGATTTAATTTTTACTTTATGTATATGCCTGCCTGAGTTTCTGCACAGTACATGGGTGCAAGTTAGGTGCCTGTGGAGGGCTGAGGGCCCTGGATTCCTAGAATTAGAGTTATGGGTGGCTGTGAACTACCTGGTGTGGGTGCTGGGAACCAAACCTAGGTCCTTTGCAGTAGCAGCACGTACTCTTAACCTTTGAGCCATCTTGATGCCATCCAGCCCAGAAAATAGAATTTTCTTTTTCCTTTCAAAGAGTGATGATTTAAATGCATCACTAGAGAAATATTTATTATCTTTCAACCCGGGCCAGTCAGCCTATAATAAATATTTTTTTTTTAACTTAAAACAGTCATAAATTGAGATCTGTGGACCTCTGAGACCCAGATTAGTCCTTGCAGCTGAGGATAGAGGTGGAAACCACAGGTCATTGTGTAAATTCAGCATGAGGATGCATAGAATGTTACCTCACTGCTTGGTGGGCTGGCTTATTTTCCGGGCATGGATTAGGCAAACATTCACAGCCCCTGCTCTGTATTTCTGATCCTCATTACCTCAGCTTTGCTTAAGCCCTTTGAAAGAATTAGGCCTTTGGCCTAAGAGCTAGCTCCTCTCACCCAGCCTGAACTCTGGCCCTGGGCTGCAGAGGTGGGAGAGGAAGTATGGCTTCTCTCTCTCTCCGAGGTGTGGTTCTTCTGTTTATTCTGGAAAGGAAAGACACAAGAGTCTCCTAAAGTGGATTAGGCATGGCAAGACAAGATGATAGATCCCCACTATAAACGCTCAGGCAGCTGTGAGCAGGCACTATGTGTGAACTTTCTTGCCTTCTTAAAAGTCTTGATAGAGTTGTAGCTAAGCCCTTAACGGTCAAAAAACAAACTGCCAATGAAGTTTATTTTCTTTTTTGCTGAGTTTTCTGGACCATTGTTCCGCTTGAGGGGCCCTGTTTGTTGGTTTTGGCTCCTCTTCCTCGAGGCTCTGCACTCCTCAGGCACCCTTGCTGCACAGTGCTCAGGGCACCTCACAGAGCACTCCCAGCCGCACTCAAGCCCTGAACTACTGCCCTACTTCCAGCCTGGGCTGGAGGAGGGGTGCGGATGGGTGGGTTTGTATCTGTAATGTAAATATGTAGCTGATTTGGGCGAGGAACCTGGGATATTTTTGTTTGTTCTCACACAAGTATCCTGCAGAAAGGCTCCCTTTAAATTTTCTGTGACTTGTGTGCTGATCTGATTTTCTGCTTTCGTGCCCCCTTTTGTCAAAAATTTAAAATATTTAATTCAGCATTAGCTGGGCTTGCAAGCTACACAGCAGAATAAAATCACATTACAAACATTGTAGTATTAGATTTTATCACCATTTATTTCTTCTAGCCTGTCCAGGGATTTCTTCATGTTCAATAGAACTAATTTGCAGTCAGACACTGAGATCTTCTCGAAGACCAGCAGGCTCCAGAAACTAATTTATCCAAATAACCGATCCCTCCTAAGCCAAAGAGAGAGGGACACCAAAATGGCCCAAGAAGGCTGAACGCCCCTTTTGAAGTCTGGGATGTTTTGACTGACTTAGAGCAGACGGCTAGAATGAAAGGGTAATTTTCAGTGGCCCAGGGGATTTTTTCCTCCCTCCCTCCCTTCCTTCCTTTCTTTCTCTCTTTCTGTTTACAAATATTAGGTAAAACAGAGAGAAAATGCTTGCTCTAATTTAGAAAGACTTATTAATCTGGAAGCCAAAGAGAATAAGAAGAAATTCAACGGACAGAGCAGAAGTTATTCACAGCCAATGATTGCTGAAAAGTGACAACTATTGCACGCTTAGGAAAAAAAAAAGCCTAGAGTGGATGCAATTAGTCAACATATCTGTGCTTTCTGCACCTATAGCTAAAACTTTTTTTATTATTCATGAAAAATGTTAATTAGTCAACATATCTGTGCTTTCTGCACCTATAGCTAAAACTATTTTTATTATTCATGAAAAATGTTAATCTACAAAACAGTGCTGCGTTTTAATCTTCATTTTACTCAGCAGGCAGGAGACTGTCATACTATGCCTTATCTGTTTACTGGGTTTAAGGCTATCATATGTTTAAAGTAAATTGTGTGTGAGGTAACACACAAGGATGCCGAAGAGTGACACACGGTTTTAGATTGATAGCTCAGACGAGCTCAAAGGCATGCTGAAGAGATTCCTTACTTATTATTGTACAGGTGAATATGCCTTGTCACCAGAAAAGAACAACACTTTTTAAATTAGCAACCTGTTGTGATCCCTTTTGGGGATCGAATGAACCTTCCACAGGGGTTGCCTAAGACTACCTGAAAAAGAAACCCAGATATTTTCATTAAGATTCATAGCAGTAGCAAAATTACAGTTACATTTATGAAGTAGCAATGAAAATAATTTTATGGTTGGGGGTCACCACAACATGAGGAACTGTGTTAAATGGCTACAGCATTAGGAAGATTGAGAACTACTGTTTCAAATAAAACACTAACAGGAGCTGGAAACCAAAGTACAAACAGGAAATATATCATTGCCTGATGTACTCTACACCAACTATAGAGCTAGTGTGCATGTCTACAGGACTTAAAAAACAAATAATATTGCAATTTAAAGTTCCGAGTTCAAATAGATGACAACTTAGATTTTATTATTATTATTATTATTATTATTATTATTATTATTATTATTATTATTATTATTATTATTATTATTAGTTTTTTGAGACAGGGTCTCTCTACGTAGTCTTGGCTGTCCTACACTCACTTTGTAGACCAGGCTGGCCTCGAACTCACAGAGATGCACCTGCCTCTAGATGACAACTTAGATTTCGAACTCAGGCTTTTTATGACCGTTTTAGAGAACTCCAATGTAAATGGTGCATAAATGACGCCACAAGGATACCAATCCTGTAGCTGGCAAGTGCGCATCTCATAATTAAGTGTGTAATGAGTCCATTTCAATGCAAAACAAAAACCAAAAACAAAACAAACAAAAAAAAAACCCTATACTCTTTCTTGTTTGGGATTTTGTTCTTGACTTTTGGTTGCACTGGTCAGTACTCTGCTGTTGAGCCCTGCTCTCTAAATTTGGCTTTTAGTTTTGGTAGCAGTGCTCCATTTGATGGTCTGCTCCTGAAAAGCAAGAATAGTTAGTAGCCCCATATGTGACTACGTCCCCTGGAGGGGGAGGCCTGGTGGCACTCAGAGGAAGGGGAGCAGGCTACCAAGAAGAGACTTGATACCCTATGAGCATATACAGGGGAAGGAGGTCCCCCTCAGGAACAGTCATAGCGGAGGGGAGGAAGGGGAAATAGGGAGAAAGGGAGGAATGGGAGGATATAAGGGATGGGATAACAATTGAGATGTAATATGAATAAATCAATAAAATATATATTAAAAAAAAAAGAAAATCCCCAAAGGCAGAGCCTTCTAATGGGAGGGGGTATTGCCATCATTCCTAACCTATAGAGAAGAAATGCTGTTGTCCCCCTCGTCTTTACATTGCCTTCAAGTTTTTCTTTTAGCTGATGAGAGTTGGAAGAGAAGGAAACTGAGCAGTGTAATAAGGGTTGATGAGGCCAGCCGTGTTGACTAATTCAGGAGGGAAGGTGAGTTAAGCTGTTTTTGGTAACAAGATCTAAGACTGTGTAAGTGTAGGGCAGAGATCTGAGAAATGTGTGGAGCTGGAAATGGAGTGACGTTGGGAAACTGTGGTTTCTCTTCCTAGTTGCTGTGGCTGGGCTGTGCCTTAAAGGTCTGTGTGTTAGAAATCTGGCTTCCCATGGAAGTGTTGGGGTAGTGTAGTTTTACAATTAAGCTTAGTTGTTTAGGGGTTAAGATGTTTTTAGGTCTAGATAGATGTGTTAAGTAGATAATGACAATATGTGATGGAGATTGATTTACATTCTGAATTTCAGACACAAGACAGCCTTTCTTCAAGGCTGTCAAAAACAAATAGCCAAAACACTAAGAATTTTGTATAATTCCTGATTGTGTCATGGTTCTTCTTGCCATAGGTAGTTTATAGTATATATTTGTAATAATATAAATGTATATGTAAAAAATAAAAAAATGTTTAATTAACAAAATAAATTTTTTTAATTAAAAAAAAAGAGGTGTGGCCTAGTGGAAGGAATTTGGGGCACTGGGGTACAACCCTCGGAAGGAAGTGTTGGTGTGACCAGGTCTTGTGATAACTGGACAGGGGAGTAAGTCTGGCCCCTCGCTCTTTCTGCCTGTTGGTCTCCCCATGCAACCCTTCGCGCTCCCATGCCTTCCTGCTATGATGTAATCTGTCTTGTGGTAACTCACTCCTCACCATAATGAAGAAGAAAAAATAAAATTAGTTCTTTGCCTAAAATCACAGTACAGTGGATGGTTATTGTTGTTTAAATACCATCTTATGTTTACACAATTTAAGGCTGGACACGGAGTGAAACCTATCTGATCTTTTCTTTATAAGTATGTCAAGATTTCGTATAAGCAACCACTGCGTGGTTACCGTGTAGAGGGAGTTTAGTGAGGTTGGAGACTGACCTTTCACGAATATTTACAAGATTTCTGGATGGAAGGACAATTCATCTTAATATATTTGATGTAGGAGACAGGCCCATGAGTTAGGTGTTGGATCTTTTGAATCTGAGGGTTCTGCAGCTACCTAGGTGGCTTTTGTAGAGAGATGAAGGAAAGCATGATGTGAACTTCTCGGGTGATCTAAAGCAGACTTGATGGTCATCAGCAAAATGGATGATGCAGAAGCCTATGTTCTGTGTGGCCAAGCAGTCATGTTGTCACTTAAAAGGAAGATAGGATGAGGGCCAGCCAGAGGATGAGAGTCCACGGACTTAAGAACATTTTCAAAGTGAATGAACCAGAGATGGCGTAATCCCTCGAGATGGAGGACAATGTGCCTGGTGTCAGCGTCCTCTGCGGGAGCGTGATGGTTAACTTCAGTTGTCATTTTGATCATGTGTGGAAGAATAGGCTCCTGGGAGAATAGAATAGGGTCCAGCTGCCTCTAGGGGTCACCTCCAGGAGGCTGGCTGAAGTAGGGAGGTCTGCCTTCTGTGGGTGACAGCATTGTTTGCGTGGGGATTCCATACTGTGTAAGAGGAAGATGAGTAGAGTACTACACATACGAGTTGCTGCCAGATTCTTGATAGTGGGTGTGATGTAACCTGCTGCATCACATCCCTGCTGCCTTGATTTCCCTGCTGTGGTCACTGGATCTTTGGACTCACGAGCCAGAATAAATCCTTTCTACTCTAAGTTTCTTTGTGGAAGTACTTTATCATGGCAACAGGAAATGAAGCTAAGAAAGCTGTGTAAACCAACCAAGAAAAGGCACAATAGATGGACTATGTTGATCCTACCAGTCTGAGTGGGGTAGTGAAGGGAAAATTAGATTGTTTGTGTTGACAAATCTAAAGAATCTAAGACATTAGGACACAATCCCAAGATCTGGTGAGGCTTTCTAGAAGTCTGGTGGAGTATGCCGTCAGATTTGGAGGAGCATGAATAGCTGAATAAAGGTTCATAGAAGAATAGAAGCATACGAAGGTCTTTGCTTCATGCTGGGCCTTGTCCCCTCTAATGCTCGTGCTTTTTAGGAGTCCTTCTGAGGGCACAGGAGTAGGAAAAGGGAGAAGCTCTAGGGGTTATTTTTGTCTGTGCTCTGTATATTGACATCTACACGGCGGCTAGCAAACATTTATGTGTGCTAGAGTCTGAGTGTGGAATGGCCCCAGGGCTCCTGTGAGCATTGCACTTGTTAGCTCACAGCGCTGTTTTCCAGACTTCGGGGGACTTTAGGAGGCTGGGCTGGCTTGCAGAGTAGATGACCAGGGACAGACATTTGAACGTTATACATTCCAGTGACTCTCTGTTTCCTCGTCCACTGCTATGTGAGCAATACTCCACCACGGCTCTTCCAATGAAAGATGGAGCTGCTCTGCCATGCCTTCCCTGACATGAGGGAAAGAAGTCTCTCTGAAAACAGGAGCCCAGTTGTGTCTGTCAGGTAGGTGGTCACAGCAGTATGAAAGTGACAAGCAGTGTGCTACTCGTGAAGACTTTTAGGCGTTAACTTCCTGGTGTTACGTTGAGACTTTCTCCTTGGCTTCACATCCTTTCCTGCCAGGACCCACTTCCTATTTTGAGGGGAAAGACCAGTGCATATGTGAAATTTACCCTGAAATTCCTACTCCATAGGTCTTTGTTGAGCTTATGGTTTAGGGAGATATGACTATTACATATTTTTTGTCTAATAAATCTGGAGTTCTTACAGGATCACCTAGTTCTGTCTAAATCACTACTCGCTCCTTGTATGGGTTCTAGTAGTGATTCAGTTAACAATGAGTGAGCACAATACTTAAGGAAAATCTAGGTATTGGAAAAGGTACCAAATATCTGTCTTAGTGACTAGAGTTATTGATGTCATTATAGGTATCTACATGTAACTATCTAAAGGGCCATTTGATATTTATAAAAAGAAGAATAACTATTGTAGTTAATGTAAGTTATGTTTACATAGTTGATAATCTTCTTATTATTCAAAGAAGGGATATTTTATTGTGTTCACCATTACTTATGAGCAGAAGAAAAAATTCATATTAATTTCAAAAGAAAGTCTGAATAGGAAAATGTCTTGCTGGCGGTATTTATAGTATACAATGATGGTTTTAATAGAGGCCGTAATCTTAAATGGACTGTAGTTTAGAGATTTTATTGGCTTCCCGCTCTTATTTCCTTTGCAATGGTTGTTCACATTAAGAGCTGCATCAGAATCTTCAGAGTAAGGAGAATGCAAGTGAGTGTAAAAACGAAGACTGGGGTTGGTAACAATTTTGTGTAGTTTTCAATGTTTTCCATTTGGCAGCACTTGATGTACCACTTTTGGTCATGGCAGTACCCTGATGTGAAGCCTATCAGTATTGGAAACCAGCGTGCATAAAATTCGAGGCTTAGTCTTTTGATGCTGGGTTCATCCTGTTTTCTACAGAGTTCAAGAGCTCTGCTGTGGCCCTGGAAGATTCTGAGCTCTAGTTAGCTGCAAGCTTTCACACAGCAGCCGGTGAACATTTTCCTGACACTAAGATGATAATACAGAATTTATCTTAGAATAGAAAGGTTGGGAGGTAGGCTTGGAGAAGGCAAAGCATCCTCTGAGATCACATGACTTTGAGATCATGTGACTTTGGACATCTGCACTGATGTGACCGTCACATCAAGTCCTTTATGTGGCCTCACCTGAAGAATGAGCTAACAAAATAGACCTGCAGAGAAGGCATGGTACAGTGAATGACAGGTGTCAGTTACTCAACTAACACTCATGTCTTTTTCTTTCAAGATGACTTTTTCAGCTTTGTTTGACTACACCCTAAAACACATACCTTTGTTTCCTCTCTGGCTTGCCTTGACCACTGGAAGGTTGTTGGTTACTATGCTCATAGTGTTGGTCTTCTTTCATGTCTCAGGATATTTCTCTTTCTATATGTCTTTGCTACTTGCTTTAGTATTTCAGCTTTGCTTAAGAGACTGTGCTATTTCTATAAGCATAAGGCACTGAAAATAAACATAGATATAACAAACTATTTAATAAGGAAAGAAAAAGAAAAAGAAATCCCTATAAATTCCAACTCAAGAAAAATAAAAAGATATATTTGATATGTATCTTCTAAATGTTTCTAGATGTATATGTACATATAAAAATAAAACATAATTGAATTGTGCCATATGTTCCAATTAAAATAATTCCTTTTATTTTATTTTAAAAGACCAAAAAAAGCATTGCTTCCAAAGAATCACTACACTCTAGGCAAATGCTATTACAGAAAGTAGGATTCTAGAAAAGAAAAATCTCTAGAAAACTTATGCAAACTACCATTCAAAGGGCACGTTTTAAAAGAGACATATCCACTTCAGACAGAATGCCGGGCTTACTGGTGGAAAATCTGAGGTGATTAGCCCATTTCTAACATCTACGTTTCTTTTCTTTTTTGCTACAATCTTTTGGCACTAATAGGTTTTATTTATAACATTCTATTATGAAAATTAGAGCTTGTTTGATCTTAGGTTCTAAATATTCTTTGCTAATTTACTGAGTTTGGTTTTTGTCACCATTCTTCTGTTGGCTTCGAAATTTTAATTAAGCTTTCAAGAAGACTGCAGCGCTTGACTTTGTGCAAGTCAGAGAATGCTTGCTTATTGACATCCTACCCCAGAGAAAACTCCGAAGGCTCTAAAGTTCCTGTGTCTCCCTCCTTTCCCTGTATCATTTCGGGGTCCACAGTAACGTCTTCTCCTGTGGTCCTCACTATTGTGGAAAATGAGAGCAAAAGAACCTTTCCGTCATGCGTGCAATCATATTATTTTTTTTAAATATTCTTGAGGTTTAATAAAACATGTATATGTAAATTGAGTTTTCCTTGTTCCCATTTGTCTTTGGAGAAAATAGTGTGCAGTTTTTGGAAGGCATAATTCTTAGGAAATTCTATTAACGTTCCATGAGTTGGTGGGCACTTTTGATTGGAAAGTTCAAGTGTCAATTTCTAGAGAGATTTTGTTTCAGTGTATTTTAAATTTTCTGTTTCATTCTGGCAGCAAGTCCTTTGGGATATTAATTTTGCTAAAAATTTTTACATCTATAATTTACATATCATCTATAAAATCTGTTTTTATTTCTTCTACATTCTTTTTCTAGCTTATCTGTAGTGTTCCTAACTGTTTCATTTCTAATTATCTTAATTGTTGTTGCTGCCCCTGGAGCTATAAATTTGTAACATTCCTATTTTCCCCTTCTGTTTCCCTCTGGAATTCTACATGCTCTTTTATTTATTTATTTTGCTGATTTGTGCTGCCTTGCTTTAATTTTTGTTACAAAAGGGTTATACATATGTGCTTTCTGTTGTAAAAATTGTAAACTGTTTCCCAACCTTTCTGTCTCTTCATGGTGCCCTCTGTGGTGTTTGTAGCTTTGGGCTACCAGGCATGCTTCTGAAGCTCAGCTTTGAACTCTCAGAAGATATTATCATGCATGCACGAAGCCACTCTGAAAGAGCCCTGAGGAAGCAGTGATTACCTCTGATAAATTGGGGTTGGCATTGTACAAAACACAGCCTCTCACACTGATTCAGGATGCTTAGAGTTCATGAGGGCCTCTCCAGACGGGAATCCTGTCATGAATGTCATTCGATCGTGGTACCAAACTAGGAATAGCCAGGAAATGTGACCTGCCTTTTACTACTGGGGACTGATCTTCAGACTGTGTGTGTTCTGGTCACAGTCACCAAGAAAGTAGAATAAGTCTGGGACAAGCAGAGCCACCAGGAAAACCCAGCATGGCTGCTTACTTACCGGTGTTCCCCTGCCATGTCCCTTCCCCCACATTCCCCCCACCCCCCCTGCTTTGCTTCTGTCTGGTTAGGATGGGATGCTTTCCTTGCATCCCATTCAGTCCCAACGGCTGATTTATCAAAAGACAACAACCAACAGTGGTGCATACTGTCAGGAAAGTGCAGGGCCTGGGATTTACAGATGATGTGATGGCAGCATGGCAGGTAGCCACCTCTCTTCTTCACAGGAGCCTTTGATTCTAGGCTCGTTCCTCTGTGCTCTCCACCATCTGTGTAGTCATCCACACTGTTGGCGTTGGCCAGAAGGCCCTGCTCAGCTTAGCTAACCCTAGGTCATCCTCCTAGAGTTAATTTAACTCCCCCTGAAGCAGACCAAGCAAACTCTTTCAGCTTACTCTTGTCTTTTGAGGAGGTGTTTGGTCTCAAGCCCAGAAGTTTGCTAGCTCCCTACATACTCCTGTCACAGGCCTCGTGGCAATGACAGGAGATGGCTGATTTTGTTGCTTACCTATTTTGAGCTTTAGGTTTTCTGATCTTGGTTTTCTTTTATGTACATCTGGAAGCAATGCTGGCATGCAGTAAGCCTTTAGGTGGAGATGTACCAGGACTCCCGTGAGTTTGTTTTGCAATGGGGTGTGCTAAAGAAAGTATCCCCATAACTCGGCAACAGTAGCTCAGCTCTGTTAGCTGGGAGAATATCTATGGGGCACTATGAAGATACTAGGGAGGAGCTTTCCCAGGAGACACTCCATGTCAGATGTGATGCAAAGTTAAGTTTAACTAGGTTTGGTGGCATTAGAAATGGCAAGAAAGGACTCACGCAAGAAGTGTGCCAGCCAGTGAAAGGCATCTCTTGAAGAGTGATCGGTGAGATCAAGTGTACACCACCCCCCACTCAAACCTCTAAATGTATTTTTGAATTAAACATGCAACCCTGTCTGGTTGTGCAGTTATAATGTGTTTGTGGAGATTTCCTTGTTGAAGCACACAAAAATAGTTTTGTTTTATAATTTTCTGGCTTACATTGGATAGGAAATCATTAAAACTTGCACTTAAGGTGCCAAAATCAAAGCACATTGTCGTTCACTCAGAAATAAGCGTGCCTACCCTGACACCAAGGGATACACAAATAAGCTATCTTTATTTAGGAGATTTCTAAGCTCTTTTTGATCAGTAATTAAGACATTTTAGAGGCGTCCTTGCTTCCCACTTAGGCATAGTCTCTAAAGTAGCTTTGTCAGGGACCAATCTATTCAATTTTATATGAAGGTAGTTTCTAAAATATGTAATTCATTTTATTATAAAAAGTTTAGAAATTAAAAAAAAAAGTTGACCAGAGTTGAAGGAATACCTGCCTGGTCTTGAACAAAGGTGTACTTTGTAAACAGAATATTTCTGAGAGTGTTTGATTGAGGCTACTTCCATGTACGTGGCATACCTATATACTTTTAGGAAGCAGACAGAAACTGCTGAGAGAAGTTGTACAACATGTACCATGCTCTTCACGTGTGTGTTCAGTGGAGTCTAAGAAACCCCACTTCTCTGCCTAGCTCTTGTCTTGTCTTGTTGCTAAAATAAAACACTACAAACTTACAGTACAGACATCTGGACCATGGAAATTCTTTTCGCTCACTTCTTGAGGTTGGGATGTGTAGAGGCAAGGTGGCAGCAGTTGCCATGCCTGATGAGAGCCCATTTTCATCTTCACGAACCGTGGGCTCTGGCTGTGGCATCAACCTGAGGCCTTAAATCCCATTCCGAGGGTTCACCTTTGAGACCAATCATCTCCTACAAAGGGCCACCCCAATACTATATTTGGGGGAACTGCAACCATTCAAGCCCCATTGAACAGTGGCCTCTAAGAAGCCCCATTGTCCCCATGAGCTCCATGTACTTACAAAGGCCACCGAAGGTCCAAGGGGCAGCACTGATGGAAAGTTTGTTTCTGAATAGTGGAGAGCCACAGAGTCAGAGAAGATGATGAAGAAGGTGAAATGTGATAGTGGGATATTCTCCCCGCCCCCACCGCCACCCCTACCCCACCCCCACCCCTACCCCGCCCCCACCGCCACCCCTACCCCACCCCCACCCCACCCCCACGCAGGGGGAGGAATTGCTGAGCGGAAGGTCTCTTGGGCCAACAGCTGTATTGCAAATCACCACTGGAGCTCATAAACCCTGCCATCTGTGCTGTGACCATAGGACTGACAATGCTAGGCAGAGCGGAGGCCCACGATCCTGCATTCACACTTTGCCACTGTGTGTCAGTGGATGGTGTTGCTGGGGACTTTTACTAGGATTTAGAATTAGAATCTTATCTTCTCCCCAGACCACATGAACAATGTCTATTCATTCTTTTTTTTTTTTTTTTCTTCACAAAAGATAACATATGGATTGGTTTGCTATGTATCAGCAATTGTTCCGTATCAGTTGGTAGAACTCGGCTTTCCTTAACAGTTGCACAGTATTCCACACAAAGACTGTACCATTATGGTGAGCATGTGGACATTTTCCACTGTTCTGTGTTTATAAAAAAAAATTCCTACAGGAATAATAGCTGCATGAGTCAGTGGTCTTGCATTGGTACAGTTACACGTGTGGGGCAAATGACCAGAAATAGAATTGTTGCATCTCCTTGGTAGGATGTGACTATATATGCTTCACCAGCAATATGTCAGAGTAACCAAAAAAGAAGTACCTAAGGACATTTTCAATTTTTGCCTGACATGGGAGAGACTGAACTTTATCCTGGCAGAGGAGGGAGTATGGTTAGCAGTTCAGAGACAAGTGTTTAGATTTGACATCAGGGTCAGATTCAGACTCCATTATTTACTATAGCTCTGTGACCTCGGGCTAGTGGTTTTCATTTTTGTTGCTCTGTATCCTTGTGCATGTACTTCCGAGCATCATAGCAACTGTCTAGGTTTGCAGAATTGCAGGTAGCAAATGTGCACAGACCTCACCTGGAGCCTAGGACAGAGTACATTCTGTTGTTAGTGGAATTTGTATGTTTTTAAGGCCAGCTACTTCTTTCCTGTGAACTTCTGTCTTCTCTCTCTCTCTCTCTCTCTCTCTCTCTCTCTCTCTCTCTCTCTCTTTTATTTTGTCACTTGTTGGTTTTTCCCTTATGGGCTTTTATTGACCTTAATATGTTCCTATTAGCCTTGTAACATAATCTGCTAGTATTTGGGCACAGTCTGTTGCTTGCCTTTTATTGTTGATCATGTCTTTGACATGCATTTCTGACCATTCATGTAGTGGGATTTATCAATGTATTTTTATATTGTTCTGGGGCTGGCAATCACAGAGAGGCACCAGAATACTATAAAGTGATTATCCATGGTGGTTTTCTTGGGAACTTTCACAAGCTTATTTTTTTATGTATGTGACTTCTTGAACCACTTGAAACTTTGACATGTGGTCAGAGATAATATTTTAGTTTGCCCTTATGAAACACTCTTTCCAAAACATCACATTTCATTGTTAAGCAACAGCTCATCCTCCGGGCACTCAGAGTGAATCTTCTGTAACACAACTGAATTGCCAAGTGGCAGTGACAGGTGTGGTTGGACACAGAGTTTTGGTGGACACAGTCTGTTATCTGGCTGCTTGCTGAGGAGTCAGGGTACACATCAGCTTCCACCACCAGGGAAACAACGCAGTGCTCTCCAAGGTAAGCACATCAAAGAATAAAACCAGCCAGCCTATGTCACTTGAGCCCCAAATGGGATATAGACCCTGAGTCCATCCTAAAAGCTGGCTTCCCTCACAAACCTCCATGCACTCACCTCTTTAGTTTTCTGGGTGCTTTGCTTCTGGGTTATTCTCTTGCATACCTCATCATAGTGGTTTGCTTTCTGCGCTCTGTGCAGGAGTGTTTGAAGGTGCCTCTCTTCCATTCTTCGTACTGTGGTCCATACGAGAAGATGAGGGCAGGAGAGAGGTGGCAAAGCTGACTGTGCAAAGGAACCCTGGTTTTTTGGTTTCTGACGTGTTTGAGGGATGGATATTTCAAGATTTATTCCACCAGGTCCTCCAACACCCACAAATAACTGCTGGATCAAAAAGGAAAGAATGTGGATGGCGGCGAGCACTGCTGTGGTGGACGCCCTCCGACATTCCACAGTCTTGGGGGTGCTGAGGGAGCCCGTGCCTTTCCCTTGTGGGTGGTCATCCTGAGAGTCACCCTTCTTGTCTCACTGGTGAAGCAATGAGAGGAAGGAATTTAGTAGATGTGTTTTTGTTGGTCTTGCTTCTAGCTAGACATGGGTTTGGTTACTAATTATGATGTCGTAGAAGCATCGTGAGGAAATGTGTCACAGAACTGTCTAGCCAGCCCTTATATTTACCAAGCCAGTTGCTCTCTACCTCAATTGTCAACCAGAATTACCTGGAACAGTTTGCCGAGCCCCAGACTGGGACCTCTGATGTACTGCCAGGTTGAGAACCTTTTGGGTTCGTGTTTCTTATTTTATTTTAAAGGCAATGCTGTAATGAAGGACAAAACTCAGGATTTCTTATAGTGAGATCCCTAAGCCACAGGTGTCGAAATAGCAGCCTTGTTAAAAATTTATCAAAGCATCATCCCGGAGCTGGCTGTATTAGCAAGTGCTCCAGGCAATGTTGACACACACTAACGCACTTGAGATGATTTTTTTAGTACAAGCCAAAGTGAATACAACAGGCTTTGCAATGGTTTGTAGCTTACTCTATTTTAAGTATATTCATTTTATTTGAATATCTTCATTGTACATAGTGATGGGATTCATAAAGATAACTTCAGATGCAAGTTTACGATGTATGTTGACCATATTTGTGGTGGTTTCCATGAGAACGGATCAAATAGGCTCATATATTTGAATGCCCAGTCCCTAGTTTGTGGTCTGTTTAGGTGAGGATTAAGAGGTGTGGCCTTGTTGGAGGAGGTGTGGCACTGAAGGTGAGCTTTGAGGTTTTAAAAGCCCACACCAGGCCCAGTGTGTGTCTTTTCTTTTCTTTTCTTTTCTTTTCTCTCTGCTTACTGCCTGCAGACCCTAGCTCCCAGTTACTGCTCCAGCATTATGCTTGCCTTAGTGCGGCCATGCTCCCCATGATGGTAATAGACTAGCCCTCTGCAATGGTAAGCCAGCCCCAATTTTATAAATGCCTCCTTTGTAAGACTTGCTGTGGTCATGGTGTCTCCTCACTGCAATGTTCAGACCCCACCTTCTCATTAGATCTCTGCTTACATTTTAGAAAATCAGTTTAGCTGGAGGTTTATAACAGAAAAACATAACTATAATTTTTCTCTTTTGATTTTTCAAAAAGAATTAATTAATTATTCATTATTTTCAAGACGTACAATTAGGTTGCTTTATTTTAATAACTAGGATGAACCAAATTTTAAAATTATGCTTAAAATAAATAAGCTTTTCAAATATCTTTAAATTGTCCATATTCTACTATACTTACTCCCTGAAGTTAGGCAGAAAGTGGTTTTAGTTGAATAAATTAATGGATGGGTTGTATATGTACTTTTTAACTCCTCAATTAATTCAATTGGTCAGTCAATTGGAAATACTCTTTTCTGGAGAAATATCTTTTGCAGTTTGTGTTAATTTCTTTTCTGTTCGCTGTAGCAAACACCTTCCAAACACAAATTAAGGAAGAAAGGAGCCTTGCTGTGGCTCACCATTGAAGACTAAGTCATGGCAACAGGTGCTTGAAGGAACTGGTCCAAGTGAAGTCGTAGCCAGGAAGCAGACAGTGTTGAGTATCCATGCCCCGTGAGCTTTCTTCTTTTGTTCACAAGAACCCATCACATGAAATTGTACACCTCACAGTTGAGTGGAACGTTCCAGGTTACTCAACCTAATCTAGAGGCTTTCACACAGGCATGCCTGCGGATTCATGAATACTAGGTAACCTCTGACCAGTTTGCAGGAGGCTCCTCCTGCTTAGTCAGTCTGACAGACTGTCAGGTAAATACTATTCATGATTTCATTCTTTTTCATATGAATCCAATTTAAGTAAACTATATGACACTTTCAAATATCACTATGCATATTTAAGTTCTTTACACATATTTTGTATAAAAATTTAGGAATATAAATGCGTGTGTGCGCGCACGCGCGCGTGTGTGTTTGTGTGTGTGTGTGTGTGAATGTGTGCATGTGAGTATGTGACAATTAGTAAAAAGAAGCTAGGGATTTGAAGGAGAGCAAGGAAGTGTATATAAGAGAGTTTGGACAAAGGAAAGGGAAGTGGGAAAATATAATTATATTATAATATCAAAAATAGAAGAATTAATAAAAATAACTCCATTGAAGTTGAGAATTGTCCTTTTAAGATCTTTAAAGAGTTGTGTTGGGATTTTGATGAGGATTGCATTCAATCTGCAGATCACTTTTGGTAAGATGGCCATTTTTACTATGTCGCTATGATTGAACTATGAGCATGGGAGGCCTTTCCATTTCCTGTCATCTTCTTCAATTTCTTTCCTCAAGGATTAACATTTTGACCATACAAGTCTTTCACCTGCTTGGTAAAAGTTACTTTAAGATATTTTATATTACTTGAGGCTATTGTGAAAGGTGTTATTTCCCTGATTTCTTTCTCAGTCTGTTATTTTCGTATTCACTGGAAGTGCTTAGCAGCTGGAGGAGTTCCCTGGTGGGACATTTCAGGGTCACTGTGGATACTATAATGTCATCTTCAAATAAGGACATTTTCACTTCTTCCTTTTAAATTTGCTTTTTTTAGATTAATTAATTTATTTATTCACTTTACATCCCAATCATAGCCCCCTCCCTCTTCTTCTCCTGGTCCCACCCTCCATCCCTCTACCCCTTTATGCTTCCCTATTTCTCAGAAAAAGGGAGCTCCCACCCGCCCGCCCGCCCACCCACAACTCATCAAGTTGCATCAGGACTGAGCATATCTTCTTCCCCTATGGCCTGGAGAGGCAGCCTCACCAGCTGGGAGTGATCAAAAAGCAGGCAACCAAGTCCATGTCAGAAACAGTCCTAGCTCCCCTTACTAGGGCACCCACATAAAGCCTGAGCTGTCCATCTGCTACACTTGTGTAGAGGACCTAGGTCCAGTCTATGCATGGTCTTTGGTTGGTGCTTCAATCTTCAAGCCCCCTGGGCCCTAGTTAGTTGGCTCTGTTGGTCTTGTAGAGCTCCTGTCACCTATAGGTCTTTCTTAACTTCCTCCCACTTTTCCACAAGATTCACTATGCCTCACCCAATGTTTAGCTGTGAGTGTGCACATCCATTTCGGTCCACTGTTGTCTGTAGTCTCTCAGAGGACAGCTGTGCTAGGCTCCTGTCTGTGAACATGCAGAGCACTGTTAATAGTGGAAGGGATTGGCTCCAATGGGGTGGGTCTCAGGTTAGGCCAGGCACTGATTGGACATTCCCTCAATCTCTGTTCCATCTTTATCCCTGTATATCCTGTAGGCAGGATAAATTTTGGGTCAAAGTTTTTGTGGGTTGGTTGGTATTCTCTTCCCTCCATTAGGAGTCCTGTCTAGTTAGAGATTGTCCTCCTCAGTCTCCACAACCCATGCTACTAACAGTCTCAGCTAGAGTCACACCCATAGCCTTCAGCTTGTCACAAAGCTAGGTCTCCAGCTTGTCACAAAGATGCCTACAGCCTAACGATGTTTAATAGCAAAAAATATTCATGAAGGAGATGGAGAGAGATAGTTAGATAGATGACTTATAAACTTGATATCCATACTATTCTTGGAGCTGGGGGAGGCTAAATCGTATGTGTGTGTGAGTGAGTGTGTGTGTGTGTGTGTGTGTGTGTGTATTTGATTATAAATTTGAGGGTTTTTTTAATGACTTGGGGAAAGTTTGCTGCAATTACATGAAATTTTTTTGAGTTCCAAGAATCTTCCAAAAACTAAAAATTCAATTAATGAATCTATTTTTGTTTGATTGGGTTTTGATCGATTGGTTTTTTGTTTGGTTTTGGTTTGGTTTTGGTTTTGGTTTTGTTCGGACAGAGTCTTACTATGTAACTCTGACTGTCCTAGAATTTACAATGTAGACCAGGCTTGCCTCGAGCTCACAGAGATCTGCCTGCCTCTACCTCTTAAGTGCTGGGATTAAAGGTGTGTGCCACCATATCATCCCTAATTAATTTATTTTTATAGCTGTGAATTAATAAGTTTTAACAAAAGCATACACATGCCAAAATATAACTATAATACAAGCAATGAGCATATCTATCAGGAAAAAATAGTAAATTTTTTCTTGTGCCATATTAGAACTATAATTTCTTTTTTGTTGTTGTTGTTGTTGTTGTTGTTTTTCGAGACAGGGTTTCTCTGGGTAGCCTTGGCCATCCTGGACTCACTTTGTAGACCAGGCTGGCCTTGAACTCACAGCGATCCGCCTCCGAGTGCTGGGATTAAAGGCGTGCGCCACCACACCCGGCTCGGAACTATAATTTCTTGCTCATTAAATCTTTTCATGAATTCCCATAGAATTCAGCTTACCCAGACAGTCTTAGTAGAACATGTGACATAATTTTTATGCAGACAACTGTTATAGTCTTATAAACCTTTTGCTGTGGTTTTTTTTTTTTTCTTTCATTTTGTTTTTTTGAAACAGGGATTTGCTATGAATCTCAGACTATGTTTGAATTCCTCATCTAGCCCAGGCTAACCTAAGACTCATGTACAGTCTTTTGTTTTACTTTCAAGCATCCTAGGATTAATAGTTACTGTACAGAGCATTAATTTCAACTTCTTCTGTGTGTGTGTGCGTGTGCATACATGCATGTGTTGTGTACACAGTGGTGTTATTGTACATGTATGTGACATTAAATGTGTGTGTGTATGTGTGTGTGTGTGTGTGTGTGTGTGTGTGTGTGTAGAGCTGAGGGCGTGTTGTGTATGTCCTTCATTCACCAGCCACCTGAGTTTTTGAGGCAGAGTCTCTCACTGAGCTGGAAGCTTGCTGTTTGCTTAGGCTGACTGTCTAACGAGCTCCCCGAATCTGCCCATTGCTGCCCTTCCTTCCTGCCTACCACCCCATTGTGGGGTTATAAGCTGCTGTGCTTAGCTTTTGTGTGAGTGCTCGATATTGGACTCAGGTCCTTATGACTACATGACAAACACTTTATCAACCAAGACATGTTCCCTAGCTTAAATTCAAATGCAGTAACTGAAAACATGATATGGCTCTCTATGTCTTCCATCTAGGAAGAGATGTGTGTAAAATAAACACAGTAACACACTCACTTCTTGAGGATTACTTTCAATAACTAAACAAATGAAAACATGTTTCAGTGAGGAGCATATGCTATTACTGATGAAAATGGTCCATATTATGTGATGCCTGTAATTCCAAGGTACAGATACTAACATCTGGTACCTGGGTACCACACTGAGCTGTGAAACATCAGTGGCCTCTTCACTGAGTGTAGTTAGCATATGGCATGCACTAGGGACACTGGCCTTAAGTCCATGTTTTACTGTGGACTTTACAGCATGATACCCTCGACACTGGAGTGCATGGTTGTGTCTCATAATTGTGTGGCTGCCTGCAAACCATGGCTCACAGCTGACACTTTCATCACCAAGAGCGTCATACAGATTAGTGCCAGCCTGGGAAAGGATCCAAGTTCAAAATTTGAAGGGCACAGTCTACTGAACGTGCATCACCTTAGCTCTTTTGTAAAGCCCCCAAACTTGAGTCAGATGGCAAGTTGAGGACTTCTGTACCTGTCCCTAGTAACAGATTAGCACAAATGCTAATAATGAACCTGTATATTTTACCTTGACAATGGCACCCAGGGTTATTGGCTGGAAGAGTGTGTTCCTGTTACCTAGTTATGCAGATGTCAAGGCTATCCTTTATCTTTAACATGAGGACAATCTCTCTCATATTGAATATCACTGCTTTATTTAATTACTTAGCAACTTTTAAGGATCTCTTAATATTTGATAAGAGGCTTTTGTGAGCCAGCACTTACCCTTCCCCCGACCCTGAGCTAGTCATTGAGTGGAATGGAGAGGAATCTGCTCTTGACCTCAGGCAGCTTTCACTCCGTTTTTAGGGGAAATGTACAGAGGGGGAAATAACAAGATTGCAATTACAAGATAAGATTATCAATGTTTCTTCTAAGGCAGTAGTCAATAGTCAATCAACTAACAAAATCATTACAAAAGTGACTTTTCATAATTAAGTTTGTGTGTTGGGAGAGCCAGCTCAGAGCTACATATTCAGTTATAAAGAAGATGACTTATATCCAGAGAACCAGTGATGGGTTGTATTCAGCCAAATGAAAGCAAGCGATCAGATTTAATCCGATGCTTTTACAAACAGGTAAGGTTGCTGCCGTTGATGGAGAGCTTGGGAACCTGCTTAGGGCTCAGAAATGTTTCAAAAAGCCTGTTTATAGTAAAACTCAAATTTAATTGAGAGACCTGTATTTTTCCTTGACAACTGTACAAATGACCCAAGTGTAATAGCTATTCCTGGTGGTCAACTTGGCTGTATCTGGAATGAACTACAATCCAGAAAAAAAAGGCACCCTTACTTCTCCTATAACATCCCAAAGTTGCCTCAGCATCCAACTGAGCATCTTTCTCCCCTTTGTATGGATGTGTGTAAAATGCAGCCCATGCTGTGCCTTCCCATCATCCACATCTGTCTGGACAAAATAGAGGATGCCATACAGTTGTCCCTTGGTAGGTAGAACGTCACTGAAATAATTGCAACACAAAATGTTTTCAGGATAACTAGTCCAAGATGCACATACATAATTGCTTCCCACAGCGTGGAAGATAAATAACGGCCATGCTCAGAAGCACAAAAGACGGGAGGGGACGCACGTGTTTCTTTGCTATAGACAGTCACTCTAGCCAGCTCAGCTTACTCCTGCTTCTCACTCTCTGAGGACATTCACTCCTTTTAACCCAGACCTTGACTAATATTCTGGAAAACTCTGTTGTTTCTGTCTTGTCCCATTACTCAAGTTCATTATAGCAAAGCTTTGTCCTAAAATCAAATGATTCATGAAATAATATTAATAAAATGAATTTATGCCTGCATGCCAGTGATGTTCAATGACAGGGCGCCTTACTAGTCTAGGAGACTATATTAGTCAGGGTTCTCTAGAGTCACAGAACTCATGGAATGAATATGTATATATGTTTGTGCATATATATGGAATTTATTGGAATGACTTATAGGCAGCAGTCCAACCAATCCAACATTGGCCAGCTGTGAATGGGAAGACCCATAATCTAGTAGTTTCTCAGTCCCATGAGGCTGGATGTCTCAGCTGGTCTTCTGTAGTAGTAGCTGGACTCCCAAAGAGGTAGGCTCCAGTGGACGCGCTGACAAAGCTAATGTAAGCAGGTGAAGAGTGAACAAACCCTTCCTTCTTCCAATGTCCTTATATAGACCTCCAGCAGATGGTATGGCCTCAAGTGTCTGGATTAAAGGCGTGTGTCAATCTAGATCAAAAGTGTGTGTTGTCCCACCTCAAGAGCTGGATCCATAGCCTGTGTCTTCCTGCCTCAAGATCCAGATCAAAAGCATGTTGTTTTCCTGCCTCCAGATCTGGATTGCAGGTTAGCCCTCCATTTCTGGACTGGAGTTCATTCCAGATATGGTCAAGTTGAAAACCGAGAATAGCCATCACAGCAACACAGTTACACTTTGATGGTACAGGCTGTGACTTGGCAGCAGGTTGAGGGCAAGATGTGAGTGGATGGAAAAGTGAGAATGGAGACATTGAGGTGAAGGGTCTTTTTTGTTTTTGTTTTCTTTTTCTTTTCTTTTCTTGTTTTGTTTTGTTTTAAGTTTCTAGGCTTTATGAAATCTCATCACCAGTTAGCTGAGATAAATTTGGAGCTAACTTGGAATGCAAAGATTATTAATGTTCGGCTGAGATGAAACTCCATGTTGCTCTAAAGCTCTTTATCTTTTGTCTTAATGAAAATAAAATTATGGTCGGGATGACTGCGCGCGCGCAAGTGTGTGTGTGTGTGTGTGTGTGTGTGTGTGTGTGTGTGTGTGTGTGTGTGTGTTAATTGCCACCATTACCTATCTCCCTCTATCCTGAACTCTTGCATATTCACTTGACACTTGCAGTCAGAACAATTTGATGGTGGAGGTTGTGACTTGTCAGCAAGTTGAGGCCAAGGAGCCAGTGCAAAGATAAATGAGAAAGGGGACATCTACGAAGACTGAAAGTTCTGTGACTGAGATGCATCTGAACTGGCTGACTCCCACCCTCGGCAATAACCTCTGAGTGTCTCTGACCTTGCACTTTTATCCCTGATTTATTTGCTGCTCCATTCCTGATGCTCTATATCCAAGCCACGGCATATTTGGGTAGTTTATTTATGCAGTATATTTGGATAGTTTACTAACTTCTAGTAGTTTTCAATGTCTCATATACCAATCAAGAAGCAATCAAGCAAGCCAAATGTCTCTGGGGTCTCACTGGGCAGGGGCGGAATTTTGCTAATTTGTGTTTGCACGGTGGGGTGGGGTATTATGGTGATTAAGCAGGGCCTGGGATCTTACGCACTGTGTAGGGAGTGAGCCTCTCTATTAAGGGTCTGAGCATCTCATACTTTGGATTTGCATTTATAAAACAGAGCCACAGCAGCCCCTAACAAATTAGGCATGGAGGACAGCCATGGCATAGACTGAGCAGACCACTGTGAGTCACCACCACAGAGAGGGCCTTCCTTCCCTGTCTTAGTGGTGAGAACAAGCTAGAGTCTACTTTTCATTAGGAACCTGAGCGTTTCCATATGCACCTTCTAGAAGGGTTTATGATGCGAGGGAAACCCTACATCCTGGCTTTCCATCCCTGCATAAATAGCCATACTCTTTAATGTAGTGCTACCATGTCCTTGATGCTGTTCTATCCTACATCAAAGCTGGCCTCTCCTACAAAGCTGGCTCAGGACACTCTGCCTTGGCCTGAGTGGAGCTTGGTGTAAGCTTTGAGATATTTTGACGCTGAGGTATTGTAGTCCTCTCACGGGCAAGGTGGTTAGATTTTTAAAAACAGTATTTATTTGTATATTTTTAACTGACAAATAAATTACAGGTATTTACTATGTACGGCAGTTCTATTTTTAACTTTTGAGAAATTTCTATATTGTCTTCCCCAATAGCTTTATGAATTAAATTACCACTGACATCCTTATCAGTACAGACCATTCTTGTGTTTGTTTGATACAAGGCCCCACTTTGTAGCTCTGACTGTTCTAGAACACAATATATAGACCAGGCTGACCTTGAACTCAGAAACCTGCCTACCTCTGCCTCCCTAGTTCTGGGAATGAAGGACTAAGCCACTAGACCTGGCCCTACTCCTTTGTCTTTTGTTAAGACATTCTAGCAAATACAAAATTCTCTTTCCTTGTGATTTTAACTTGCATATGCCTGATGATTAATGATCTTGGTCATTTTTTCACATTTATGTCTTTTGGTGATGGCTGTCTGTTCAGGTCCTTTGACTATTTTTAAACTTGGGATATTTGTTCTCTTGTTATTTGATTATTTGTGCCATGCATATGTTCTCAATACTATCCACTAACAGGTACAGAGTTTACACATTCTTTATTCTGTGCTTTAGGCTGATTCTCACTCTGTTGGTAGTTCCCTTTCCTGGTTCGATATAATTCCTTTCTGTTATTGTGGCTTTTTATTACCTATGTGTTTGGCATTGTGTGATTGAATTTCAATAGGTAATGGTGTTCCAATCCATTCTCCTTTTTAGGAAGTCTGCCTTATTAGACAAGGTAAGGTTGGTTAAAAATGTGGGTTAGATAGCTGGTAGGTGTTTGCTTGTTTGTTTGTTTGTTTGTTTTTCTAGCTCTTGAAATTTTAATCAGCCATCAACAATTGGTAGAAATTGATCAGGACAATTGCTTTTCCTGTGGTACAAGCAAAGAGAGTGTGGTGAAATGTTTTTCTCTGAAGATAGCAATAAGAGATTTAAATACAAAAGATGATCTTAGGTTCATTTTGACATTGCCTCAAGTCTTTTAGGAAGTTAAGGTACTGTGTAAAATAATTTGATGTTCTGCTCATTAATTTTAGCTCCAGAGATTAATTCACAGAATAAGAGAAATTGCCTTGAAACATTAAAAAAAATGCTGATGAATTTTCTATGTGCATGACTATAACTTCTAAATCCTAGCAAACTCACATTTTATAAATTAGAAACAGAATGATCCATTTTGCTATGAATATTTAACATGGCTCTGTAATACTTCAGTTACATATAAATAAAAAGTATAATTATAAATACTTAATTAAGCAATTCAGAGATCCCTTCCTGCTTTCCAATCTGTTTGCAGTGTCAGGATCTAAGCTGAGTGATTCAGGTAAAAAGCCCCATAATGCCATGATTTGTGTAAGACTGCCAACAAAAATAAGCCTGGCTGTGACTCAGGTAATGACAATGGTTAGCTTAGCTCTGCTGGCCCAGGGAAGCTTGCAAACAAGGGCAATTAGACCCACATGCTGATTTATTACCTCAGCTCCAGGTGTTGAGTTTTATGGGAACAGGGGATTATCAGACTTGTCTCTACACAGTTAGGTTCAGTTATATAGACACTTAAAAATCATTCATTGGAACAGTCAACAAAATTAGAAATAGTGTCTTGGTTCCTGAGTTCTTTTCCTGAAGAAAAGACTTTGAAATGTAAAAATCTTGCTTTCCGTTTTAGCAGTGTAAGATTCAGACCAGTGTTTAGGAATATTTGTTTATTTCTCATGAGAAGCATGACTCATTGTAGAGTCCACCATCATGTGATGCAAACACTCACTCTACTGGAAGAGCCCTTGCTGAGGGCTGACCTCCTGCCCATGCACTCCCTCTAATGGTAGATGGGAGGGATCTGAAAGACATTAGCATAGTGCTCCTTTACCCAGAAGGCCATGTATATTTCCTAACCGCCAAACTGTGGGTGTTCTTATTAATTACATACAGACATGTACCATATAACAATGTCTTGATCAAGAATGGTGTACAGATGCAAAGGTGACACCCCCAAGTTTATACCACCCAGAGAAATCACTGTCATCCAAGTTTAATGTCGTCTATGATGTAAAGACAGGATCACTTAATGATATATCTTTAAACTTACTGTCTCAGCAAGTGGTTCCTGACTATGCATTAAATGTGGGGCTGGGGAGGGGAGGGAGGGGCGGGGAAGGGAGGGAGGGAGAGGAGGAAGGAGGGACTTAGGGAAGATGGAAGGGAAGGAGTGAGAGGGAGAAGGAGAAAAGGAGAAAGGATGGGAGGGAAGGAAGGAGGGAGGATGGTAGGATGGGTGGAAGGAAATGGTTGAAATTACAACTTCCTATGAGTTAATTATGTTAGCTGAGGAAGAAAATATAGCCACCATAGAATTTTGACTCAAACCCAACATCTGATGCTAAGAGTTTTAATAATTCTTAGAATTAAATTTTACTGAACGCTTAAATTTCACATCAAACCAGGGCAATTAACACATTTCTCTTGCAGCTATTTTTATTGTGGTTAAATAAAAAAGTCATCTAGGAATACGACAGTTTTAAAGATTTCAAGCATTTTATTGAAGAAATAATGACCTTTTATAACAGTTTTGGGCAACCAGTAATCTTGATCTTTCATGTGGTATTTTGGTTTTCACAACTTTTTTCTAAACAAAACAAAACAAAACAAAACAAAATAGCATACATTCACCAGGCTATGAGTTTCAAGTTTGTGGTTTGCCTAAGTATTTTCTGCATTGTGGTGTCATTCCAAAGTCCAGAACACATTCACAAACAGCCTGAAGTTTGCTCTTTCTATATTTGCAAATTTCAGTATATTGCCTTGGCTGTGAAAGTGAGCTGAACCTTAGACAAGTTTCAAAATGAAGGCTCAGTTTGGGTTTGTGCTCTCACTTAATGAATATTTTATTGAAGTTGGCTCACAAAATATTCACATATGTATTGCTCATGCTTAATTCTGTTATTTACGGAGTGTTTTCCTTCTACATATTTCCGATTATGAATGCTTGACTTGAGGCAGCTGCGCGCTCACGTCTTTCCTAACCTTGGCATCTAAGCCGTGCTCCAGGCGCTCTCTTTACCTTTCACCAGATTTCAAATGTTCTGTGTTTTCTCTTGCACTCTTGACAGGAGGCAAATCACTCACAAATGGTACATGGACAGTGCAGCTATTGATCTACTTTCCTGAAGACTCTGCCCCATGCTTACCTTTAAAAAATACTGTTGGCTAAAGGGTACATTGACGAGGCCATGAGAAGAATCTGAGTGTACCAACAGTTTATTCAAACAACCTACCGCTGCTTATGCCTTCATTTAAAT
This sequence comes from Acomys russatus, assembly GCF_903995435.1. Lineage (NCBI taxonomy): Eukaryota > Metazoa > Chordata > Mammalia > Rodentia > Muridae > Acomys > Acomys russatus. Next base: position 19,182,107 of record NC_067138.1, read on the forward strand.
AGCATAGCTTATGTTGGTTAAGATGAAAACAAAGTTGTCTGGCAAAAAAAGTTCAAAAAGGACCTCTTGAGCGAATTAATGTTCTATCACTCCAAAACTTTCAATGTACAAAGAACCAACAACTTTTGCATTTTTGTCGTTAGCTTTAGTTTTATTTTGACTTGGTTTTATTTGACCCTATAAAATAATCTAGAAATCCAAGATATGAAGTTTTGTACAAAGTCAATGTGCCTTAATAGAAGAATTGTACTTATAATAAAACTGTAAGTTAAAGCTGGATTTTATTTTTAAATTTCCCATAATTGTTCTAATCAAATTGTCTGTAGACAAATATAGAGCCTCTTGAAGTGATTCAATATTTCATTATATAAAGTTTCTCCTGAATAATATTCAATATATAATATATAATGAAATTCACCCTATTTAAAAATTGGCCTCCAATAGAAACTGACTGGCTTTCTCTTCCATGTGTAGAAGCCTGCTTGATAGTTTTCTATTGGTCTTTATTTATTGGTCTATTTAGTCTTCCTGGTCTTATGTAGGAAGGAAGGCATTTCCCTAAGCCCAAAGCCTTTAGGCCAGTTTGACTATTTGGATATCAGTGGCTTTCATATTGCTCTTTTCACAATAAATGATGCAGGCAGGATGGAAAAGCTTTTAAGTATCCAGAGCATGCTCCAGGGGTGGGGCAGTGACTCAGTTGGCAAGCTGCTTGCTGCTCAAGCATGAGGTCCTGCACTTATATCACCAGCACCCATGTTAGAAAGCTGGGTGCAACACCTTGCGTCTGGACCCTCACCCCTGGGACAGGTGCAGAGATGGACAGACTCGTAGAACTGGCCAGCCAGCCCATCTGAGGTGATGAGCTCCAGATGCTGGGAGAGATCTGATCCCCTGCCTGCCTCCCCCCCCCCACCCCCCCCCCCCCCAAAATGAAAGTGATTGAGAGAGATACTCAATGTTGGTCTCTGGCCTCTATGTGCACGCACATACATGAAAACAAATATAAACATATGCTGCTCTATATGTACACGGAGTGTGTTTCATCGTAGAAGTAAGGTAACGAGGCTGGTGCAGAGGCGAAAGAGGGGAAGACAGCAAGAGAGGGAGAGACGTGCCCACGTGAGTATGTGGGACTAGAATTGAAGCTGCCCCATTGGCAGAGAAAGCATGTGCTTGGGACAGACAGTTACCATCTCTTCCTCCTGCCACCTCCTCTCCACGTTATTATATTCAAAGTAGGTCACATTAATATTTAATTTAGCATAACAGTTTTCAAACGTAACTGGACATTTAAAAATGACAAGCCTGTTTGTTGTTGTCTGGTATGGCTTACTCTCTGAGGCCCATGTACTCACAGTTGCTCCTGTACCCGTGGGTGATATTGAGATAGGCATTGCAGCTCCTTTTTCCCCGAGGGAAGGCTCTATCTCAGACCCAGTGTTAAGTATAACATCTCACACACCCTGAGAGCCATCGGCCATGCTGCCTTAGGAATGGTTGCTCCCACAGAGCTGACTCTCAGCTCATTGGTCAGTATGAAGATGTCCACCAGACTGGCCTCCTCGGAGGTGTCTCTCTTTGTTATCGCCTCACGGTCTTCCTCTGGTGGTTGCCCTACTCTTTTTCACTCAGTCCTCTTAATTACCATTTCTAAACCCCTACTGTGGAACACAGTCATATTCTAAGGTATTGGGGCCAATTCTGCTTTCTTTCTTTATGAGAAAGATCCATGACGTCAACTTTAAGGAAGGAAGATTTAATTTTGCTCACTGGCGAGAAGACGGCCCATGGTTCTTTGACACTGTTGAGCTTGGGCCTACAGCATCATTGTATACGGAGCTGAGGAAACTGCTTACCTCACAGCAGCCAGGCCTGAAAAAGGCACAGGAAGTGGCTGAGGTCCCAATATCCCCTTCGAAGACACACCGCTGGTAAACCATTAGGTCCCACTTCTTAAAGGCTTTATAGGCTAGGAAACAAACCTTCTACACAGGTGTTTAAGGAATATTCAGAGCCCGAAATGCAATACAGGAGTGAGAGCTTCAGCATAGGTATATGGCCAAGACATAGCGCAGGCCTTAACAGCTTTTAGTAGCCGTTAAACAATCTCTTCTATCAGCCAGATTCATCAGCACCAGGAGCTACCCTTCCTTTCTAGACTTGCAAGTCAGGAGAATTCTGCTTTCCTGATCAGGACCTTCCCATTTAAAGCTTCCATTGAAAAGTAAATGGAGAACGAAGCAAGATATAGAAAGCAATGTTGTGGGAGACAAAGAAATAAGCAGCTGAGGACTCCGTCCCTATGGCTTTGCAAGTGGGCCCGTTTGAGTTTGCTTCAGAGCTAAGCGTTTGAGACTCTGCTCACTGTTATCTCTTCTTTCCACCATGCATTTGCTCCCTCGCACATTGATGGGTATCCTCTTCGTACACTACCTTTGGCCCTCCCCACAAGAAGACTGTGGAGAGACAAAAGATGCCAGAGGCCCTCCCATGATTCCTTGTGGAACTTAAGGCTCTCTTTCTCTGTGTTTCTTTCCCGGTCAGTGGTGAGTCACTTCCTCAAGGAAAAGTCTCCGGAGTGTAAGTCTGTTGCAACTTTCTCTGCTGAGCAAATTCTTCTCACTTGTTAGGTTTGAAAAACTTAAAGATGTTAGAAGTGCTGGAAGTAATTTCTTAATGTATGTAAAATGTTCTCACGCCATAGTTTATTGAAGTAGGTCTCTCTTGTACTTTGTAAAAATTATACCTTCTTTCAAATACATATTATGTACATAATACATATAGATTATTTGTTCTTGATATATACAGTTCTTTACATTTTTTTCCAAGTCCTCCTATCTTTTCTCTCTGCAAATTCTGGCACTGGTATGTTTTCTATTCCTAATATTTATTCTGTAACTTTAAAGTGTGTTTATTTAAAAAGCACATGTCTCAAGAACTTCATTTAAAAACATAACTTCCAAAAGCTATATTGTTCTGTGAACTGTGCAGAACAGCATTAAACAACAAGCCAGCTCTTCTGAAATGGCCTTTCCAGTCTCTGCTACCCCATCATTACTTCACTGAGCAAATCGAGAACTCTTGTCCTTCAGTTTTAATGTTGGAGGACCATCCTCCTTCGGGAAGTCCTGTGGTCAGCAAGCAAAAATGGCTGCTTGCTTCTCTAAAGCTGAAGGATTATTATGTAGTAACGGTCACCCACAACTTTTATAATAGAGGGCCAGCTGTGTAAACTGCAAGATGTTGTCAAAAGGAAGTGCCAAGCAAAACTGTGGTGCTGTTTGCTGACTGTGCTGAAGGGCAGAGGCGCTCGATTCTTGCCAGTCATTTAGAAGATTGTTCGGAAAAGCACTGCCTCTGGGAGGTGCCTACTCCACAGGGCCTGGGATCCTGTCCTAGAGATCACACTTGGCCCAACACCTTTGTCTTCAACATCTGTCTGCTGACAAGGCCTGGCTCCTGCAGGGCTGGGCTGGGGAAAACAGCTGGGCTGGCTACACTCCTGTCATAGCCACACCACACCTTCTGGAGACCTGGAAGTAATTCTTTATGTGGTTGGGAATCTGCACCTGCTCTGATGTGGTTGCAGTTTTGTCTACTGGAGCTGATTAAAATAATGCATGCCCTTGCCCATGACATAGTTTGAAGCACCCAATTTCCGAGTGGTGTGCAAGCTTTGCAGGCTGGCTGTAGCAGTTCTTCCACAGATTAACTGTGTTCATGTTCTGTAGCACAGGCTCTGAAACCAACCGTGGCCTGAGCTATTTGCACAGAAGTGGGCAGACTGTATTTGTGTCCTTAATGTCAAACTCATTAATACACCCAGAGACTCAAGGAATTTATGGCATGGCTTGAGAGGTGAAATAGGCTTAGGTGAAAGGGTAGAGACAACCCTAATGTGCAATAGACATCTACAACCTTCCTGTGGGCTTAGCTGTAGCTAGCTACACAGTGGATACGTCACACATTTCTTCTCGTTTTGATTCTTCTTGTTAGCCAGCCGGGGGCGTAGAACTTGGACCTCAAAAGGTAGCTCTTCTCCTTGCCAGCGTTTTCCTGTGGCTGCTCTGAGTTCCATCACGGTGCACTGACCGCGCTTCTCACTGACCTTCATGTAATCTGAAGCAGATAGCATCCTTATCAAGCCTCTTCAGACTCACTCAGGACAATGACTGTGGGATTCATGCCTGTGTTTGGAAGGTGTTTATGCTTTTTCATTGCTACGCAGCATTCTACTACATAACTATACCACAGTCAATCCTTTCATATCCCTAATATGCATTTGACTTGCCTACTTCACTATTTTTTTAACCTGTTATAAACAAAACACCTCTGGGGAGTCTGTTTTTTCCCTTTTAAAAATTTTGGATCTAAAGCCTCATTTGTTCCAATAATAGTATTGATGGCTATCTTAATTGGGTTTCTATTGCTGGGATAAAACACCATGATCAAAAGCAACTTGAGGAGGAAAGAATTTGTTTCAGCTTACAGCTTGCATTCCATCTCCCAGGGAAGTCAGGACAGGAACATGGAGGCAGGAGCTGAAGCAGAGGCCTTGGAGCAGTGCTGCTTACTGACTTGCTGCACATGACTTTCTCCGCCTGCCTTCTTACAGTACCCTGAACCACCAACCCAAGGGTGGCACCGGCCACAGGAGCTGTCCCTGTGCCACATCAATAGTTGATCAAAAAAATGCAACACAGGCTTGCCACAAGCCAATCTTGTGGGGACATTTTGTCAACTGAAGCTCCCTCTTGTTGGGTGACTCCGATCACCCAGTGGCTATCAGGAAGATGCACGTCTTGATGTAGATGGCCGTGTCTTCCAGGCCAAGCAACACAAGCGTCAGCGGTTTCGACTTTGTGTCACATCTTCACTATATCTAGGAATTACTTTATCATTTCTTTTTATAAAAATGCAATATTTTTCTTTAGTACTTTAATTAGTATTTTCTTGATGCCCTTTTATATTTCGATATCTTTGCTGATCATTTGATTTCCCTCTTAGGTGAAGCAACTGTTCACATCTTTTTATTCATTTAATTCCTCCCCCCTTAATTGTTTGTAGGAACTCTTTAGGGGAATCTATGAATCCTTTGCTGGCTATACTACAAAGAAGTTCTTTCAGCCTCTCTTGTAAGTTGCCATTATGATAATGTTGTTTTTGTGGTGCCCAAGGTCAAACCCAGAATCTTCCATATGCTAGGCAAGTACTCTACCACTGAGTCACATCCCACACCCAACATAGACATTTTATATTTTCATGGTGTCCCTCTTGCCCGCGGTGCTAAGAAGAGGATCTGCTCAGTGGTAGTGGAGGCCAAATCCAGTGCATCAAGCATGTTAGGCAAGCGCCACCACTCAGAAGCCACAGCCCCTTAAAGTGTCTTTTGCTTAAACAAACACCTTCAGCTTCCCAGGGGAGACTGGTAGCAAATGGGGGGGGGTGGCTACAGGTGATATTCTCACAGCAGCTGATGAGAAACTACAGTGAAGCCTAATGTTAGGGAAAATACCTAAATTATAAGTAGAAAACAGAGTGCTAGAGAGTTGGCCAGTAATTTTATGGTGGGCATTACAGGAAAAGCTTCAGATCTCTGTAGACTGGATTGAGATCAGCTACTTAGGCAACCTTCACTCTGGAAGAGCTTTTAGGGCGCAGGGGCCTGAACTTCTCATTTTACACAGAAAAATGAGTCTAAAGAGTGTGAACTAATCCACTGTAATTACATTAAACCGATGTGAGAGTTAGATTAGAGCTTCTTAAACAATATGGGAACTACACCTGGAGTGGTTTTCTTGCTCAGTCCCAGCTTCAAACACTTTTTCTCACTGTCTTAATAATGCATTTGGATTTTGAAGATTATTTCCTGGTACCTATTCTTCCCCCCACATGACTGCCATTGACAAATGGTTTTCGGGGTGTGTGATTGACATTAATCATTTAGGCCTGTGAAACTCTCCCAGGGAACTTAAAGAGGACAGTGTGCCATCCAGCCCCTCATGCCGACTGCGGAACTACCTGAGGACCAGGCACACTGATGGAGAAGGGAATATGGCGGCTTTGGCTCTGCAAAGGCTGAACTGGTCTGCACAACCGGGGTCACTAACGCCCCCAGCCCCAGCTACCTTTCCTCACAATGAGCCTGGGATGAGTCCTTGGATGGCAAGTTTCTATCTCAAGGGCAGATCTGTGTCCCACACACCCTAGCATCCGCCTTTGGGGGAAAGAGAGCAATCCGGTCTAACCTAAGCAACCAACTTTGAAATCCAGGGGCATGCCTCTGACGAACTGCTTACATCAAGGAAGGTGGAGCCAAGCTGGGCACAGCTTCTTTCGTGTGGGTCCCTCAAGCCTTTGGAAACAAATGTAGATGCACGTGGCTCTCTTCCTGTGTGCAGGGCAGTAACAAGGACGCCGTGCCTTCTCCAAGAGGAGGCAAAACTGAGCAGTTGGGGAAAGGCCTCAAATGTTGCTCTCCTGCAGAGAGAAGCCAGCTCCTCCTCTTTTACAGACTGGTACCAGGAGGAGAAAAGAAAACTTTTCCTGGCGCTCTCCCTCTTCCCGAGTGCCTTTCTAGTTTATTGAGTGATCACTCATCGGCCCTGGGAAACTGCCCTTGCAGCAGCCAGTGTGGCCTCACACAGAGAAGCAGCACTGGGCTTTTCCACATCAGAGTTGATTCTGCTACACCGAGAGTGGTGCCAGGTCTGATTGGCATGCCTTGGACCGGGCCTTAACACAGCAGGGGCTTGGCGCTGGCTGCAGGACACCACAGACCCTTCCCCTAGCCCCCATGCAAAAGTCTGATTGTGCTGCGATTCGTCCTCAAACTATCTGCACCCAAGAAACTCTATCCCTGAGATCCTGGCTCTAGAGTAGGGCAGCGGCATCTTGGTTCTCTTTGAAATTTGGCAAAAGCCATGGATTCCTCAAAAGAACAAAAAACACTCTAGGCCCAAACTCCCAGAAAAATTGGTTTAGTGTGGAAATAACTTCATGTATTATTTCAGGAAACACAGAAAGGCAGCCATGCCATCTACAGACTTTAGACTGACTTGACCCTTAGAAGGAAAAGAAAACCTAGCTTAAATCTAACATCGTTAAGAAGTATTTGAGTCTTTATCTTACGTACCTCTTCAGCAGAGTTAAAAATTTAAACTGGGGGGGTGGGCGGAGAGATGGCTCAGCGCTTAAGAGCACTGACTGCTCTCCCAGAGGTCATGAGTTCAATCCCCAGCAACCACATGGAGGCTCACAACCATCTATAATGTGATCTGATGCCCTCTTCTGTACATGAAGGCAGAGCACTGTATACATACTTAAAAAAAAAAAAAATTTAAACTGGACTAAAAGAACAACTCCATAGGCATTCAAGAAGGACCTAGTACATCTTAGAAGTACAGCATACCGGAAAGCAAGAAGTATAATGCTTATCCAGAGAGGATTCAGAAGAGGGGTGGGCTTGGAGGAAGGGGGAGGGGGACAACACAGACAGCTTCAAAAACTACTAAGTTCTATTTCTGTTTCAAATTGGAAAACAAAATGAGTTTTAGTTACATATATATATATATATATATATATATATGTATATGTATATATATATATATATATATATGAGTAACGTTTTTTCATTATAAAATCTTTATTCATTTAAGATTTATACATGAATCCATTTTCAGAGGAAAAGTGTGTGTGCATGTGTGTGTGCATGCATCTGTGTGTGTGTGTGTGTGTGTGTGTGTGTGTGCATATACTGTTGTAGTCATTGTTCTATCGCTGTGAAGAGACACCATGACCATGACAACTCTTTAAAAAAAAAACACTTAAACTGGCTTACAATTCAGATCTTTAGTCCATTACCATCATGGTGGGAAGCACAGTGGCCTGCAAGCAGATAAGGAGCTGGAGAGGTAGCTGGGAGTTCTACATCCAGATTAGCAGGCAGCAGGGAGAAAGACAGAGAGATACAGTGCCTTGCTTTAAAGTCTGCCCCTAATGACATACTTCTTCCAACAAGGCCACACCTACTCCAAGAGGGACACACCCCCTACTTAAGCCATGCCTTATGAGCCTATGGAGATCATTTTCATTCAAACCAATATATATATATATATATTTGCTGAATTAAAAAATATTTTTCTTACTTCACTTACTGAACCAACCATACAATATAATGTATAGCAATTGCATTTTAAATTGAAATGTGCTCTATTCAACTACATTCTCATCCTTAGAACACAGGCCATATGGGGATGATGCTGAAGATATTTACAGGGTTGGAAAACCCAGGTGTGAAGCTGCTGAAAAGGAGTGCTGCACTTTGCTGACGTGTAGCCCCACAGAACTCACAGCCCTGGGTCCCAACTCAACACTTTCTCCTACCTTCCAGCCCTGCCTCCACTTCCAGGACAGGCCAGCTTAGTGCCAAGGCCTGTGCACTCAGCACCAGACGGAAGTAGGATTTGATGGGTGGCAGGCTGATCATTGGGTACTGGAGACACAACTGGTCTTCTAGGAATATTTCATCAGATGACAATTAAAAGCCATATTTACCACTGGACTGCAAAGCATGGCATTTTTTAATGGCATCCTTGTAGACAGGAAACTTGGCTGTGTATAGTTACCTGGGCAAACCTCTTAGGCATTGACTGTGCTGTGTCTCTGCCTGGGTGTGTGTCACTTGGAGATCTGCTTTGGTGTACAGTGATTCCCCTACTGCAGGTGGTAGTGCCTAGCTCTAAGCACCTTAGAAATTCACAGTGTTGGGGCCTTCCTTTATAAATTGGTCCTACACTCTCTCCAGCATCTTTGTCCACCTCTATAGAGATGCTACCCTCCTTCTAGAATTCTCAGGCCACGTGATCCAGCAGGTAGGGCTACTCAAACCACCACCTGATAGTGTCTGATGTTACTCAAGAAGTTGGTGCGTGTTCCGTCCCTAACAGACTTGAGTACCAATCAGATGCTGTGCCGGTTTGTTAGTGGCAGGAGTTTAAAGTGCACTGAGTAGGCCTTCTTTGCAGATGATTTCCCAGCATGTCTACTCCACTAAACAGGACCAGTGACATAGTGTGCAAGACTTGTTCCCAAAAGTAAACCTGCAGTGGCCTCTTCCGTGCACTCATCCACTGCAACCCATAGCTAATGGCCACTCTTAGGAATTTCAGCCTCCGTGCCTTGATTATGAGTTTTGATTCACCCTTGTTCCTGCACCTCAGTCTAGTGCTTCGCTCTTACCTAACCAAGGCCATTTCTTTCTTTTTTTTAAAATTAATTTATTCTTGTTACATCTCAATGATTATCCCATCCCTTGTACCCTCCCATTCTTCCCTCCCTCCCATTTTACCATTATTCCCCTCCCCTATGACTGTTCCTGAGGGGGATTTCCTCCCCCTGTATATGCTCATAGTGTATCAAGTCTCTTCTTGGTAACCTGCTATCCTTCCTCTGAATGCCACCAGGTCTCCCCCTCCAGGGGACATGGTCAAATATGAGGCACCAGAGTTCGTGTGAAAGTCATACCACACTCTCCACTCAACTGTGGAGAATGTCCTGTCCATTGGCTAGATCTGGGTAGGGGTTTAAAGTTTACCACCTTGGCTGGTGCCTTAGTTTGAGCGGGACCCCTGGGCCCAAATCTGCCTATCATAATGTTCTACTTGTAGTTTTCTAGGACCCTCTGGATCCTTCTACTTTGCTATTCTCCCATGCTTCTCTCATCTAGAGTCCCAATAAGATGTCCTCCCCTCTGTCCCAGTTTTCTGGTAAGTGAAGGCTCTCATGGGACATGCCCCTTGGACTAGTATGCAGATATAAGTGAGTATATACCATTTGAGTCTTTCTGCTTCTGGGTTAACTCACTCATTATGATAATTTCTAGGTCCATCCATTTGTCTACAAATTTCGGGAATTCCTTGTTTTTAATAGCTGAGTAGTATTCCATAGTGTAAATGTATCACAGTTTCTTTATCCACTCTTCTACTGAGGGACACTTAGGCTGTTTCCATATTCTGGCTATTATGAATAAGGCTGCTATAAACATGGTTGAGCAAATTTTCTTGTTGTGTGCTGGAGCATCTTCTGGGTATATTCCAAGGAGTGGAATAGCTGGGTCTTGAGGAAGCCCTATTCCCAGTTTTCTGAGATAGCCCCAGATAGATTTCCAAAGTGGCTATACTAGTTTGCATTCCCACCAGCAATGAAAGAGTGTTCCTCTCCCCCCACATCCTCGCCAGCATGTGGTGTTGCTTGAATTTTTGATCTTAGCCATTCTGATGAGTGTAAGATGGAATCTCAGAGTTGTTTTGATTTGCATTTCCCTGATGACTAAGGAGGTTGAACATTTCTTTAAGTGTTTCTCAGCCACCAAAGCCATTTCTTTAGCCCAAAGGAGAATAAAGAATCTCACATGGGGTCAATATAAGGACAAATGAAGGAAATGCTTTATTAGCTTTCCACATGGCCCATTTCATACGCCCCGCATTGTTACTTATAATTTTTGCCTTTCCTCCTGGATGCGCATGTAAACACATGCACACACACACACACACACACACACACACACACAGAGTCACTCACTTACATACTGAAACTGTAGAGATGTTGTCACATGCTCCCACATCCTGCTGGTTTCCTAAGCTTCCCCAAAGGCCACATTTAAAAGTACATTCTAAATATTTGCTTAAGACTAAAGGAGTAAGAATGTGAGAGAATTTCTATACTAAAAAACAATCCAGTTGAACAGGTTTGCTTTTTTTCCCTTTGTCTTAATATGTTGCCGCTTCCTGATGAGTCACAAAAGCCCACTTTCTTTCTTACTTTAGGATGTTCAGTTTGAATGTAATTTTTCTAATCAAATGTACTTGTGCATGTATGCACACACACACACATAAGGACAGACAGACAGACAGAGACACAGAGAGAAAGAGAGAGACAGAGACAGAGAAACAGAGGAAGAGACAGAGAAAGAAAGAGACAGAGACAGAGAGAAGGGGCTTTAAAAGCTTTGTAATTGGGGGAGAGCCTAGTGAGTATATGGCACTCAAATGCCCTTGAAAGAGATGAGAGTGTGCTTTATATCTTTGGGAGAGAGGAACGTCCCAGTTGAAGGGACCACTCAGGGCAGGTGAACTTCAGTGGCCGAAGTCAATGGAAAAAAAAAAAACAAACAAACAAACAGAGAAAGCAAATAGAGGAGACCAGCTGCTGAGTGTACTCTAAGACAACTCACTGTGGCTCAATTTTGACCTGAGTGAAACGGGAGCCACTAATGCATCTGAACAGAAGACTAGCATGCTCTGGCACATGCCTGCCAAGGGACTGGGTAGAGATGCAGTCACAGTGTGAGCTTGAACTTTACTTATGGATGTATATTTCTTCATGCTTGCTTGTATCTGGAATCCGCAGACTCAGCACTGTGTCTGCATGTCCTGTCCATGTTAGTGTATATGTTCATGGGTTGTTATTTCAGTCGTGTGCAGGTTTCCATGACACGAATATGCTACAATTTATTTACTGTTGAGGGACATTTCATTGTTTTCCATTTGTAACTTTTCCTTACGAGGTCGCTGTGAATGGACTCATCCTTGGCATTTGGTAGACACCTTCATTCATTTTCCTTGGGTAGGTAAGTAGAGACAGAGGTCCTGAGGTATCAATGGGACATGTGTCTAGCTTTAGTCACTACTGCCAAACAGCTCTTCAATGGAGCTGACCACTCTCACACTCCCACAACAACGCAGGAGGCCCCAGCCCTTCTACGTCCTTTACTTTTGATGTCGGTGTGTTAACTCTGCGGGTGGACGAGCGCTGGCGTGGACTCGTGTTTTATTTAGCATTTCCCAATCAATAATGGTGTTAAATGCTATTCTGTTGTTTGTTGGCTCTCTGTGATGATCCTTCTGCAACATTTCCTTTCTGATCTTCGGCCCACTTTTCATGTTGGATTATCAACCGCTTTGTTATTGATTAGGAGAAATGCTTATATATTTGGGATGGAAGTCTTCTGTTTATATGTATGTGCAATGTGTATATTTGTTATTTATACATACATGAATAATTTCTTCTGTAGCTTGTTTTTTCAATGCTATTTTTGATAAATAGAAGTCTGAAATTTTGAGGGAAGACAATGTCCAGCTTACAATAATACATGGGAACTGGGCCTCTTATGTGCTTCCCATTTGCGGTTTAAAGAGTTTATCTATCTACCATCTAACATCTATCCATCATCTGTCTGTCTATCTATTTATCATGTATTTTCTATCTGTCATCAGTTTTGAGATTAAGTATCATTGGAGCCCAGGTTAGTCTTGAACTCACCAGGTAGTCAAGGATAACCTGGAATCACTGCTTGTCATGTTTTCATCTCCCAAATGCAGGGGAAATCAATATTTGCACAAGTGTCACCTTGCTTGCTTATAGATTTTCCAATTTAAAAAGTTTATTGTTCATCATTATTTTGTAAATTTACTCATCATTACGAAGATATTTTTGTTTTGTTTATTTTGTATCTTGCTTTTCTCAATGAATTAAAATCCATATGTTCTCTTTATTCACTGTATATAATTTCTCATTTTATTCCTTTCTCTAACTGTTTAATAAGTTCATAAAGTATTACATAATCTTCTAAAAACTATTTTAATGATAGAACAGGAATGCCTAAGGGTTTTACTAATCAAAATTTGAATTTGCTTTTGAAAATTTATTCACCAGGACCAAAGACTTTAATTTGTCCACCAATGAGAAATGCTATTTTAAAAGATGTTTTATTTTACATTATGTGCATGTGAGTGTGGCAGGGAGTAAGAGTGTGCCTGTAAGTGCACAGACTATCAGAGGCTACAGACATGAAAGCCTCCCTGGGACAGAGTTCCAGGTGGCCTGATCCTCCTGTCCTGGGTGCATAGACTTGAACATAGATGCTCTCTGGAAGATCAGTGCAAGCTCTCAACTGCTGAGCTATGGTGCCAGCCCTGAGAAATGTTATTTTCCTTGCAAAAATGCTATCTTTTTAAATGAACACACTCATAAATAAAAACTTTTACTTTGTAAGAGCCACTATAATAGCTGATGCTGTTTTGGAGCACACTAGTGAGGGGTGTTTTCCTTAACATCTTAGTCAGTTGGGAAGGCAGGGGTGATGCTCTCTGTGAACATGGACTCTGCAGCGCTTACTGGCTTGCTTCCTATGGCTTACTTAGTCTGCTTGTAGAACCCAAGACCATCAGCCCAGAGGAGTGGCACCACCCACAACAGACTGGGTCCTTGCCCATCAATCACTAGGAAAATTGTCCTTACAGGACTACATATAACCCAATCTTATAGAAGCATTTTGTAAATCAGACTTTTTCTTCTAGGAGGAGTATGTGTTGTGTCAGGTTGGAAAAAAACTAGCCAGAACAACCCTGAAGAAAAATCCGTACTGCACTGGCACAATATGGCCTTCTGAGAACAAAATCCTTATGTGCCTTAAGCTCTGAGTGATGAAACTCAGGTTTTAAAACCAACAGTATCCGTGGGATTCATGCCTCCTGGTGGATGTGGTTGTATTGGGTTTTTCACTTAAAGGGTAAATAAGTTGTTGGAGGCTCACCTTAATCTCTCATTTTTACAGACAAATCCATGGAATTTAGCTGAAATGCTTCGAGACAATGCATGCGTCCAGATGACTTACCCAGTGACAAGAATGGAAGGCGACATCTTTTCTCAGCCATCCTAGTGCTTTTGTGCTGCTATTCCAAGGCCAACAAAGGCACCTCACTGGGCCCTGCTTTGTACCCTGATAATCTCCCATCATACGCACATAAGCCCCACTTGTGATTATCTCATATTTCTAATGAGCATTTTTCTGATAAGTCCTTTTGTTGAAAAGAACTAAGGTCCTTGAGTTTCCTCAGCCTATGAATATACAGACAAGAATTATAAACAAAGCAAGAACATTTCAGTAAATATATTATGGTCAGCTTTTAATTAGGCATAAATCACCAAGAACTCTTCTTCTTTCTATCTAATTTAGAGAAGAGAAAGAGAGAGAGAGAAAGAAATTAGGACAAAATGAGAGAATAAAAAAAATTTTAAACAACTATTTATTTCTCTAGCTACTAGGAATTATGAAGATCAGAGAAGACTTAGAAAATAGAACCTTTTTTTTTTTTTTCAGCTCAATGTTCCTATATTCTCTAGGACTGTATGAGGAACACAAACCTTAACCTAGTAAGCACTGTACCTAGAATCTCTTTTTTCCCCTCACATAGCTCACTGACAGGTGATATGGCAAGAGCAGGGGTGGGAAGCGTGGTTGACTGGCATTCAGATAGCTTAGGAAATACTATGCATCCATGGCAGAGTAATGGGGAGTCTTTCCTCCTACGTGTCAGTGGTTTCCTGTTGCTGCTAGTACCAGGGTGGTATAGCCACCTTCTTAGGCATTCTAGAACAGTGTCCCCAAAGAGCCAGCTCAAAGGGACATACACTCTTCTAGTGAACCCAGGAGGGCACACCTTTAATCTCAGCACTCAGGAGAAAAACGCAGGCAGATCTCTGTGAATTCTAGGCCAGCCTTGTCTACATAGTAAGTTCCAGGCCGCCCAGGCCTGCATAGTGAGAGTCTGTTTCAAAAAACAAAACAAAAAGCAAAAAGAGTGGGAGATCTTAGTCTGTTCTAAAGAAAGTATGGTAAAAGTATTGAAAATGTTTTTCTCTAATGAATATTTGTGACTCGTGTAGTGTTGTGGGTGTGAGAAAGAGGAGCAAGCAACAGTAAAAAAAGTCAGTCTCTAGCCTCGTACAGCCCAGGGTCTGGGGTTAGGGCAGTAGCTATACATAATAAGTGGGGAACTTGGTAGCTTGCTAAGCTGGGGCATGGGTAAAGAAGCTAGAGCAGGTGACAGATGGGCATTCTGGAGGTAAGTGGTCTGTGGTTTTAAATACGCTTGTCAGGATGGAAACACCTTGAGTAGGCATAATTTTAAAAAATCTGGAGGAGTGTGCCAACACAGGGACAGCTTTAGAAGATGGATTGAAGAGCTGTTATAGAGGCCAGTAGACAGCGAGGTGTGTGATAGGTACAGTTGAGGCCAGTAGACAGCGAGGTGTGTGGTAGGTACAGTTGAGGCCAGTAGACAGCGAGGTGTGTGATAGGTACAGTTGAGGCCAGTGACAATAGTAGAAGGAGTTGGGGACAGAGAAGTGAAAGTAGAGACTAGGGAGGTGAAAGAGGTAGTGTGGGGACATAAGCTAATAATACAGTGTAGTATCTCACCTGTAGGGCCATGTGAGGACCTTGGCTTTTATTCTCAGAAAAGATATGGGGGTGTTAAGGGAGCATAAGCAAAGGATACTTTCATCCTGACGCCTACAAAGAATGTTATACAAAAATAATCGCCTCGTAGCCTCTCCTGCCTTGTGTATAGTACACTCTTGGTGAACATTTGCTGAGTGCATGAATGAAAATAGTGACACATCCAAGCCATTGCTTTTCTCTATTCGGTGATGAATTGCCTTACTGTAGGACTTTTGTGTTTCCCCTGTGACCAAGGAAGTTGGCATTCCATGGAAGCCTTGGGTACCTCATCTAACCACGCTGTGAGCATGCACACTGAAGGCTCAGCCACTCTTTTTACCAGAGTAATCGGCAGGTACTTGCAAGGGTCTTCTGTGGGTGCAATCTGTAGCACATCTGTGACTGGCTGTTCATAAGTAGGCATCTTTGAAGTAAGATGTTGGCAGTTTTGAGACTCTTTTCATTTGTTACCACTCGGCTTATAGCTTGTGTTTTGAGATAGCCCCAGTTTCTTGAAGGATAGCCTATGTTCAAGTGACACTTCTCGAAGCACAGGTTGATGGCTTCCTTCCTGTTTTCTACCTCTGTTGATGTGCATGCCTCAAATCACCCATTCCTTGTCCTATGAGGTCTTTTCTGGCACATCTATACCAAATAAGGTTAATGGACACTTTTGTTTATAAAATTGGGTACTGCTATTTTTCAACCTTTTCTTTGCCTATTTACCCTTTCCACGCTCTTAGAAATAATTGCTGCTAATCTTTCTTGACCCAGTGGTGCTTGAGTCATTGAAGTATCATTTATATCAGTTGAAATGTGAAACAGTTTTTCCTATTATTTTAACTACCTTGCCTGTACAGTTCTGTAGTTTTTAGTATAGTTACAAAGTCTACAACCATCATTACCACCTAATTCTAGACTATTAACATCATCTATAAAAGCAATCCTAATCCCATCCCAGTATGGGACTAAGGTCATGATGCTATGCATAATAAACCAGGTGATTCCATAGCTCACTTAGCTGGATCCTGGGTAGAGAACACTAGAGCAGATAAGAGAATAGGAAATGCTGGGAGCAAGTGAGCCGCAGCTTTAAACTTTGTCAGACTGATAGGCAGGTCCTCCCTCTTTCCAGCACCGGGCCTGGCAACTGGCATTTAGCGTGATGTCTTCCGGATTCAGTCCTGCAGTAGCATGGGTCACTTATCATCTGGTGGCTCTTTGCGAGTATTTCTTCTTTATGGATATGTGAATAAAGTTGACTTTTACATAGATATGTGTTTCTCTTGGGTGTACACAAGGGGAAGAACCAGTAGTTCACATAACTCTATTCTACCTTCTGAGAGAGGGCCAACATGTGTATCAGTGTTGGCGCCACTGTATACTTTCATTCATAAAATGTGAGGGTTCATGTCTACATTCTCATCAACACTTACTCTGACAGACAGTTAACCGTCTAGTTTATGGGAAGGGACAATTCTGTGGTTTTGTTTTGCATCTCCCTAGTGACTATGACATTGAACATGTTTTCGTGCACTCATTGGCTGTACATTCTCTTTGGAGGAATATCCACCCAAGCCCTTTTCTGATTTTTTTCCTATTAATTGTTAGCTGAATTATCATTGGGCTAGAGAGTTCTTGTTGTATTTAGTGAAAAGTCCTATTAAATGATTTGCAAATATTTTCTCTCATTCTGTAAATTTTATTTTCATTCACCTAGTGACAAACTTATAAAACTCGTTTTTTTAAATGTTGACAAAAATCCCATTTTTCCCGATATTGTTTGTTGTTTGGGAGTTCAATCTAAGAGATCATTAGCTAATTAATGTCATGAGAATATTTTCTTGCATTCTTTTCACATGCTTTTAATGGTTTTAATATTTTATTTACATTTCTAGTTCACATTGACTTATTTTTAGATTGTTGTAAATATTAGACTTCTCAATTAATTCCTTGGCTTGGAGACATCAGGTTGTCTTGGGTCTGTTTGTTTGTTGGTTGATTGGTTTTTGAGACAAAATCTCGCTATGTGACCCTGAAGAGCCTGGTCTGGAACTTGCTATATAGACCAGCTGGCCTTGAACTGACAGATACCTACCTGCCTCTGCTGGGAATAAAGGCGTATGCTACCCGGCACAGCTACAGAACTATTTTTTGAGAAGACTGTCTCTTTCTCTTGAGTGTTCTTGGCACACTTCATGAAATGAATTAACCTTAAGTGTGTGGGGTGGTCTTATACTCCCAAAACTCACTCATTGATCTGTGAGTTTGTACTTATAACAGCACAGTACTGATGGAGTACCATTGCTTTATAGGACATTTTGGAATCTGGAAGTATGAATCCTCCCGACTTTACCCAATTTTGCACTTTGTTGCAAATATTCGAGGTTCTTTGAATATCCATAAGAGTTAGGAAGAGGTCACCTGACCATGCTTTTAAAACAGTCGGTTAGAATTTTGGATGCTGTGGTGGTTTGAGTGAGAGTACCCCTCACAGGCTCATATATTGGAATACTTTGTCCCAGTCGGTGGAACTGTTTGGGAAAGACTAGGAAGTGTGACTTTGTTGAAGGAGGTGTGTGTCGCTGACGGTGAGCCTTGGGGCTTCAGAAGCCATGGCATTTCATTAGCTTCATCTGCCTCTTTCTTGAAGATCAAGTTGTGAGCTCTCAGATGCTCCTGCCACTATAACTTTGCACTACCATCAGAGGCTCTAACTCTGAAATTATAAGCCCAAATGAACAATTTTTAAAAAATTGTCTCCATCATGGCAATGTCACAGTAGAAAAGTAACTAAAACAGAAGTGTGTCACAGACTTTAGAAATCAATTAGGCATTGTTACTACCTTAAAGAGCATTCATATTCCATTCCACAGGCTTAGTTCCTTTGACACTTCTTATAAAATTATTTTGCAGTTTTGACATTTCTTGTAATGTCATTTTGCAGTTTTGGTGTTCAGGACTTGTCTCTTCTAGGTATTTTAGTTTTTCTTGATGCTATGGCAGGTGAGATTATCTTACTTTCATTTTGAGAAAATATTCAAATCAGAAGTGAATAGGTCAAACAGTTTTGTTGTTTAAAAAAGTATGACATCTATTTCTTTACTGTATGTGTGTGAGACAGGGGGTGGGGGAAGAGGGGAAGAGAGACAAGAGAGAGACAGAGACAGAAACAGAGACAGACAGACAGACAGACAGGGAGGGACGGGGAGAGAGGGGCTGTGCCAAGGTTAGAGCACAAGTTGCAGGAGTTGATTCTCTTTTTCCTCCATTTGGATCTTAGGGAT
Organism: Acomys russatus; assembly: GCF_903995435.1. Classification (NCBI taxonomy): domain Eukaryota; kingdom Metazoa; phylum Chordata; class Mammalia; order Rodentia; family Muridae; genus Acomys; species Acomys russatus. Next base: position 19,200,680 of record NC_067138.1, read on the forward strand.
AAAACTTAAGTCATCAAGTTTTATGGCAAATGTTTTTACACACTGATCCATTTTGCCTGGCCCCTCAGAGTTTTGAAAAGCAATACTGTAATTAAGCATTACCAAATTAACATAACTAATATCTGATTCCAGTAAAGCCTTAATTAGAATTTATCCACACAAGAAGAAAGTAGTGCTTAAATGAAAATACGTTTGTATTTTTGTTCTGTTTATCCCAAAAAAGTTAAGTATTTAGTTTCCTTTAAATGCCCATATTCTTTTAGAATGGCAGATAATAAATATACAGAGTGTGACAGACTTGGGGCTTGAAGAATGTCACATGAGCAAAGAGGACAAGGGGTTCAGGGAGGCTGGGTTAAAAAGAGCCGGAAACAGCTTTCTCAGTCAAGTTGGAGCTGTGTCAGTTCATGCATTGTGAAGCTGCAGATGAGTTTCAGATAAAGCCTAACTTAAAATCACAGTTAATTTGAAGCAGAAACTATTAAACAAGGCTTAAACTTTGATACCAAATTTCAAAATATTCTGTGACTCTTAGGATGTTCAAGGAACACATATGGTGGACATGGTAAGAATCCTCAAAACTTTATTATTTTCAAATTTACTTTTGATAGTATCGACAACTATTGAAGGCTGGTAAACTGGCTCAATCTATAGAGCACTCACCCCGCAAACATGAGGGCATGAGTTCAATCCCCAGAGGCCATACTTTAAAAAAAAAATGGGTTGCAATCTCAGCATTGCATAAAAAGAGACAAACAGCTAACCAGCCAGCCAGCTCAGCCTGCTGGTGAGATTCAGGCCTGTGAGAGATCCTGTCAGAGAAAGGAAGGAGAGGGAAGGAGGGAAGGAAGGAAGGAAGGAAGGAAGGAAGGAAGGAAGGAAGGAAGGGGAAGGAACAAAGAAGAAAAGAGAGAAAGAAAGGATGGGGAGAGAGAGAGGGAGGGGGAGAGAGAGAGAGAGAGAGAGAGAGAGAGAGAGAGAGAGAGAGAGGGGGGGAGGGAGGGAAGGAGGGAGGGAGAAGGAGTTAAAGAAGAAAGGTAGATGATACCTAAGGAAGGCCCAGCAGTTGCCCTCTGGTCTTCACAGACAAGAACCTCCTCACACCCCAAAATGAATGGATGATAATTTGAGGTTTTATTTCAGAACAAATTAAGTAAAAAGTAAACAAATGAAAACTAGAGCCAGAAAGGACTTTGGTTGTGAAATATGCAGTGTCTAATGACTTGCCCACATATGCTGGCTGCACAGGAAGATGGTAACAAGCACAGAAAAGCCTCGAAGGAGGAAGTAAAGTTTTGTGTCTTAGTCAACATGTTGTTGTGTTATTCGGAGTCAGTGGAGTTCATCCTGCCACAGATGGTGACAAAGTGATGCAGAAGGAAGGAATGGTCACTGACATCGATGGTCTCACTCTTCACTTTTGCCTTACTATTTTTTTATTGATCCCATCTTTGTGGAAAATAGTTAAAATTTGAAACAAATTCAGCTTGTCTTACTTATTTTGGGAAAAAGAGAATATGTATATGGCTTACATATATTTCAACAGGACAAAAGACCAATAAAAAGGCAAGTTTTTTTCTTTTCCTCCAGACTCTAGTTCCATTCGATAGACATAACCCCTTAGTCCTTGACTGACATTTTGGGAAGTTTCCTTGCATGGCTGCACGTACCCTGCTTTCCTTGATCTGGTGCATACAAGCCAGTATTCTCCCTACACCTTGCTGGTTGTATGTCAACACATAGTGCGTATTTCGTTCACTTTAGTCATTAGAAACTACTCTAATGCACAGATGGATCATAATCTAGTTAGCCAGTCTCTTTATTGTTAAATGTAGAGATTTTATTTTCTTCTTAATTACATAAGTCATTTACATACCTTTGGCATGTAAAGGAGTAGTGTGTCCCCCACCCCCCTGTCCCCAGTGTCTGAACAGTTATTGTTTATACACTAGCCTGAAGTGTTTTGTGGAAATTATAGTTCTCACGTGTTTGTAGATTATTTGATAGATACATTCAGGTAGCTTGTGTAGAACTGAAAGTAGTTAATAGTAAAGAGAGTGAGAGTGCCTATGACAGCAGTGGTCTTGAAGGTACAGCCCTTTAGGAAACTCCTTTACTCAGCCATGCTGCAAAACACTGCTGCAGATGCTGAAAGTCATCATGGGAAAATTTCTTACCAGAATGGCTTCAAATGTTTCTCTTAATATCTCTTGTCATAGGCTCCATTCTGTTCTCAGCCCTAGACTTCTTCAGAGTTGTCCAATCTGAAATGATATATACGCTACAAAGAGATTTTCTTCTAACGTCTCCTACCCCTTCCTCCTGCTCACACCCAGATCTAGTTAGTAGGTGGAACCCAGAGCCAGGGCTTGGTCCAGAAATCAAAATGGTGAGCTAGAATGGCTTGTCCCACAGACCAAGCATGGACAAAAGACAAATGGAGTTTAGACTGGCTTTTCTCCAGGCTTAAAGCACTGCCATAAAGAATCCCTGGTTCACCCCTAGGGAAGACCATGGGCCTGATGATTTCATTTCACCTATGGATAATCTGTGTTTTATTTTGCTTCTGGCATTCTGTTCTCCACCTCTCTAACCTTTTGACACTTTACTAAATAAATACACCCCCACCATTCTGTTTTCATGAAAATGCTACCTTCTACTCTGTTATGTGTTTGTAGGTAAAATGTCCACTACAAACTAAACTGTTTAAATACTTGGCCCTACATGGTGGCAATTTCAAGAGAATTGTGGAATTTGGGGAGCTGGAGGTTAATACTGGATTCCTTATATGTGTTTAATGTTTCTAACCTTGTCCATTATAATGGGGCATTATGTTGTGATGCGTGTGATTTTCTGCTATTGTCAATGACTTTCATTGGCAGTTTTATGGACTAGAGCAGATTGGTAACTATCTTGTCCACCTCTCACCTCTTCTCATATTGTGATCTCACTTGGGGTTGCACGTGTCCCTACCCCATGCCTCAGCCACATGGATCTTCAGCCTCTCCATGCTCAGCCTCTCCATGCTCCTCTGCTGAGCATGCTATCCTCTGGGATGGGCTGTCCCATAGCCTTTCTGCTTCATCTTGTTTTCATCATGCTTAAAATGTAGAAGCAGTTATTAGTACATCAGGGGAAACGTCACTGACATCCTTGACAAATAACTAGTTTAAACTCACATAAAAACATGGCCCACCACTTTACTTATGAGTAGGTTAACCTCTGTCTCCTTGACTAAAATGGAAACATGGTAAAGGTTCTTTTTTCCCTATTCACCACCACTCCTCTAGCTTAATATTTTTAATATGTCAATCAGTCCACAGTATATCTTCATATTTAGCTCATCTTCAGTTAAGTTTTCCTAATAGAGAAAACATGGATTTTTAAACCATCATTCTAGAGTTGGTCATTATTTGGGTCATTTTTATGTGATCTATGACATAACAATGATGTAGGTTTTACATGCTTGTCTTTGTGGAAAAACTAATCTAGAAAACACTGACACTGCTGTATGCTATGAATCTGATAATTACACATCCCTCCCAATTCTATGGTGTTTCAGTCTTTCCGTAGCAAGCTGGTAACATAAATAAGTATAGATAAATAGGTTGTGTGCATGTGAGAACATATATACGTATCTGCCTACCCGTCTTAGTTAGTTTTTGTCTACACGGCACAAGCTAGAGTTATTTGGGAAGAAGACGCCTCCATCAGATTGTCCATGGGCAAGTCTGCAGGGCATTTTCTTGAATAAGGATTGATATGGGCAGGGTCAGCCCACAGTCGGGTAGTGCCACCCCTGGGCAGGTGAACTGCATGTGACAGGAGTCTGTGTAAGCCATGAGGAGCAAGCAGTAAGCCCTGTCTTCATGACTTCTGCTTCAGCATCTGCCGCCAAGTTCCCGCCCCTTCCCTTAGAGATGGAGTGTGATGTGAGGGCCGGGGGATGAAATGAACCTCTCCTCTCCCGTTTGCTTTTGTTCATGGTGTCTTATCACAGTGATTGAAAACAAGCTCAGACACTAGACATCTATCAATTAGTCAGCTATCCAAAGATGTATCTAAAATTCATACACAACACGTAATTGCACGGAACCCTGGTTACAGGAACGACTTATTCAGGCAGCTTGAGTTGTATTACGCTTTACAAGTCATGACACTTGCTGTATGGTGATTATGTTATGGAAGATACTTAGCCTCTCTGAGACTCAATTTCTTTATTCCAAAGAAATGCAATAGTGCCTGGCAGTGGTGGTGCACACCTTTAATCTCAGTACTTGGGAAGCAGAGGCAGGAGGCTGTCTGTGAGTTCGAAGCCAGCCTGGTCTACAAAGTGAGTCCAGGACAGCCAAGGCTATACAGAGAAACACTGTCTCAAAAAGAAAAGAAAACAAAACAGAAACCAAACCAAACCAAAACAGCAATGGCAACAACAACAACAACAAAACCAAAAAAACAAAACAAAACAAAACAAAAACCAGAAAAAAAGAAAAGAAGCGAAAAAATGCAATAGCATCACCAAAAATCAATTGTAGTAAAAATTAAATGGCATTGAGATTAAATGGCATTTATACATTGGAAAGCTTTGCATGCCTGAAATAATAATACTAATGGCTTAAAACTATTTAGTAACTCCTGTTTATAAAAATTGCCTTGTTTTCATTCAAACTTGCATATAGGGTGTTGTCAACAATACTGAGAATTTTAGGGGAACCACTTAAGTGATTGCTATGGGGTGACTGCACGCCAGTTATTGCCACCATTTCAGAAGAAATTTCTCTATTGATTAACTCAAATGAACCTTTTGGTTTTTTGCTTGTTTGTTTGTTTTGTTTTGTTTTTTAAACATTGCATTTAGTCACTTGTTTTTTGTTTTTTTCTTTAACAAAAGTGTTGACAGAGAACAAAGGACCAAGGTTAAAAGTAATTAGTGTTTAAAGTTGGTGGAATGCCTTCTTCTAAAGGGGGAAAAAAGAAAAAAGGAAAAAGAAAAAAAGAAATTGAGCTGAAAAGACTTGGCCTAGTATGGATACTTTTATGAAAGAGAACTGCCATTGTAAGACAGGGTTTGTGTTTTTATGGTGATGTTTAGAGCCAGCTTTACGCTCCCAGAGGTCTTAGTTTCACTCTGTTCTCCTGACACAGATTATTCTTGCTTAAAATAGAGAAAGATGAAGTCTGTACATAAACTTTGAATGATTTACAATTAGAAGTAAAACTTAGACATTGGATAACTACAAGCATGTTCTAACTCCAGAAATTTAATTTCCATGATACGACATCCTTGAGAAAATATAAGAATACATTTTATTTCTGCAAATACCCCCTTTACCAAGTATTTAAGTGACCTGCGTAGGACCCCACCCATGCCCACACATAGTATGAGCTTCATTTATAAACAACACACCCTTCGCCTTTCAGTAAAGCTTGTCTTGTTTTGAATGGAGTAAACCATGTGAACACACTTATGAACATAATTTATATGATTATCATTACTATTAAATATACCTATTTAAGTGGAGATATAGAGAATAAAATGCGTCTGTGGCAATACATAATCAGAGAAAACATTTAAAAACGATTTATAACATATGGGTAAAGAGCCAAGATAAAAAATGTGTACGTAAATGAAAGCCATAAAATCAGTGGAAGTTCTTGGACTCCTTTCCATTTCTGCTATGGCTGTTATAACAACACCAGGTTATGCTGTGCATTTTGTATTTCATAAAGGGATGGAATGCCAAGGGCTTTGCTTCTCTTCCTTCTTGAAGTCGTTGTCTAAATGGTATTTATAGTATTACTTGCTTTTATGGAATGCTGTATATTGATTACACTTTTCACGGTGGTAAACTCGTCAGATTGTCTTATGTGTAAGATAATCTTATTAAACAGTGATTTCAGTAAAGCAATCTTCACTTTATTCCTTTTACTGAAAACGTATTTTTTCCCTCACATAATATATCTTGATTATGATTTCCTCTACCTCTACTCCTTTCAGTTTCTCCCATTTCCTCTCCAAACTGAATCCACTCCCACTCTGTGTCTCACTAGAAAATAAACAGGCTCCTAAGGGATAAATAAAATAAGACAAGACAAAAGCTAATACACTCAAGTTGAGTAAAATGAACAAACATACTGCAAAAAAGGCCCAAGAAAAGGCACAAGGATCAGAGACCCGCTCATTTGCACCACTTAGATTGCCTTCATATATGCATATATTTTCGGCAGCTTCTACTGTATTAGTTTCCCATACTACCCCTCAAATGGTCCTTAATTTTAGCTGTCTTTTCCCTATTTCTTGTTCCTTGTCTCTCTCTTCCCACTTGAGGCTCCCCTCTCACCCCACCCCCATCCATCTATAATATCTATTTTATTTCCCTTCCCTGGAGAGCTCTAGCTGTGTCCCTAGGCTCTCACTCTATACCTGCCCTCTGTGGTTCTGTGGATTGTAGCTCAGTTATCATCGACTTAACAGCTACTATGCACAGATAAGTGAATATATACCATATTTGTCTTTCTGGGTCTGTGTCACCTCACTCAGGATGATTTTTTTCCTAATTCCATCCATTTAACTGTGCATTTCATGATTTCATTTTTTGTAACAGCAGAGTAATACTTATATATTCAAATATGCCACTTTTTTGTACCCATCCTTCTGTTGAGGGACATCTACTTTGCTTCACATTTCTGGCTGCTATGAATAGAGCAGCAATGATCATGTCCTTGCAGTAGTTGGAAGCATTCTAAACTATGTGTCTTAAAGGGCACAGCTGCATATTGAGGTAGATCTACTCCCGTCTTCCTGGAGAACAACCAAACTGGTTTCCATAGTAACGATACAAGTGTGTACTCCCACCAGTAATGGATTAGTGTTCCCCTTCCTCCACATTCTCACCAGCATGAGCTGTCACTTGTTTTGTTGCTTTTGGCCATTCCAGTGGGAGTAAGATGAAATCTCAACATAGTTTTGGTTTGCATTTCCCTGATGGATACAGATGTTGGACATTCCTTTAGGTGTTTCCCTGCCATTTGAGTTTTCCCATTTTCAAATTATTTGTTCAGATCTATATTCCATTTTTAAAAATTGGGTTGTTTTCATGATATCTAGTTCCTTGAGTTACTTAAATGTTTTTGGGTGTTGGCCCTATATCAGACGTGGAGTTGGTAATCTTTTCCTATTCTGTTGGCTGCCACTTTGTCTGGATGATGGTGTCTTTGCCTTACAGAAGCTCTTCGGTTTCTTGAGGCCCCGTTTACTATTTTTTTTTTTTTTATCTCAGTGCTTGTGCTGGTGGTATTCTGTTCCAAAACTCTCTCTTGTGCCAGTGTGTTCAAGTTTATTTACCACTTTCTTTTCTGTCGGACTCAATGTATCTAGTCTTTTGTCAAGGTCTTTGATACACTTGGATTTGAGTTTTGTGCAGAGTGATAAATATAGATTTATTTGCATTCTATTTGCAGACATCCAGTTAGACCAACATCATTTGTTGAAGATGCTTCCTTTTTTCCCAGTGTGTGTTTCTGGATTCTTTATAAAATATTAAAAGTGTGGATTTATATCTAGGAATGCAATTTTATTTCATTAACCAGCTTGTCTGATTTTGTGCCAATACCATGCTGCTTGCATTACTATAGCTATTTGTTACAGAGCTAGGTATGCCTCTTACAGCTCTTTTTTTTTTAAATTCAGGATTTTTAAGGCTATCTTTGTTTTTATAAGTTTCCACGTGAAGTGGAAAACCATCTTTTAAAGATCCTTGAAGAGCTGTTAGGATATTGATTGTGCTGAATATGTAGATTGTGTTTAGGATGGGCACTTTTACAATATTCACCATGGTGATTCATGATATGGAGTATCTTCACATCCTCCTGAAAGCTTCTTCAATTTCCTTCTTCAAAGACTTGGAGTTTTTATTATATAAGTCTTTCATATGCTTGGTTAGAATTACCCAAAGAGATTTTATAATATTTGAGGCTATTCTGAAAGGTGCTGTTTCTCTGATTTCTTTCTCAGATAGTCTGTCATTTGACTACAAGAGGGCTACCAATTTTAGGAGTTAATTTTGTATCCAGCTATTTGACTGAAAGTTTTTATCAGCTGTGGGGGTTTTCCAATGAAATTTTTTGGATCACTTACGTATACTATCATATCATCTGTATATAATGATACTATGATTTCTTCCTTTCCTATTTGTATCTCCTTGGTCTTCAGGTATCTTACTGCTCTCTCTAAGACACCAAGTACTGTATTGAAAAGGTGTGGAGAAAGCGGTCATCCTTGTCTTGTTCTTGATTTTAGTGGAATCGTTTTGAATTTCTCTCCATGTAATTTGATAGTGACTATAGAATTTCTGTAACCTATTTAATTATGTTTATGTATGTCCCTTGTATCTCCACTCTCTCTAAGATTTTTAGCATGAAGTTCAGATGGATTTTGTCAAAGGCCTTTTCTGCATCTAATGAGATGATCACGTGTTTTTGTCTGTCAGTTTGTTTATATGGTGGGTTACATTTTTCGATTAATTTTTGTTGAACCATCCTCACATCTCTAGGATTACCCCTACTTGATCATGCTGGGTGATCTTTTTGATGAGTTCTTGAACTCAGTTCACAAATATTTTATTGAGAATTTTGCATCTATGTTCATATACGAAATTGATCTGGAATTGTCTTAATTTGTTAGGTCTTTATGTGGCTTGAGTATCAGGGCAGCTGTGGCCTCATAAAGCAATCTGGACAATATTCCTTCTGTTTCTATTTTGTGGAATAATTTAAAGAGTATTTACATTAGCTCTGCTTTGAAAATCTGGTAGAATTCTGTACTAAATCTGTCTGACTCTGAGCTGTTTTTTTTTTGGGGGGGGGTTAGGTGATTTTTAATGAGTCCTTCTATTTCAATATGGGTTAGAGGTCTGTTTAAATTACTTATCATATTTTGATGTAACGCTGGCCAGTGGTATGTATCAAGAAAATTATTGATTTCTTGGAGATTCTCCAACTTGATGGAGTTTTCACAATGCTCCATTACAATTCTCTGGATTTCCTCCATATGTGTTGTTATGTCCCCCTTTTCATCTCTAATTTTGTTAATTTTGATATTTCTCTCTACCTTTTAGTTAATTTGGTTAAGGATTTATCAATATTATTGATGTTCTTGAAGAGCCAAGACTTTGTTTCATTGATTTTTAAAAAATTTGTCCTTTCGATGTTTGTTTGTTGTATTTTATGGATTTCAGTCCTGAGTTTATTTCTTTCTGTCTACTCTGTTTGGTTGTGATTTCTTTCTTTCTTTCTTTCTTTCTTTCTTTCTTTCTTTCCTTTTCTTTTCTTTTCTTTTCTTTTGTTCCCCCAGGGTTTCAGGTGGTCTATTAAGTTGCTAGTATGAGAACTTTACGGTTTTTTGTTTGTTTTTTTATGTAGGAACTTAGTGCTATGAACTTGCCTCTTAGAGCTGCCTTCATTGTGTCCCATACATTTGAGTATATTGTGAATTTAGTTTCATTCCATTCTAAAAAGCCTTTAATTTCTTTTGGAGCCCATTTTTCATGTAGTAGTGAGTTGGTCAGATTTTTTTGAGTTTGTAAGCTTTCTGTTTCCGTTGTTGCTCAGCTCCAGCTTTAATCTGTGGTGGTCAGATATGATGTAGGGTGTTATTTCCATGTTTTTGTATGTTTGTGACTTGCTTCACGTCCTAGTATGGGATCCATTTTGAGAAAGCTCTACAAGGGGCTGGTGCTGGTGCTGGTGGTGGTCTTTCAGTTGGACTTTAACATCTAGCTCCTCTAAGTGGATTTTCCCTTTGAGTAAGTATTGTCCTTCCCTGTCTCTTCTGATTAGTTTGGTTTCAAGTTTATTTTATCAAATATTAAAGATGCTACACCAGCTTGCTTCTTAAGTGCTTCGACTATGTTGCCATACTCAGTGCCTGGTGTGGAAGGGTTGCTAGACTCTGGGGTGGGCACACTGTCCTGACTCTTATTGGTTGTGTTTTAAAGATGGTATCTAAGCATATGGGATTGGAAAGGTTATAAATCTTGGTGGGTTTTCTTTCTTGGCTTCTGTTGCCCTCTCTAGTTCTTAAGAGAACCTGGTGGCTGTGTGTTGCCTGGTAAGAAATTCTTCTGGGATCCTGATAAGTCTGGCCACTGGGATTCCAGGCAAAATGTGTTTCTGGGTATTAGGAGCTGGCATTTACAAATGGGATAGGGAAGGGGGGAAATTAGGGGACACACAGAAGGGAGGAAAAGAAAGCAAGGTGTTCCACTAAGATCTGCGTTGTCCCCTGAGAATGAGGACACAGAATAAGGGACGGTCACAGCAGAAGATTTGCTATGGAGCTGGTGATGAGACTGGGGATTGGGCTTGAGGGAATAGAGGGAGAAGTGAAGATCTGCAATTATCTTACTTGCTTACTTGGTGAGAGTGGCAGGAGGATTCCCAGGGAGTCACTACTGGATCTGGGATCTAAGATAAAGGAAAGAAGTTGAGGGAAGGAAGTTAAGAGGGAAGATCTGTGTGATCTGCTAGAGATGTGGTGGTGGGAGGGAAGGTGGCCCAAACTGGTGGTCTGCTGCTGAGCTGGGGTTGAGACTGGGGGATTGGATTTGCAAGAGCAGGGGGAAAGATGAAGATCTCAATAACATTATTCCTTATTCAATCCTGCCCAACTTACACACATTCATGCCTACATGCGCACTCACACATACACACACATGCACATGCACACGCACACACACACACACACATGCATGCACAGAGAGAGAGAGGAGAGAGAGAGAGAGAGAGAGAGAGAGAGAGAGAGAGAGAGAGAGAGAGGAGACACTTTTTCTCTAGAAGCTCTATGCTATATCTCTATGCTATATGGGTGAACCCATAAACGATTAGAAGAATTTCAAAAGATATTAGTACATTTTACTTTGGAATAACAAAATGAAACTGCAAAAAGTATTCTATAAATTGAAACTAGATATTTTTGTGTTGTATTTATGTGAAAACAGTTACTTTTCCAGGACTAATTAAGCTAAATACATATATGGGCAGCTACACATACACATTTAAATAATCATACGCATATCACACTTTCATTCCTTTGCATAATCCTTGTTAAAACTGTGTGTGTAGCTATCCATGTATATTCATTAGCCTATGCTAGGGCTTGCTTTGTACAACAAACTTGCCCAGCATTGACAAAAATGGTAACATGCATCCATCATCCCCACCACTCATTGTCACGTTCCATTGTGAAAGAGTTCTTTTCTATTTGTCTTCATATTATTTAAGTGAACTGTATTTACGGCCCTTTCCCTAGAGTGAGAGGCAATTTGGAGTCTCTTCTGAGTCCTGGGAGTCCTATGAAATGTCAGTATTATTGTGAGCACTGCTGTTCCCTGAAGCTTGCACCGGGACCATCAAACACAAAAACCACACGTCATCTCAGAACTGCTAATATCTCAGGACACATTAAGTAAAAGTATTACACTTTTTAAAAATGTGAGAAAATAAACACAAATGCCCTATAGGTTATATTTTCTCCTTTCAATACACCAACAGCTATAGCCAGGAATGAAAGGCAAATGCTATTATTTTCTTTTACTATTCTTTTTCCTTTTGGTTTTTCAAGGCAAGGTTTCTCTGTGTGTCCTTGGCTGTCCTAGACTTGCTTTGTAGACCAGGCTGGCCTTGAAATCACAGAGATCTGCCTGCCTCTGCCTTTTGACTGCTGGGATTAGAGGTGTGCGCCACCATGCCCAGCCTTTCTTTGGTCATTGGTAAATGATGGGTATGGTAGATATGGTTTTGTTTGGCTTTTCAGTGATGCGTAGAACACTTAGCTGTTCATTAGTAAGTTCATATTTTTGTGTAGATGGTTTCCTCCATCTGAATAAAAAACATTTGAGGGAAAGAAGTCTCAATTATACTTTCTATATGACCAATCTTTCATAAATATTATTTTTTAAATCTCTTTTCTTTTCACAAGTGTGACATATTCTATTAACATATTAGTCATTGACGATCTCAAGAAGACTAGAGATGTGGGACATCTCTTTCTAGAAATGAACACTCGAATTTTTGCAGGAAGCAAAGCTGCGTCCATTTTGCTAATGAAGTTCATGCCTGGATTCTAAGTTACATCAGAGGGAGATCATCGTTTCTACTAAGCCACTGGGAAACTGGAAAGGATGGAGGGGTGTGTACTGACTCTCTCCAAGTCTCAGATGTTACAGCAAAAGCCAAGAAAAGAAGCAAATTAGCCCGGCGTGGTGGCGCACGCCTTTAATCCCAGAGCTCAGGAGGCAGAGGCAGGAGGATCTCTGTGAGTTCAAGGCCAGCCTGATCTACAAAATGAGTCCAGGACACTCAAGGCCATTCAGAGAGACCCTATCTCAAGACAAACAAACAAACAAAAAAGCCAATTATTTGAGTTCAAACATACCCTTTCCCTTTGTTCTTTAAAACTTTGCTAGAGAGAGAATAGGCATGCCCACCAGAGCACAAGCAAGGGAAGACCACTTTTCTAATATCGACTAGGTTTTTGCTTTTTTTTTTAAGTTAACTCTGGCAGCTGAAGGAGGAGATTGTTGAAAGAAGGTTGCTATAGCTCATGTAAGCAACGGTCTTGTGATCGGTCAAACTTCCAGAAGCGTGGCAGCTGGTTAGCTGTGGACCTTAGGTTCGAAGTTTTGTCATTCAGATATCTTAGATCTGATAACCTTCCATTTCAGTGCCTTCTTTTTAATGATCAAATAATTGAGAAAAAAATGTTATTTTTGAAGTCTATATTAGACTCCTACACTGAAACCAGTCAGTTATGGCCAGGAGGAAGGTCAAAGGCACGTGGTATGATAGACATTCGAGGCCCATGTTTGCATATATTGCTGATCCCTGTGAGTAGAGATGCACCCAACTGGTACCTATCCAATGAACTAATGGATAGTGTGAAAACTATTGTACACTGTTGTATAGTGACCACACATGCACAAGCTTATGTTCATGCACATGTGCACACACACACAAATAATGTCAGCTTTCATGAACAGTGTTGTTTTGATGAGGCGTCATATTTAGAGCTATAGGAGCTGCTGACATATATTGGATATCTACATCACAAAAGCACAATGCATGCACCATTTCCATTGATCTCACAGCACTGGGGATGAGTACCAGTTTCTGGGGAAGCAAAGTGTTAGTGAGGTTGTGCATCACACATTAGCTGTGTGTTAGGAGTGTAGCCTTTGACCAAACAGTCTGTAAATTGAAGAAGTTAAAAACATGTTCTCAATGAAAAAACACCCAGTCCTCACCCCCATTAAACACACTTATCTCTCTACAGATTTTCTCCCTTCCCAGATTGGAGCCACTAGGGAGTAGGCTGTACTCTTTATGCCTGTTTTCTTTCAATACCTAGGACTCTACCTGAATTGTCTAGTATGAATTAATTTTTAAAAAAATAAAGGAGTGAGTATTTAATTCAAACAGATTTGGGGTTCCAAGCTAATAATTCTGATAGTATATAAAAATGTACTTATTCCTAAATTAATGTATCAACTTCAGAAAGTATTTCTCTAGCCTCCACTAAGTTCAGCCCATGTCATTTAAGAATATGGACATTCAAAGAAACACTGTATAAGACACATGGCCTCTGTTAAGAGGTCTATAATTTATTGGCAGTGAAAAATTCATAAAAATAAATTTAAAATTTCACAAATAATCAATTTAAAGTGCTATTAAATTTACATAAATACTCAAAGTGCTACATTATCTCAAAACTTGGGACAATTGCAAAGATCATGATGGCAGACATGATATGGACACTGCCTACATTAACATATACAATGCAAAGAAAGATTGTTTTATGCAGAGAAAACAGCTCTAGTTTAAATGTGTCTCTGAGAATTGCTCATTAAATGATTTTATTATTGGATAATATACATAAAATTGATCAATATGACCATTTTACAGTGTGCAGTTTCATTGCCTTATTCCCATCCCTGTTGTATGCTTGTGACATGTTTGGGAAGCAGTAAGTACTAACTGCTTACTTGATGGAGATGTCCCTTAGATGTACTTACGTGTCACCATTTTCTCTGGATCTAACTCATTCTTCTGGCCTCCGTTTGGCCCATGTGGTGCACAGATACATATGCAGACAAAATACTCATATACACAAAACAAAGTTATAAATTACAACTTGACTTCCAGGGATAAGGAATTGGAAATGTTAGTGTGCGTAGAAATATGAAGCCCAGTGGAGTAAGTATTATAGCAAAGATGCTGAAACATGCTATGGGTGCTCTGCTCATAGACATAACTACTACCAGGCTATCGATACCTCACATGGTATGTGTCCACTCCAGTATGATAATGCATGGTTTCTGAAATATCCATAGCAACCAAGGAGCATGTCAGAGGGGCGTGTCTGATATGCTTTCATCTCTATTCAGTCACTCTAATGGGAAGAGGTTTTTAGGCACTTGGAACCACTTACTAAGAAACTCTGAAAATTAATTACAAAAGAGTGAGTTTTAAATGGCACTCCAGAGACAAAAAAACCATTTGCATTTCAAAGGTGCCAAACTCAAAAGCAGAAGATGTCCTATAACTTGTTTAGCATGTTAAACATAACATACAAACAACAAGGGCAACAAAAGTGAATTCATTTCTTTTTTCACTAGGTATTAGAGGATGCTTGGTATTCTTCTCAGAAGGAAATAAAAGAATGATATGGCTTCATATAACATCTAATATTCTATAATAACAGATGATAAACAGCTAAGGTATTTATAATATCTAATTCTAGATATGATCTTAGACACAAGGAATGTTAAAAGAAACTTATACCCTGGAAATATCATTAATGTTGCATATTTTAGAAATATATACAACTTTTTTCCCCTCCCCCGCCCAGGCTGTCTATTTTTTTTCCTTTTTTTTTTCTTTTTTTTTTTTTATTAATTTATTCTTGTTACATCTCAATGTTTATCCCATCCCTTGTATCCTCCCATTCCTCCCCCCCCCATTTTCCCATTATTCCCCTCCCCTATGACTGTTCCTGAGGGGGATCACCTCCCCCTATATATTCTCATAGGGTATCAAGTCTCTTCTTGGCTACCTGCTGTCCTTCCTCTGAGTGCCACCAGGTCTCCCCCTCCAGGGGACATGGTCAAATGTGAGGCACCATAGTACGTGAGTGTTTCTTAAATAATGGGCATGTACATTTTAATACAATCATAATTTTGTTATGAACACTTAACCATTAATTTCAAGAGAACTATGCTCTAATATAGCAGAACAAAGTAAATTTATAACTCATTAATTTAATAAAGCTTAAAATAGTTTAGAATATACCAAGTGCCTGTTTTTTTTCCAACTTATATTTCATACCCTATAATAATCCAAATAATTGTTAAGGTACACACAGGGTGTCACTGTTAATAACCATCAGATTTTAAATAAAAAGTCACTTTTACTTCCTACTGTTGTAGATATCAATTTTTATTTATTTGTGTGTTGAGGGAGTGTAGAATGGAGTATAAAGTTACCTGGAGCTAGAGGTACAGGCAGTTGTGAGCTTCCCAATCAGGGTGTGACAACTGATTTTGGGCTCACTAGAAGCCACCAAGGGTCCATTACTGCTGAGGCATCTCTTCATCCCCCACCCCTGCAAGTCACCTTTATTGTTTTGAATTATTTTACTTCATATGTGAGTGTTTAGCTTGCTCATATGTTATGTATGCACAAGATGTGGGTCCCTTCTATGGGTAGAGGCCAAAAGATAGTATCAGTTCCCCTGGGGCTGCAGTTACAGACAGAGATGAGGGCCCAGGTGGGTGCTGGAAATCTAACCCGAGTCCTCTACAAGAGCAGCAAGTGCACATAACCAGTGAGCCAGCTCTCAAGCTCCTCCATTCCAAGTCACCTTAAAGTCCACAGTGTCTGGATGGCTCTTAGTCAAACCCCGGGGGCAACATAAACATATGAGATCATTTCCTAGACATAGGCAGGCCGTCGCTTTTTTTTCAGGATCCATGTATGATGGCAGCATACTCTGTTCCTTTACTCCCTTTCAATGGGAAAACAGAAGTATGTTCAAACCAGATATCTATGTTAAAAAAAAAAAAAAAAAAAAACTACACTTGTGCGGCGTTCCACTGGGAAGCATCTTGTGAGAAACTTTAAGTGTATGTTGATAAGTTGTGATGTGTCCTGAATAACAACTGTGCCCTTGTACCTGCTCTCATACAGTGATTCGCATACTAGTTGGTGTTTTGCAGTCACTCTATGCTATTACTAAGAATGTGGATTTGGCTGTGACTAAGTCAAGCCCTATTCCATGCATTCATACCTGGCTCTAGTATTTGTGGAAAGTCCGTGTTTTATCGGATGCTCCTCTGGCTTCCTATTGCTAGCACTATGAGAGCATCCCACTAACAAGCATCCCTTTTGAACAATATTCCCCATGCTTGTCTGAATGTGCAAAATCTATGACTCTTCCATGTTGGATCTGACATGATAATCATGGTGCCTGGAAACAGCTGCTGGGAAAGCTGTATGGTCACCCCGAGGCCACCCCAGCTGCTGTTGCATTTTCAGGGATAATTCCCCTTTCACTTGTTGGGTTCTAAGCTCTTTGATGAGTCTTTTCATAGAACACCAAAATCAAGTCATGGCATGAAAGCCTAACTTTGCATGCACATTTCAGTTACATGAAGTACAAGATGGTTCTGCAGATCTTCCTTTAGTCTATCCATCACTTTTACTCTATGCTTCGAACTGTCCTGTTTCCTTATGTAGAATGAGGGTCATAGGTAATCAATAAGTAACTACAATGGGCAAGAAAAATAAGATAATCCTTTTTAATGCTGTATAAAATATCCTCTTCCTCTTCAGATTCCAACTAAAGCTTTTAATGGGTATCCTCTGACTTTACAATGCGTAACCTTCAGGAAATTTGGGGGTTGTCTTAGGTAGACGCACTTACTTTTCTAACATTTATCCAGGTAATGAGCCTAAAATATAAAAGTGCTCCTTTCTCCAAGGGTAATTAAAATATGATTTTTGTCACCTCCTTTTTATTTTTCTTAGAGTATATTTTGGTTTCCAACTCTATACAGCTGAAGATTATATGGAATTCCTGATCCTCTTGCCTCTACCCGCCAAGTGCCAGGCTTGAGAGCGTGTAGCGCTTATGCCTGGTTTATATGTGCTGGGATAGAACCCAAGGCTTTGTACATGCTAGAAAAGTACTTTACCAATTTAGCTTCATCTCCAGCCTGGTTCTAACAGCATTTTAGAGCAATGTGATAAGTAATGTATGTGAAAATAGGCACGGTGTAGGTGTAAGTCCGTGCTGTAGTTAAGGCAAAGTAACATGAATAATTAAGCTTTAGTTTTGATTATATATAGTTGGTAGGTTCTTCAGGAGGAACATTCTAGGTTACAAATCAAATGAATGCTGAACATTAACAGAAGCAACCTGGACCTCTAGCTCGCTGTCTCACAGGACTTGTCATTTGGTTCTTCTCTTTTGATGTTTGGAAGATGTTTTGGTGTAGCACAAAGGATATACACTATCCCAGATACAGTCAGTGTCTCCATTTTATCTTGTTCTTTTTCTGTGTTCTAGTTTGAATCTCTTTTTCATATAAAATTCTTTTTCATGTTCTTTTGGTGAACAAGAAAGCAATGTCATTTTTTGAGAAGTAACAAGTGGGTGACATTTGGAAAAGCAAGTTTCTAAGACTGCACTGACAGAGCAGGGATGGCTGGTTTCCTGCCGAAGAGATAGAGAAAAAAGGGATTGGAATGATGGTCAAAGGACAGCACAATGCTCACGCATGATCAATTCTCCATAGTTATGCTACCATCTCTCACGGATATTAGCAAAGCAAAACGCACAACGTAGGAGTGACGGTTTGCTATCATTGTACCTACTCTAAAAATACTTTTATTATGGGAAAGCTCAAACATAAAAACACGCCTAAAGATTATCTATATTGTTTCAATAATAATTAAAACATCTTTGGTAGTAAGTACGTAAGTGATAACATGGAGCTCCACCAGACCCCTGGGTTATCATCCATGATTCATCCTTCTCCTGACCTCCAAGGCCAAAGTATTGTCTTGACTAACCCCTAGCTTTCTTTGGTTTTTCTTATGCCATGCTGTCAATGTGCATGCTTGTGCATATTTGCACATATTCAATCATATTATAGAGCTCTGTAAATATATTTTAGACATTCTAACATAGCCAAAACTAAAAATAATATTGAATAATGGTGAAGATACAGTTAGAATTTATGATGTTGGAGGCAGAGTTAAACACCTAGATTGAAACTATATATGCCCTGCATTCTTCTCTCTCTCTCTCTCTCTCTCTCTCTCTCTCTCTCTCTCTCTCTCTCTCTGTGTGTGTGTGTGTGTGTGTTTCCATTCATACATGATTATTTTCAGACATTTATTCCTCCTAGTATATATTATTCTATATCATAAAATTTAGTCTTGTCTTTATGGAGTTTTACACAAAAACCCCATAAGTTTATGGGGGCAAATCTACTATAACAAAAATAAATTTGATAATAAATATTAAAATTCACTTAAAAAGCCTTCATATCCTTTATATGGATCCCACATTGTGGAATACATTATTTTCCCGTTAAACAGTAAGGCACCTGACAAAGATCTTCAATGCAGTACTACTTATGACCTCAAAAAATTGAAAGTGATTTAAGTGTTGGAGATGGAAGTAGTTGGCTAAATCAGGCTGCTGCTTTGCATGCGATGAGGAGATTGTGAATGACACGACTTGGAAACAGGAGAACGCTTTGGGCTTAAAGTTGGATCCAAACAAAAGCAAACTGTACAATTTATGTATTATTACAAAGGAAGACACATGTGAAGATGTAATTAAAACAAATGATTGATTTAATTTTCATTTGGTTATCAGCTACTTTTTCCTTGTTAACAACTGTGGACTTTTAAAAAGATTTCTTTTTTAATTTGCAGTACATACATGTGGGAGTGGGATCTGTGAGTGCAGCACTCCCAGAGCAAAGACATCACATCCTTTGGAGCTGCACTTCTGTATAGTTGTTGCTCACTACCTTATGTGGGTGCTGGGACTTGAACTCAGGTCCTTGGCAAGAGTAGTGCTTGCACTTAATCAAGGAGGCATCTGTCCAGCTCCACCAATACATTTTATATAATGTGATAGAAACTTTATTAATTGATTTGGCTTAAAGAAAAATAAACTAGATATAGCTTTTTAATTGAATTTTGAAGTATATATCAAAATAAATTGCTTTTAATTCTTTGACTAAATAGAAACAGTACTTTGCATATAATTGGGGCTAAAGTAATTATATCTGGCTGAGCTGCCACTAAAATAATGAGTTTAAGTTGGGAATTTCAGCTTACAAATGTTGGCAAAATAGAAATTTAATGTGAATTTTTCATATACTAAGAATCTTTTCATGGAAAGTAAAACTGTATAACCAGGCATAGCTGTGATCCGTCCAGGCATTCTGGACTGAAAGTACAAAGTTTTAAGGGTGAGGAAAAGACTAGTGACTTTCATTTGACTACCCACTGGCATGTAAATCTAGGCACCACTCACCTGCCTCTCTATGTGAGTGTCTGTTTTATTCCTTCTCTGCCACATGGCATGTCACATTTCCAGCAGCTCCAACAGATCTCCTCTCCTGCTGAATTGTGCCCTTGTCAATAGTCAGCATCTCCCAACCCTGCTGGGACACTTACATTTGTTGTATAAGCAGTATTGTGTGAGCCAAAGAAATTGTACAGAAGCCGTGAGATGTTCCAGGAAATAGGCTAGAAATTCTTTGAAAAGACCAGTTTAAAAAATGGTTATTCCCCCATCTCGAAAAACCAAAAAATAAAATAAAATAAAATATGGTTATTCTCCATTGTGTGTTGTCACGACCACCAGAAATGAGAATAACAAACCAGAAGACATAGAATACTGCATTGCGTTGCTCCACTGTGTCAGTTTGTTACTTCCAGCCTAATATGCCCCAACTTCATCGATGTGGCTTATGTGAAAATTGATCTTGATTCCTAATTCCAAAGAAAGTGACATATATGGCTCTCACTCAGTGCTGCCTTCCCAGAGTACCACACACTGGGCTTCGTAAACAATGGAAACTCCTCCCACAGGCCCGAGCCCAGTTCAAGATCAAGACACTGAAATTTCGGTGTCTGCTGAGGACTGGACCAATTATGCATTTTCTTGAGGAAACACCCTCTCACAGCCTAGGAAGTGAAAGGGAAAAGCACTCTTGGCTCCTGCCAGCCCCCTCTTAGACACCAACCCAGTCATGAGACTGAGAAGCCCTTCATACCTCCACTGTGAAGATTAAGTTTCAACATCAATTTTAGAGGGGACCATTCACTCCACCACAATGGTCAATGTGAATTAGTGTACTTTAGATAGAAACAAAGTGTGTGTGTGTGTGTGTGTGTGTGTGAGAGAGAGAGAGAGAGAGAGAGAGAGAGAGAGAGAGAGAGAGAGAGAGAGACAGAGAGAGACAGAGACAGAAACAGAGAGACAGAGAGAGAAAGAGAGAGAGAGAGAGAGAGAGAGAGAGAGAGAGAGAGAGAGAGAGAGATCATGAACGTAGACATCCACATACTAACTGTCAATAGGCTGTCACCACGTTGACCCACTTTGACATGCACATTTGGATGACTTTTTTGAACCAGTTCTTTGATTATATGGCTGACTTCCCATCTCACTTGCATTTTTCAAGAGAGTTTTCACTCTGCCTACTTCTTTTAACAAAAAATTCAGACACTTCCTTGTTATTGCTTCCCCTACAGGCAGCACTAGGAGGACACACAGCAAGTCATGGCTCTGTCCCTCTCTACTTACTTAGCTGTCAACAGCATCCATATTCTAAATGAAATGGCTTGGGAGCAACGCACAGATGCTTAGCAGTAATATCGTGCAACTTTGTCTTCAATGCTTCTCTGTGAACAGAGTGTATAGTAATAAAATAACATTTATTGGGAAAATGCCAACCTTAGATAGTCTGTATTTTGAAAACCTAAGTTAAATTGGTCCCCCCCCCCATTTCTTTAAATTTTTATTAAATTTCACATGAAAACTGTAGAATAGGAAATGGCAGCAGGTTTAGAAGCTAATAAGAAATGACTCTTCAATGATCTCAGGAAAGGTGCTATCTTGGTTTTTGGTTTTAGTTTTCCTAAATAAACAAGGTTCAGACTATGATGGGCAATGTTTTCTGCAACAACATCCATTGGAAATGACTCTGAAAGTTAATTTATATGTAGAGCTTGCAATCTTACAGTAGCAGAACAAATAAAATGCATATTATTACACTAAACAGAATGATAGCTGTGGTGGTTTGAATGAAAATGGCCCCCATAGACTTTCATATTTGAGTGTTTTGGCCTCCATTTCGTGTCTTTCTAGAAAGGAGTAGGAGGTATGGTTTCGTTAGAGGAGTTTTGTCTGTGCAGGTGAAAAGCCCATGCCATTTCTAGTGAGAGTCTCCTTCCCTCCCTCCCTCCCTCCCTCCCTCCCTCCCTCTCTCTCTCTCTCTCTCTCTCTCTCTCTCTCTCTCTCTCTCTCTCTCTCTCTCATCCCTTCCCTATCTCTCTCTCACCTAACCTCTTTCTCTTTTTCTCTTTCTGCCTCATAGCTGTTGTTTCAACACACAAACTCTCAGGTACTGCTCCAGCACCATGCCTACTGTCTGTTGGCATGCTTTCCACCATGATGACAAAGGACTGAACAGATGAAACCGTAAGCCAGCCCCTGATTAATTGCTTTCTATTATCAGTTGCCTTTCTCATGAGGTCTCATCAAAGCAATAGGAACTAAAACAAAATAACCATAGATTATAAGTTATATTTAAGCTAATTTCATTTTCTAAGAAGTGAGCCAGTTGAACAATAGAAATCTTATTATATTGATAAGTTATATTGTATTAGCCATAAATTGCTATGATAAAGAGTTTTCAGTGTAATTTTGTTTACTGTTTAAACCATAATTATGCCAGTATTGGAAACATGGTTAAAATAGTTTCCTTCTTTTGGGTCAGTGAAGCACCTGTTGAGTTTGCTTTGAGAACCCTTTCCCTTGGACAGATTAGGAGGGCCAGGAAGATGGCTGTTACCGCTGAAGATGGTTTGAATAGGTCTGCTCAGCTCAGAGAGGTCCCTTATAGCAAGGAAATTAAAGATGTTCTTTATAAGAGAGAAGAGCATGGCGCAGGGGCAGAAGTGTGGCCTGAGGAGGAGAAATGCCTGTGAGGTTATTTTGAGGTAGAGAAATCAGGACTATATTTGTAAATTATAGAAAAACGTATTTCCAAGAAGAGTGGGATAAGTTGCCTAAAGCTGAAAACAAAAGAGAAAATGTAGACAAGTGTAGTTGGGGAGGCAAGCAATGCTTAGGAAGGGTGCAAAAGACGGCACGCCTCCTCAATAGTTGTGTCATTCAAACGCGATAGGTCAAAGTTAGATTAATAATTGCCTGAAGAAACCTGTGTTGTGGATTCTGTCTTGATTACACTGCAGGAGATCAAAAGGGACATATTTGGTGAGCTTAAAACTGATTCTACACAGAACTGAAACTGTGCCTTAAATCTACATCTTACATTGGGGTGGGTTTGAGGAGGAGAAAAAGTCAGAGCTAAAACCTATATATTCCTTACTATTCAGCCTTTGTCCGAAGAAAAATATTAAACACTTTTGAAATGACATAGCAAAGCTTTAGGAAAGAAAGATGAGAGATTGAATTGTAAGTTAAGTAAATGCCATAACCTCACACATATATACAAAGCCGTTTGTATATGTGTCATATATGCATAGTGTGGGTGTGGGTGGGTGTGCACATGCAGAGGCGCATGCCTGTACATACCCTACTATGAGATGGCTGTGTGACAGAGATAGGAGACACAGAAACACACATGCTTCAAAAAATAACTTTCATGTAGCATATGCTTCCATTACAGTGCTGCAGATGATGTCAGTGTCAGGCATGACATGCTCAGCTTGCACTTAACGCAGGGGCCATCTTGTCCAACTCTGTCCTGGTGCTCGGACCTCTGCTTGGCACTTCTCTGGCGCGGTCATCTCTTGCTGAGAGCTGTCCAGTGAACATGACCTCCTTAGGTGACACCCATTCTGTTGCCTCCTGAAAAGTGGGCAAGGTTGGAAGAACAGTCTGTCTTCTTTCTAAGAAGGTGACTATAGCCCACCATAGTGAGTTCTTGGCAGTGGTTTAGAAAATCAACTATCTTCACCTGTGTTATCTAATGCGGCGTCATTAGCCAGGGGCAACTGAGGAGCTTTGAGATGCAGTGAATCTCAACGTCTCCTGATATACCAAATTTGGAAGACAGTGCAAAAATGCCAGTATCTCACTAATAACATTGATTTGGGGCTTAAGTGTCAGCTCAGCGGCCAACACTATTGCCCTTTTAGAGGACTTTCGTTCAGTTCCCAGCACCCATGTTCATCCCGCAGCCATCCTTAGCTCTAATGGCACATCATCTGGCACCTTCTTCTGCTCTCTGTGGGTACAGGCATGTACACAGTACACATACATATGCACAGGCAAATGTTCATATACCTAAAAAATGCAAATCTTTTAAAAACAATCTTAATATTGATTATTTATTGAGATGATAATATTTGGGTCCAATAAATCATGCTACCAAAATTACTTTGACATGGTTTATGTTTGATTTTTAAAATGTACTTAGTAGAGAAACTTCAAGTTCTAAAAAGTTTACACTAAAATTATAGTAAAACTTGAAAAAAAAAACCAGAAATGTCACATTGTTTCCTTTCAAAAGTGCTGGACCAGGAGATATCATTTGCCAGTTTTTTATTTGTATATTTCTTTTGTCTGTCCAACTCCAGCCTTCATCAGACAATGTAATTAGCACAAGTTTTAAATTTGTAAGTTCTTTATTTCCTAGCCAAAGACTTTACAGTCTTCAAAGCTACTTCTGTGTTCTCTAGGGACATGTATAACTTAAGCCAGTTTCCTGGACTTGCCAAATCTCCTGGGGTCTTTGCAAAGTCCCATAGGCTATGCCTCTCTCAAGTCACAGACAATAGCCCCAGGCAGGATTCTGACAGAGGTGGTATGGTCAAAACTCTCCTCTCAGGGAGGAAGGATCTACGGTGGCTTTTAACATCAATTTACAAAATCCTTCACAACCTGTTGACCTCTGGTCCCTTAGTCCACTTTGCTCACAGCATCCTTGGCTAGAACACCAAACGTGCTAGTCTTTCTGCCCTGTATTTGAGTTTCCCCACCTGTCTGGCCCTTCAAGCCCTCTGTGTGCTGCTCGCATTTCGCTCTTACCCACCCCGCCCTGCCCCGCCCGCCTCTCATAAGAAGCATCCTTGCCTGTACTTCCCATTCGCAATACAGATAAATGTTGTCTGTTTTGATTTATACATGACCCAAGCAACCATGGAAATTGGAGGTTTTCTTCTAAGACCTAGTGAGATAACCGTGTTGAGAACCCCATGTGGTGATCTGAACAGTCACTCCTCTCTTGGCTACACTTTACTGGAGTTGTTTATCTCTGCTCATCCTTCACTGAGATGGTGGACTATATCTCGCTTTCTTTGTGCCCATAGTTTGGGCTGTGCTAAGGGCTCAAATGCTTCATGAGTGAGTGGCTCAGTGAGCTCAGCCCCCTCTGTGGGGGTTATGGACTAGATGAGAGCTGAGAGAGCTAGTGCAGGGCAGTGTGTGAAGGACATCACTGAAGTGAGAAAAGCTTCCCTGAATGCATATGCTAACGTAACTGCAAATTTAGAAAATAGGGACCAGGAGACGACTGAGTGTGCAAAGTGCTTCCTTACAATTGTGAAGGCTGGAGTTGGGATTTCAAGCCATATATGTGTGCTCAGCAGGCAAGTCAGCCCAGCTGTAATCTCAACACTGGGGAGGTGGAGACAGAAGATCCCTGCATCAAGATGCCTGGCTAGGCTAGCTGAATTGCTGAGCTCTGGCTTCAAATAAAGACCCTGTCTCAATATATATGATGAAGAGTGATCAAGGAAGACATCGGATATCAAACCTCTGTGCCTCCTCATGCACAGGTGTGCATGCAAGCTCCTCCCCCAGCGTGTCAACACACACATATGCATACATACCACACACATGCCAAAAAAATTTTAATGGACTTAATTATAAGATGATCCCTAAAAAGAACAGGTGCTTGACATGCAAATTAAGTTACCTTTCCATAATAAAAATAATTGAACAGATGAGAAAAGCTTTGGCCCAAGGGAAACACACACCCAGACACACAAAGAGCATTTTGGATAGACATGTAAAGCATAATTAATTTCTACTCTCAGGGAGCTATGGAGAGAGAAACATTTCAAACAAACATGAACAGAAGAATGAAAGTAAAGAAAGGAGGATGAATGAAAAAGAGAAATGCATTGCTTTGACAAAGGAACAAATGATGTTAAGGAGAATTTATTTTAAAAGGAGCCATGAAGTTGAAGGGTAAATGAGAACCCTACAGAGCGAGCTGGATAACCCTAGAGGGAAGAAAACTGAGGCTATTCTTGCGTATTTTATAATTTTCTGCTGACGAAGGCAATGAGGATAAAGTGGCCAGGTTGGAAGGCTCAAACACTCACTGTAGTAAAACAAAAAAAGACTGAATGTTTAGAAATATTTTGAAGGCCAGAATGGAGACAGAACAAACAGGAAGGGACCGAGTTAGCACAGGTTCAGTGGAAATGGAAGACCTGCATCTAAGGATTTGGTTAAGTCCCACAAGATTTTTTTTTTTTTTTTTTTTTTTTTTTTTTGGATTTTTGGTTAGTGGATAAAGGTGTGGGGCCACATGACATGTCAGAGTGAGCATGGAGAACAGAGAAGAAGGCAGTGATGGTGACAGACTAGCATGGAAGGTCTCCTGATAATTTGCTTTGAAAGACTTTGAAACACGCTGAGCCTGACAGCTTTGGATTTTCCACTTTCCCTTCTCCCTTTCCTTCTTCTGAAGTTAAGAGCTTGAGATATCATTTCTATAACACTCTTGTCAATACTGTAAAAGTCTTTTTTTAAAAGGTGTGTGTGCGTTCATGTGTGTGTGTGTGTGTGTGTGTGTGTGTGTGTGTACATGCCTCTGCATGTGACTGTGAAGGTAGGCATCTACATGTGAACTGTCAATCGGCCCTCACCATTTTGACCCAGAGTCTCTTGCTGTTTTCTGCTGTGTAAACCAGGCTACTTGGCCCAAATGCTTCTGGGAATTCCCTGGGTCTCCTTTGTAATGTCTGTATTTTCAGATGGCTTGTAGTTGCATCCAGCTTTACATGGATGCTGGGATCTGAGAGCAAAAGCTCACACCCATGCTTGCTGGGAAATGCTTTATTCATGATGCTGTCTTCCCAGACCCCGTGAATACTTTTACTCCTTTTAAGTGTATGGTGTTTGTTTTATTATTTTTTTCTTTTTATATATTTTCTCCCCTTTATTAAACATGTTTTTTTTTTCCTTTTCATAAAATCGTGCACTGGATGGGCCCATCTGTGCATTTTCTTCTTCCTCTGAGAGCCATGTATTATTCGGTTGTTTTATTAATAACTTTATTTGGGATGTCACAAAAGCACCTCAAATACATCATGTTCAAAACTGGATTCAAGTTTTTCCTTTGTGTGACTTCACTTCATTATGTAATTGTTCAAGCAAGAGCTCAGCCTTGGATTCCTTCACATTGCCAACATTTTCAGTGGCATTGTAGTCAACCCATCACTGAGAACCAGAGTATCTTGAGCTACTGAAGGAGCTCACAGGTAGTTAAATGGAACTATCTTACCTGAAGGCCTTCTTCATTGTTTAGGCAGTAGTTCTTTGTGGCTGATGGAATCTGTCTGGCAGCAAAGACGCAGTATTCTAACCCTGTGGGGAAAGGATGCTGCCTCAGGCTCCAAGAAGAGTATAGGTGTAAAGGTGAAAAGTAAGTGAATTTTGGTACAAATAATGAAGGATAAAAATTTCAGAAAATACCACTCTGATTTGTAACACTCATGTTTTCAGAAACTTCTGTAGTAAAAGGCAAAACTTCTCAAAGCAGCTCTAAATAAGAACCAAGTATGAAAGAAAAAGACAGTTTGAAAACCGAAACAGAAATTAATCCTGATATTTTGCTTCATTTTCACATCACTCATTATGTGTTTCTTATAAACCCACATCAGGCTCACAATTTCTGGCCACTTATGGTACCGTGTGTGTGCCTATGCATAGATATATATTACACATGTTTGTTTCAAATCACATGGAGTTTGTATTTCGTCCTTACCCTTGGTATAACCACGTTTTCTATATAATTGAATACTCTTTGAAGCTATGACTTGAAATGACATAATTTTTAGCCACTTACACCACAGTTATAAAATACATATACTATTAATATTTTGTCTTACATTTACTCTACTATACTCATTAGCATGAAATTAAGAAATAATAAAAATTATTTCAGAAGTATTAATACTGGGTTGGAAACTCATGTGGCATTTGTGAGCTATTAACATGAAATGCCAAATCACTTTACAGAACAATAAAAAAATTTAAATTCCAATCATCAATGAGAAAAAGTATCTACAATAGCTATATATACTCATCAACACGAATAATGTCATTGAAATATTTTCCAACTTAATAGTTGATAATATTTGTCCATTTCTCTAACAATGTAAATGACTGTCTAGTTTTTGTTTGTTTGTTTTATTTGGTTTTTGTTTGTTTGTGTTTTGGCTTTTCATAACAGCATTTCTGTTTTACTCTTGGCTTTCCTGGACTCAATCTGTAGACCAGGCTGGCCTCGAACTCATAGAGATCTGTCTGCCTCTGCCTCCCTGAGTGCTAGGATTAAAGGCATTTGCCACCACCCACGGCTTACGGTTGTTTTTTCATTCGCATTTCTTTTGCATATTTCTATTAGTTTATGATTTTTGCTTGTGAATTTGTTTTAAGATATTTGAAAGTATCATAGAAACACAATCCCGTTTTAGCTTACACATCTGTAGTTGTAAGTTTATGGTGAGTCCCAAAGCTGTAGACTACAGCCTCTGTGGGTGAGGAGAGATCTCTGTTGGAGTTTTCTAATTCCTTCTGTATAGATTAGCATTTGATGGCAATGTGTTACCTCCAGTTTAATTCACCACAATTAAGTAGAAGTTTTTCCATAAATACGAACTGTGCAAAAAGATTAATCTGCAAATTCTGTGAGTGCTCAGTTAAGGACAGTGGAAACGCAGTGCTGTTCCTCTGCTCAGCAGTTCTATGAGACGATGGAAGGTCATGGAATTTTTGCGCATACATGGAAAGAGCTTGCAGAGCAATTGTGGGCCTTGCTCAAATTTTTCTTTTGTCTTTATCCCACTTTGTATAAACAAATGGGGATGGGGAACCATTCTGTAAAAGTTGAGGGCCTGGTGGGTTAAAACTATTAAGACTGTGAAACTGAGTGTCTCAAGCAGGTAGAGGGCCCAGTGGTAAGCACTAACAGATGAGGAGGAAGGACACCTTCTGTCATGGAGGAAGCACAGAACTTGGGCCCGTTGTGTATGCCACTTTGTATAATGTGACTATGAGGCCGAATTACAGAAGGGCAATTTCAGGGCACTGGAGGCGTGTGAGGCTGCAGCAGCAGATGCTGACCTCAGCATCTGCCCAGTGGGAAGATATGTCAAGGTCGTTGGACTGGGGGCTTAAGATAAGCTATGAAGAGTGTGGACAGAGACAGTTTATGAAGACCCAGGAAAATAAAACTTGAGCCATCTTAGTATTGATTTCAACTTCTGAATGTCAGAGACAAATAGGCAGCTATGTCAGAAGTGATCAGAAATGCAGATTTCACCCCAACAAAGGCTCTGGAAAGCTCAAATGTATTGGGATGCACTCAGGAAAAAGCAGAACAGAATAAAACCAAACCCACCAAATCACTAAAATAGAGGCCGTTACCACAATTCAGAAGACACTTCTTAATATTTTTACTGAGTGGTAAAAATGCCTGTTGGCTTGCATTCCCAATATTTGTGACATACAGGGAAAGACAGAGACAATTTCAACATGTGTTTAAATAGATTTTCTTGATGCCACGGTATTATAATGAATTAGAAGTTATTTGAGTCACAGGCCACATGGATATCTAACAAAAATATTGCAAAAGGTTGACTTAAATGTTTCGTAGGGTCCTGAAGCCCTTTCAGAGCCATACACACACACACACACACACACACACACACACACACACACACACACACACACACACAATCTGTATTTAACAAGCCATTGTGTCTGACACTGGTACAGTGTGGTGTGATATGACTTCACCAGATGCGTTCTCCTTGTCAAAAGGAAGTCAGGAAGGAAGGTCAAGGTTTAAGGTAAAGCAAGGCCTGCAACTCTAATGTTTGTTCATTTGTAAACCATGAGGGAAATTTTTATTGTAGATGAAAAATATACATCTAAAGAGCAAGACCCTAACTTAACAGTTACTATTGTCAATCCTTAAAAAAGGTTAGATCCCACCCAGGTGATGGTGGTGCATGCCTTTAATCCCAGAAAGCTGAGGCAGGTGGATCTCTGTGAGTTCAAGGCCAGTCAGATCTGCAGAATGACTTCCAGGACAGCCAAGGCTACACAGAGAAACCTTTCTCACTCCCACCCACCCCACCCCCCAATTATATCCAAATACTTACATCCTTACTGTCGTTAGGAGTCAAAAAGTGCAAAAATAGATTTCAGCACACACTACAGCTTGTACGTATAAGTTTTGTCTGATGTTCAACTGACAGATTTTCAGAATAGATTCATTGGATAGTCAGTCTCCCATTACCCATTAATAAAAGGTCTCCATTTCAGTGGCCAGCCATTCACAATCTATGTTCTATCAGTAGTGGAGGCCTAAATCTGATTTGTTTTGGCCAAGCACAAATCATTCTATAGGATAAGGTTAATAGAGGTCACCTGGAATAGGAGTTTTGAAGAAAAAATTATAAATGGTAGATTTTTAAACTGCTGAATTTATCAGACTTTGGGAGCAGATTCCTAACTTAAAAATACAGACATTAAAAATAAATAAACAAATAAATATTGTACAAGTAGAGCTAGAAAGGTGAAGCATTGGGTTAGTTATCTTGTGAAGCTCATTTTTTGCAGAGTTATTTATTTTTAACATTATGTGTGTGTGTCTGGGTCATCTACTTGTGAGCATAGCACCAGGAGCCAGAGGCATCAAGTCCCCATGAAACTAGAATTTCAAGCAGTTGTGAACCACAAACATGGGTCCTGGGAACTGAACCTGGGTCCACTGTGAGAGAAAACAAGTGCACTTAACTCCTGATCCAGCTCTCCAGCCCTCAAGGAGTTTTTTGTTGGTTTTTTTTGTTGTTGTTTTTGATAAGATTTAATTACTGTTCCATTTCCTTCCAGTTTCACACATGGTTTGAGTTAGCATCGCCCACTCTTGGCAAACAAATATTACATTTTCGAATTGGACTTAGAAAAACTAAATATTTTCCACAAAAGTTATCAAGTGGCCATGTTGGGGGATATGTTTTTGATGTCAGCGGTGTTCGCATCATCATCATCTCCTGCGACGCTAAAGCAAGTCGATGGCACAGACAACTGAAATCTAACTCAGATCACTAGGATGTGGTTGCTTTGTAAGGGTGTGAGCTCAGATGCAAGATTCCAGCTCTGTACTTCAATGTGCATGTTGACCATGGTGTCAAAAGCCTGCTATGAGTACGGAACACGTGAATATACCTTTCACCTAGAAACCAAGCCAGCCCTGACTGACAGCCCCTCCCCTTCTAACATACTTTAGTGAGCTCATACGTATTGAAATAAAAATGTCATATTATTTATTTTAAAAATATATTGTGTCCAGGGTGTACGCGTGTGTGTTTAGGTGTGTGCATATGTGCATGCAGGTTCATGATCACGTGTGTGCTGGAGGCCAGAAGTCAACATTGGGTGTCTTTTCGTATCACCTCACATCTTATCTTTTGAGAGAGGGACTCTCACTTCACCTGGAGCTAACCCATTCAGTAAGGCTAGCTGGCCAGTGAGTGCTAGGACCACTCCTCCTGCCGCCATCTCTGCGGCCGTGGGATTGCAGCCACGTGCCACCATGTCTAGCTTTTTATGTAGGTCATGGTGACCCAAACTGTGGCAAGCACTTCAAAGGCTGTGTCATCTCCCTACCACCATCCCCCATGTGATGTTTTGAGAAAGGAGTGTACATGCATACATCAGGCAGTGCTGAACTAGCTCCATGTGTGTTTGGTTTCCATCAGTAATGAAAACACTCAGACTTCTTGCTTCTAGCTTTTGTGATTTGGGCCGTGTGTTCTTGTTCGGCTAGATATCCTATTTTACAGAAACAAGGTCAGAAGTCCAGAGAGACCTCCACACGGCCATGTTTCTTACAGCACTCCTCGCAATAAGCAAGACAAGAAATCAAGCTAAGTACCCACAATCTAATGAATGGGCAAGGAAAATGTGTTACTGACGTACAGTGGCATATTAGTTAACTATAAAAGGATGAAATCCTATTTGAAAATATTAATCTGTCTATTCTGACTAAATCTTTCATGTTGTGTGTCACTACCACAGTCTACCTACTTAAAACATTTTCTCTCACCATCTTTACCCCCTGAATATGCAGTCTTACGTTCTATCCTTGGAAAACATGACTCGTTTATAACTAGGCTTTCTGTTAGCTCTCAGGTGAGAACTTATTATTTCTCCTCATTTGGAGTCTGAATCCCCACCTGTAGTCATCCCTGGGCGACCGTGTGTCCAGGTGTACTTGTGTTTCAATCCAACCCTGGAAATCTGTCTATATGCCTGTCCTGATGTATCCCACATGTAGACGTCTTCTCCTGTGGTAGAAAGGGACACTGGGCCTTGAATCTGGCCTAGGATAATGAAGGGTTTTACTTTCACCAGTCACCTAAGCTGCAGTTAGCTGATATGATGGAGGATACATCTGAATATCTGGCAGGCAGAACAGGGAAGACCACTGTGTGTTCTCTTTGTGAGTCTGGACCAACCCACCCACTCACCCAGTCAGTGTGGTCTCGGCACTTGTTTAGGACTCCACGTGATAAGGGTCTCTGCACTCAACTTACTGTCTATCTCACCTTTTTAGTGAAAACAAAGAGCTCATTAGTGTTTGTGATTAAGAGCCATCTGTTCTCTAAATTTTTAACTTATCTAATTAAGAAATGCACTCCCCGTAAGGGAAACTGAAAGCAGATGTTAGGCCGTTTATTATAGGTCTGAGGAGATGGCTCAGTGGGTACAGGGCTCCTCACGCAAGAATGAGAATCTGAATGGCATCTCTCCAGCATTCGAGGGGAAGGGCACAGACCTGGAACCCCATTGCTAGGAAGAAACCAGTGGATCTTGAGGACTTGTTAGCCAGCAGCCTAGCTGAAGTGACAAGCTCCAGATTCAGTAAGAGACTGCATCTCAAAGGTAAGATGGAAAGAGACAGAAAGACACCTGACATCAACCTCTGGGCTCTACAGTCCCTACACAAATGAGTGCATATACAACATGACATGCACACACGCATACATGAACACACAGGCATCCACTACTAAGGGTCTGCAAGCTTACAGGCCTTTAATGTGAATCCAGCTGGCTTCAAAACGATGTCATCCAGAGTGTGGTCACTAAGCAAGTACGGGCACTTCAGCTCACAGGGTGGGCGATGGGAGAAGCTGTCTCAGAAATACATCAACTGCATGCCTGATTGCAGGAATTGCTATAGCACAATCTTGAAAACCCCAATTAAACATTAACACCAACTCTTATGGGAATGAGAGTACCACTCAGTGGTAGAATACTTGCCTTGCAAGGCCAAGGCTCTGAGTTCTGTTTTCAGCACAGGGTGGCGGTGGTGGTAATAAGTAATGTTTTATTTTATTCAGATCTCTGATGTGTGCCAGCCTGGATTTACCCTCTAGGCCATTGTCTTGAACAGCTGAGAAATTATCTCAGTTCACAGAATTTCTGAGCGAGTTCATCCTCAGCCATTTTCTTAAACTTCTATTTTTATACTTAACTAAATCTTTCTTCTGCTTCTTTGTGGCAAATCTGACAGTAAGTGTCGCATTGCCAGTGATCATATGAGCAGCTGACCCACTGGTAGTGTTTCCTGAATCGTGTATTACTTCTCAGTATTTTAGACCAGATCACAGAGCGCTCTGTACTGGCTCTCACTTGATTGTGTGTGTAAATCATGGGAAAATAAAAGTGAATTGTAAGACACATGAGCTGTGTGAGACACAGTAGAATAAGAGTTGGCCAGGACATGTCAATGAGACATGCATACATCCCTGCTCCGTGTACTATTTTTGAGGAAGGAATGAAGCCACCTTAAGTAAAGTCATGACAATGACCACATGTCCACATAGCAGTAACGTAAAGCTAAACTGAGTTAGGCTGGGGAGATGGATAGTGTTTGCTGTGCAAGTATGAGAACCAGAAGTGGTTCCTCAGAAACCACTGAATGCCAGACATAGTAGCAAATATCTATATTCCTAGTATGTCTAAAGGCATATAGAAACTGTGACAGGAAAAGCCCCAGAAGCTCCTGGGCCAGCTAGCCTGGTGGACACAGTAATGAGCAAGAGAGTCTACCTCAAACTAGGTAGAAGGCAAAGAGCAGCACTCAGAGTTGTCTGACCTCCACATGGGCATTGTGGCCCGCACGCCTGCATTCATACAAGCACATACACAAACATGCATGAGCTCATGCAGTACTACACATATGAAAATTATAAGTGGAATTAATGCATACAAACTCCAGTGACCCTGCCTATGTGATGTGATTAAACTGGAGCTCAAGGAGACATAAACTGAGGATCTGTCAGTTCAGAGGATTTGATATGAGCCATAAAAAGCTTGCCTTTTGTAATGAACACAGCTGTCTAAAAATAAAAATAAGGAAGAAGGTGGGGAAGGAGGAAAAGAAAGAAAGAAAGAAAGAAAGAAAGAAAGAAAGAAAGAAAGAAAGAAAGGTTTCTCTTGTCTTAATGTCACTCTCAAGAAGTTGGTTGCAGGGCTATGAAGAAGAGATTTGATACCCTATGAGCATATACAGGGGAGGAGGTCCCCCTCAGTCACAGTCATAGGGGAGGGGAGTAGGGAGAAAATGGGAGGGAGGGAGGAATGGGAGGCTACAAAGGATGGGATAACTATTGAGATGTAATATGAATGAATTAATAAAAAATAAAATAAAATAAAGAAGTTGCCTGCAGCTTCTGTACTTATGAGCTTTCGAGTTAAACTTGAAGCAGGTCACATCCATATATCATGACACTGTCCACAAATAGAATGTGAGCCTCTTATCCAGGAATCTTGCTTTCTTGGAACAGTTCACGTAAGGATGCAAGTGCTTTTAAAAGGAAAAAGAAAAGATCACTTGCCATGACACCCATTTAGTAATGGATCAGTTTATTGCCAGAGAATTTCTGGAAGCATTCAGCGGTGTGCCACGTGAAGGCCTACCACACTGCCCTGTTTGTAGTAAGAGGCAAATACTTATTAACTCTCATAGCTCGTTTAACTTTGTCCTCTCACATACTAGCTTGCTCATGTGCTTTTGTCTTAGAATGTACAGATTGCTATAACAAAATGTCACAGACCAGAAAATGTAAAAAAAATCAGAATTTATTTTTTATAGTCCTGAATACTGGGACTTCTACCATCAAGATGCATGCATGGCCTACTCTGGAAGAGTGGCTTGGACACCACCATTGTCTCACCCTGTCCTTGTAGGGTCTTTCTTAGATATGTTCTATAGTAGAGAGCATTCTCTTCTTCCTTATCTTGTAAGGGAATTAATTCCAAACTGGAGATCATGACCTAATTTAACTCTAATTACATTCCAGATGCTCTACCACCAAACACGGTCACACTGGACATCATGGTTTCAATATTGAAATGAGGGTGAGGAAAAATACTAATCATAACAAGTACTTTATTTAACTTAGTTTAAATATAGAAAATGGAGACATTGGCAAATTAATTGACCTGTTCTGCTTCGAATTTTAAATTTATGTTCACTTTATTTTCATCTATGACGATGTTGATCATTTATTATACAAAATAATGTGCATCCTTATGCCACTTTAAATATGGTTATTATATGCTTATTTTTATCCTATGGCTAGCAAGGAGAGAGACGGACTTCACTCCAGGGGTGTCGGAGTTACAGATCATTGCTTTCTTACTTGTGAGTGTATCCCATGCTGTCTTGCCTGAAAGAAAGCTGCATGGGTTTTTCTAGCTTTACACCTGCCCCATTGGTGTCCCAGTTTTGACTCAATATGAGGGGTAGGAAGAAGATGGCCTTCACACCTGATTACAATGAGAATGTTAACTGCCTTTTCACATAAGGGATTTGAATGTAGGCGATGTGTGTATTGATGTCTTTATCATTTTCTCTGTTGGCATAAGCAGGATTCACTTCCGTATTTAGGTCTTATTTAGAGCCACTGGCTTACAATTCCCCAGGCCATTCAGGCCCTACACCTTGGATGTCTTTTTGTTCTGTCCTTATATGGAGATCCACCTTTGGATTATTAACAGTTTCAGTGAATTCCAGAATAAATTTGATTTTCATAACCTGTGCAAGTTGCTCTGTGGAAGGGTCCACACATTGTACCTATAACAGGGGGTGCCTTCTCAAGCCCATGCATGCGCACGAGGGGACCCCCCCTCACTTTATTTCTAGAGACTTTAATGAGAGCTTAGACTAGGTGACTTCATTAAGGAGGACCGCTAAGGAGTGATTAGATTCTTTATTAAAGGGCTGTGTTAAGCTGTTCCTTTCCTTATGCATGTTGGCTGGCCATGACATGATGCGTCAAGAAGGCTCTAGACAGACGCTGGAGCTCAGCCTGCAGAACTCTGAGCCATATAAGCTGCACTCTGTAGAGTCTGTGTACTCTATTATAAAAAATAAAAAACTGACTACAAAAAATCTCATCCTGTTTCAGAAGGGTGTTCTAGTTGCTGTGACAGACATCATGGCCATGGACAACCCGTGTGAGAGCTTACTTTGATGAATGGTTCCAGGGGTAGTGTCCACAATGGTGGGCTAGGCATGGCATCAGGCATGCAGACAGATCTGTAGCTGTGAACACAGACCAGAGGGAGGGAACTGGAAAGGGGGCAAGGTTATAACTTCTCAAAGGCTGCCCCATCACCGCTCTCGCAAAGCTCCACTTCCTAATGTTTCAATGGCCTCACCGAATACAACCACCAAACAAGGACCAAGTGTTCAAACACTTGAGCCCATGGGGGACATTTCTTATTTAAACCACCACAGGGGCGTCTTTCTGAGCACAAGCTTAGGTGACATGAACTTTGAACTTTTCTTCCCACAACAGGCCTTTCGGTTTAGCCTCCCCACCTCAGACAACAGTCAGAGTCCTTGACATAACTACCCATGTCTTGAATTTCTTTCACCTCTACCTCACTCTCACTCATTCCTTTCTCTTCTACTGTTTTTGTTGTATCTCTTGTGTATTACCTGAGTTGCTTAAAGGGCTCGCAACTGCTCTTTCTGTTACCACTGCTCAAATAACCTTCCCACGGCAAATGGCTCTCATCACTCACCTGTCACAAAGCCTCCACATATAAATATAAAATTGGAACTGAGCACACAGAGTTTGTGATGCTCCCTCTATGTCCAAGTATTCTGACGCTGCCTAGAACAAGGAGATTTCTGCCATTGTCCTCAGACTGCCACCATTTCCCCGGGTGATTTCCATCTGCCTCAAATGTCCTCCTTCCATTTCATCTTAATATAAAATGTCTATAAATGTGTCTCTACTTGTGGGAGAAATCAGGACTTGGCTTGCACCTATAAGCATAGTTACCATAATCACTAATGCCTGTTGGAGATGTTTATGTATTCTGGGTGTTATTGCAAGTGTGTTACTGTCCGACTGTGCATTGTTCACAGTCATCCTTTGAGATGCAGGATTCACCATCAGGGCTGAATCACACAGATGGCTTAAGTGAGGAGCCATGACTACTTGAGCATGAGTTATAAGATTGATGCAAAGAATGACTGAGAAAATGTTCTAGAAACTGAGCATCTTTAGTGTGTAAATTGGCACAGA
The DNA here is from genome assembly GCF_903995435.1 of Acomys russatus. Classification (NCBI taxonomy): domain Eukaryota; kingdom Metazoa; phylum Chordata; class Mammalia; order Rodentia; family Muridae; genus Acomys; species Acomys russatus. The sequence continues at coordinate 19,237,868 of NC_067138.1, forward strand.
TCATTCAGCTGTACAACTCTACTTCCAGGCCACTAAGGTCAGAATGAATGATAACCGAAGTAGTTCCGTGGAAGCATGGAAGAGTCCGTGAGTGTTTGTTGGGTGAGTTGGCTGGAAAATATGAGTCTGCTATGAACTACAGGTGCTATAATCATGGTCAAATGGAAAGATGCTCAACATCATTAATGTGCTTCTAGAAATATCATCTGGATGACCAGAATCCCAACAGATGGGTGGCTTCCCTAAACAGACAGTCAGCAGACAGCTGTTTCCAATACTCCTACATGTCCTGCAACTACTGCAACTACAACTTTCAGGGTGTAGGGTAGTGACATGTCTCTTTTATTCTCACTCATTCCAACAAACTCAGAGTCCAGAAGATTGCAGTGGAGAAGGGGATCTGACAGGGCAGTCTGCGTAAGAGCTGTGAATGGATGGTCAGAGAGTCTGGCATCATCACAGATTGTAGTGGAAAGAGGCATTAGTCTTACTCAGATTGAGCTCTGGTAGTTCAGCCACATTGGCTTAGCTGACTCAACAACTTGATAAGACCTTTCTTTGGCCCCTGTCTTTAGGTGCCTGGCTGGCTTGGTGTAGCCTAGCTCTTTGAGTTTGACTCATTGCCTGCTCTGGTTAATCCCCCTCTCCTGGTCTTCTGCCTAGATACCAGCCCTGAGAATCACACTCATCAGCCAAGTCCGTGATGCATTCCTGCAAACCTTTCACAGACATTTTGGCATATCACTGTATAAGCTGCAGCCGGAGATCTGTTTCCCCTGGTATCTGTCTTCACAGATCTAGGACTAACCCAATCTCAGCTGTGTTCCTGGATGCACTGTGTTCATGCCAGGTTCTCTGGGGCCCTTGCAAGGGCCTCTTTTCCCTCCACCCATGTGCATGTTCCACATCCCAGGCATTCCTACAGTTGACATGTTTTCATAAAGCCACTATCCATCATTCCCTAGGCATTGATCAAATATGACAACACTTCTTCCTTCCCTATACTACTTGCTTTAATCTTATTAAATACCTTTAGTGACTATAATTCTTCTATGGGATCTTGTGATCCTTGGGGATAAGAGCTGCGGTGTGTCTATAGTGTTCTTCTGTGTCTGTCACAATGTTATTTATAAGGTGAGGAATATTTACACTTACTTCATTATTATCTAGGTTATTTATTGCACATAAATGTATTGTATATAAGTCCATGAATTTACCAAAATCTTTGACTTTGGTCAAGTCCATTGGTTATGAATCCACATGAGAAGTATTGTTTCAGTATGATCTAAAGACCACTCCAAATACTAGAATAACAACAACACTCCTGTAATTTATAAATTGAAGACATTTCTGTTTATCGTGTTTTGGTAAATATTGCCAAGCCAGTAAAGAATGCGTCTAGTCTTCAAAAGTCCATGAGCTGAGGAGGGGCGCTGATCTCTGCAGCATCAAAGGCAGTCTGCGGTGTCTCTGGGATTCCTCACACAAGACATGGTTAAGCAGATCTTCTAACAGAATGCTACTAGCTGCTTGATCTAAACGTGTTTATGTGTGATATATCTTAAGTAGCTCCAAATAATCATTCTCTAATCTGCTTCTTAAATTATATTCCCCTTTTATGTTTTATCTATAGAAGTAATGTTTTTCTAAGTGGTTATTTCTTTCAGAATTGATATAAAACTCTTGAAAATGCAAATAAATTTCAATAGCCAGTTACTTCAGGCCATTTGGTACTGTTTGCAAAAAATCATTGAAATTTACCATCATAACCCTGTGGACTGTGACAAACATGAACACACACACACATACAGAGAGAGAGAGAGAGAGAGAGAGAGAAGGAGAGAGAGAGAGAGAGACAGACAGACAGATATACAGACTCCCAAACACATACATACAGGCACAGGTACACATACTTACACAGACACACACAGACACACATGCCCATGCACACATACATACTTAGATATAGATACACACACACACACAGACACATGTACACATGGTCTTTTACCTGACACACATGCACATCACACATATATAAACATGCACACAGACACAAACACACACATAGACACATATGCACACAGACACGCATGCATACAGAGAGACACACAGACACATGCACACAGACACACTCATACACACACACACACACTTGCACACAGACACACTGCACACACACACACATACTTACACAGGCACAATACATAATATACACACATACACAAATGCATATCCACACATACATGCACATGTACACATAAGCACAAATGTATGCACACACATGCAGAATTTTTAATTTATAAATTCACAAAATTTTAATTTATAGATAAAATTTCTTGAGCTTTTAGAAAATGAGGATTGTTTGTTTTAATTTCCTTACCATACCACACTTCTCATTGCATTCACTCTGTAATTACTATTTTGTGGTGTTCAGTTCACATTTGGGGGTGCATGTCTGCTAGCTAAGCATTATGTATCTGGGTAACATCCCCTTGTGTCTCTCCCTTCATGGCATTCTTCTCCTTAATGTTCAGTTTCTTTTAAAAACTGATAATAAAAGTGATGATAATGTCCACTATGAAATGTTAATACAAGGGTAAGTCTCCTTTGTGCGCTGCGTCCTGAGTCATCCTCAGAGTTCCATGCAGTCTTGTGTGTTTTTCTATCTGCATATCATTGTGTGTAACTCAGAGAATGAGGCAGAGTGACAGAGAGCATCCACTGGGCTTCCGCTCCTTCGTGAGCCTGCTCTGCTTTAAAGCTGGCACCAGCAGCACTGCCATTGAGTGCTCTCCTTCTAACACACCAGGTGACAGTTTAGCAGAAGGGATAAATACCAAAACCACTTATTAAAACCACCAGGGCTGATGTTTTATTTTTAACTGTTCCAAGGGTGAAACTCTCTGCAAATATAAGAAGTCCTGACTGGAAGAGACTAGCGGACTGGAAGGCATGGGCATGTTGGCTAGCTTAGAAAATGCAAATCCTTTCCAATATGTACACATAGTATACAAAGGTGTACACACAAATTAATATCAGCAGCTAAAGATGTGGGTATATCACACATCACACGCCTACCTGGAACCAACCAAATGTAAACATGAGGATTCCAATTACAATACCCAGCAACACACTGAAAATGAAATATAGATGTCTCTGGTATCTTCATGCTGTTTATGGAAATAGTTCGCTAGAAAAAAAAGTATCATAATTCATTTTCAAGTCCCCCTCACGAGAAGTCCTATGCGCGAGGAAGGATGACCTTACTTCATTAGCGTGAACTTGCCTTCAAGGCAAACATTTTTCAATCAACACTAATTTGCATATAATTTATCAAGAGAAAAGAAGTGCAAAATAATTTTGTTTAAAGATTTTCCTTTGTTTTAAGTGTCATTAGCAGTTCTGACTAATCCAATTTTGACAATCTCATCAGGCGCTTTTAGAAACTCTCTCAGAACTCATCTGGAAGATGCATTTATCCCTAAGTGTCCTAGATTGCATTACAGCCCAGCGGAGAGGCACAGTCCGCTACAGCTGTTTATGTAAAATGCAGTTAACACTCCGCCAATTTAGTTTTTATAGGGACACAATCAATTTTTATTCATTTAAAAACCAGAATGCTTTCTTTTATTGTGTGCAGCCTCTCCTGATTATATAGCTAAACAAATTATTTCTCTGTTTGGACTAAATGGTACTGTTGTGGAGGGCGATGGCCTGGTGTAACTGTACCATCTACATCAGGAAAGTAAATAACGGCTCTCTCTCAGGGTGCATTCCTCACAGTGGGTTATTTAAAACATCTTTTTAAAAGTTTTACTTACAGTAAATAGACATAAATGAAATGTAAATCTTGTAGTGGGCGGTCTGTAGCCTGTGTCATCTGATCTTGAATTTTAACAGAGTTTTATGGTTTTTAAGCTACATTCACATACATTAGGTTACATCATTTATGACGATCGGGCAGTATTATTACAACTTTGGAACACTTAGACACCTCTATTGTTCTGCTAATGAGTCCCGAAACTGTACAGGCTTCTTGCAGTACAACTAGAAGTGTATTGTTAAATATCAGTATTAACGATATGCGTCAAAGCACCTTAGGATCTAACCTCTTGGTGATGGGGGAGAAATAAGTTTACTTAAATACCATAAAAATCCAGCATATCTAACTTTTTGTCCTTTTTTTTTTCTTTTTTGTGTGTATGTGCGTGGTGTGCATGCACATGGGTACACGTGTGTGTGTGCATGTTTGCATGCACATGGGTACACATTTGTTGTGTGAAGCCATATGCATGTGTGTGTGTGCATGACATATGTGATATGGAGATCAGCAATCTCCCTTGGTGACTTTTCCATCATATTTACTGAGGGAAAGTGTCTCGATCAAATCAGAACTCGCCAGCATGGCTACTCTCACTAATCAGCTGTGGGGACGCCCATCTCTGCTCTCCCAGGATGTGCATGCCAGGCACTTTAACCTCAGAACCGTTCCCTAATCTCGTGTCTGACTCTAATGGATCCTCATAAAACAGTGCAAAAGCAGAGAAACACTGGTGTCAGCTACCACCATCACTGGTCTGCTGGTGTATGTGGATCCACACAAGCAATAAGTGCATTGGACATTGCCAAGAAAAGGCCTGAGGGTCAGGAGATTTCCTTAGTTAGCAGTTGGTAAGGAAGGCAAATACCAGAGAGCTGTTCCCTAGAAGGGTACAGGGCTTCTCTCACAGTAACTCTAACCATGAGCTGCTTAGTCATGTGTTTAGGGAGTTCTGTGCATCTGAGATTTAAGAAGAATGGTTAACAGCATAAACATGGTTAAAAGGAAAAAAGGAAATAGTGTAAGTCCCCCTTGCCTTATTGTAATAGCTTTTATTCCCTCAGGATATTTAAATACACGAGTGGATCCTGGCTGCACATTTATTTATCCCTAAGACAAATATTTAGGGATCACATTTATTTTGTTTGTATTTCAATAGATAACTTTAGTAGTAAAAAGGAAGAAAATGAATATTTTATGAATAAAATATATGCTAGCCCACTCATTCATAAAAATAGTAAGCTGATACCATTATCTATTAACTACCAAGAAACAAGTCATATGTACCCTGCCCTCCAAAAGCTCACACCTCATTTAAACACTAAAAAGGTAAACAAGTTAAAAGCAGAATGGAGGACTGGCAATGTAACTCTGGTGGTAGTGTTCACCACTCAGCATGCGCTAAGCCCTGAGTTCCTGACCGCATTAACTGGGCACGGTAGCCCATGCCTGTCACTCCACACACAGCAGGAGGGTAAGAAAGGCAAGGTCGTTCTTGGTGAACATACTTGTGGAGGTCAAGGCCAATGTGGGCAACATGGAAGCGTGGCTTAAAAACAAACAAACAGTTGGACAAAAACCCGATGATATTCCATCCCTGAGAGGTAAGCGATAGAAGTGTAGCTCTGATTTTAGTTTCCAAAAGGCAGCTGTGAGTATTCTTCATACTAATAAGATGAAAGTAACTGAATGAGTTCAAGGCTTAGGTGGTGGGTTTGAGTTTGGACCCCCAGCATCCCTATAAAAGGGGGCGGGCAATCGCGTGCCTCTGCAGTCACAGCACTGACGCTGCAGGCAGACATATATATCTGCAGCTCCCTGTCAGCCAATCCCGGTCTAGGTGAGCTCCAGGTTCAGCGAGAGACCCTGTCTCAAACAATAAGTTGGAGAACAATTGATGAAAACAACTGACATTATGACATTAACCTCTAATCTCCACACAAGTGCACCTGCACACCACACACACACACACACACACACACACACACACACACACACACACACACACTTTAAAAGTAAATATTTTTTAAGTAGAGCAGTTCTAAAGAATAACCATTGTGGCGTGGGAAGACATAAGAAGACATTTCTTATCCTGAAACAATGACCAGAAGATGTGTGGATGAGAAGCATAATTGTGGAATACATTTCCTTATTTTACTTTATTGTGCCACATGTTCAGCTGTGTAGAAGTTGTTGTAAAGCACATGTTTATGTGTGTATATCCACATAAAAGAGAATACATATGCGCATTCACATATACCATTCTTAAACAGATGTTGCCTTGATAAAATTATTAGAAAGTACATTTAGACGTCTAGTCGCACGCATAATTTTGTGAGGATTACATTCTGCTCTTATATTTTGTTGTATTGTTACAACGTAGTAAAAGCTTTCTGAATAACCAGGGTTTTTCCCCTGAGTCCTATGACTACTTCAGTTAGTTTCTGTCCATCGGCAGCATTATTTCCCATCTGCCTATGCTGCTGGAAGCTGAGCACGCCTCTTGGTAAAATGTGCAGGAAGGCCTCTGGCCACAACTCTGAAGAGCCTAATTTCCTTACCTTTTATGTAACTCTGAACTTTTCTTCTGTAAGAATTTTGTTCTTTTTTTCACCAGAAGAACCAAGGCAAATAGGATTTCTGAGCTGAGTCACTGGCCTGCTTCTAATTGGGCATAGCTTTCCCCCTCTGTGCTAGTCCGCTTATCATGGAGAGCCTGTGAGAGAGATGTCCCCGAAGAAACAGCCTCCTTGAAAAGACCCACTTCCTTATTTACATTTACTTTATTATATTTGGGAAGGAGGCATTAGCATGCCTAAATGTGTGAGACTGTGTGCGAGACAATAAAGCGTATTTCCCAAGTATTCAATGTGAAATTAAATAATATTTTGAAAGTTATTAACTTTGCTGAAGATTAATTAATATGCACGTCATATTTTAATACGCTTAATGGCAACTCCGTAATTGAGATGGTTAGGGAAAAAACACATCTTAGATCTGATACCTGATTTTGTTTATTATACTGCACATCCAACTTACTCACAAATAAGGTTGGCTCTGCCTATTAAAAAACTAAGAACTCAAAAAAAGTTAGCAATTGAGCACATCTCAGTACTCCATGACACACCAGCCAACCACCTGAGCTATTGAAATGGCCTCTTCACTTTCTGTCCCACCTGTGTTTGTGTATTTGTGTTGCCAGAGGTGTTCAACTAAAATGGAAGTGGATCTTGTCCCTTTATTGCCCAGAACCTCGATGGATTCTGATTTCACTTGGAGTAACAGTGATACTTTCAACACTGAGTGCTCTGGCCCTGCCACCATCACTACATCTTCCCTCTTTCATAAATGACAGTGCTTCAGCCATGTTTGCTGCTCTGTTTTCCTTGGACTACCAATCCTCTCTAACTTAGGACTTCTGTCTTTACTCTTCCTGGATTCTAGAACGTTCTATCTCCTTGGCATCTGTTTTCTTGGGGGTTCCTAGCTTCCCCTCCTTCCTGTTGAAATGCCAGCTCCCTAAGCCCCAGCAGGTCACCATGATTGCTAATGCACCCATTACCATTTAAGGTAGTAACTACTTTCCTTGCCTCTTTAATGTGTCTCCCACTACTTGAGCATAAGAACTTGGTTGTGTCTTATTTAAAACCATCCATGTGATGTCAAAACATCATAGTGCTTATTTAATTCCTAAGACAGAAATATTCTAGGAAAACAAGAGAAACTAGAGCATCCTGATCGTTTCATATTCTTTTTTCTTTTCAATTCTTTTCTCCATCCTTTTTGTACACACAGGTGTTTTTATTTTTTAGATACCGTGGATCTATGGATCATTCCTAGGGAAAGTAAATATATCTCTTTCTAGAAGTCATAGTACTTGGGCCTGCAGGACGGTCCTTTATGTGAGGGTCCTAAGTGCGGACAAGAGGTAGCTGAAGCTGACCATATAACCAACTAATGCTAATAGCACCTCTAAGCCTTGTCTGTTGAGTAGAACAGGAAAGGCAACCACTTCCAAGTTCGAAAATTCCATTATTGTGAAGCATGAATTACACAGAAGGGAGGGGTAACATGTCTAAAGACATCTAAAGCAACTGAAAAGGCAGAGTGAAAGTAGGACTGCGATGAATCTTATAATATCTGCTTGTCCTCTTTTTGGTTTTAGTCTATCATTAGGGTTGATTCCATTCACTTGATTTATAGTGTTCAAAGCTATCTGTAACAGGCTAAGTTGTGCCACCTCTTAAGTCATATGTTGATTTGTACCTTAGAAGATACGATTGCATTTAAAGGCCGAGCCATTACAAAGACAACTAAAGTAATGATGTCATGGAGTGGGCTTTATGGAATATAGTTGGGTGCCAGCATGCCCCCACAGGGAAGAAAAAATGAAAACAAAACAAAAAAAACAGGTGAGATACAGCACAGACAGTTGAAAGCCAAAGAATATGGCCTCGTGAGGGACCAGAGACACCATGGTGTAGGTCCCCTAAACCAATGAGAAAACACATTTTCATTCTTGGACAGAGCAAGTGTCTCCTGCAGTGTTTTGTCATGGCTGTTCAGATAAAGACTCCATTGCTGAGGGCCAACAGGAAAGTGTGGGGATCCAGGGGCTAGTGTGGATAGACATTCACAGTGTACCCAGACTCCTTTGTTAGTCAGGTGGTGCCGTGGGGCCAAAGGTTGATGCTAAAATGTCTAAAATTTAACTTTCTGCTTATGACCTTTTGTGTACTATATTCCTTTACACCTATGTATGGGCGGGGCTGTATAAAGTCCTAAGTATAAAATTATTGAAAACAAAATAGACAGGGGGAGGAAGTCCTCGTCAGTCACAGTCAAGGGGAAGGGAGTAAGGGGAAAATGGGAGGGAGGGAGAATGGGAGGATACAAGGGAGGGGATAACCACTGAGATGTAATATGAATAAATTAATAAATTTTTTTAAAAAATTAAAAAACAAACAAACAAACAAAAGAAAACAAAATATGTTTCTTAAAGGCTGATGGTCTCTTTACGAACGTGAAATATACATACATAGTCCATAGTGATACATACAGGGCTGGGGAGAATCTCAAAAGGAAATACCTGAGAGAAATGATAGAGAGGCCCAAGCAACCCCACAGTGAGGGAAGTAGAGGATATATAAGAGAGCAGTAGTAGGAGAGCATCTTTATTGTTCTAGGTAATGTAAGCAGCAGGTATGTGGAGGCTGAGGGGATGAAATAGAGCATGTGAATGCTTCAGACCAGTGGAGCAGAGGGAGCCATTGCAACAAGGTGTAGAATGCAGACTCCGCAAGCAATCATAGGCCAGCCTCTGAGGGAGGTGACGAGGTAGGTCATAGATGCCACATAATGGCTTTGGAAAGATAGCAGGGTATATGGATGATGGTGTCCTGGTTAATAGTCTGTGCAAAGTAGAGGCCCTCTGCTGTCTATTTCAGGAGCAGGCTGCTTCCTAGAGTCTTGTCTTGAGTGTCTTAAAAAACAGGAACTCATAATTAAATATGTCCAAAAAATACAGGTGCATAATATCTTCTTGGGGTATTCAAAAAACATATTTTGATTGCCTGAAGTAGTTTTTTTCACAAAGATATTGATTTCATTGTATTTAATCCCATTCCCTGCCTCAGGACCCTGAGACCTTTTCTTTTCTTTTCTTTTCTTTTCCTTTTTGTTATTCTGAAATGAGCTGTGGACAGAATAAAGTCTATGCGTCTAAATATGCAGCACAGTTAAGTCATCCGTGGAAGAGTGACATTAGGAATTTGGAATCTGGTTCATAGGCCCAGAGTAAAGTGGGGGCAGAAAGAAGAGAGTGTTGGGGACAAGAGACATGTGGACAGCACAACTGTTAGGCACGGCCTCTGCATGGGCTGTGTGAGAAAGATGTCCAGAAAACATAAACCCTCCCTCCCCATCGAAAAAGTTGGCATGGGAGACAAACACCACAGTTTATCTCTTCTATATACTTAACAGAGCCCCGAGACTATGATGTAGATTCAACAGAGGTATTAATAGATTTCTAGTGTCCAAGGTAAGATTAAGGAAATGGCTACATAAGATACAATATTCCAGGTTATCCATAACTAACAAAGAGAAACTAAAACGGTCTCTAATATTCTGGAGGTTTTGTGGTATCTATCAAGACTTTCCAAAGACTTTGTTGAAATACTGAAGCCAATCCATTGTGTCCTATGACCTTGTGCCCTGGAGGGTTTTGTATCTTTGTTTTCATCCTCGTATTTTCTTCTCACTCTGATTTTGGTGGCCCTTGTCTTCCCCTACTTTGCCTTTGGGGGTTGATCTCACGTGACTCAGGTAGTTTTGCTTGCCCTCTCTGCGGCAAACACCATTCTTGCCCTTCTCCATGTCTGGTTGTTTCCGGAAACCATGGAGCCTCAGACCTGGTTGGCCTCAGGGATAACAACTCCTTGGCTGGCCTCCCAGATGGGCTGTCTCCAGTCCCAGCCCCTCAAGGGGATAAATTATTTACCATGAGTTATTTCTAGACATGACACAATTGGATGTTCTTAGCCCAAATCAGGGTGATGACTCAGGGCACTGTTCCAAGCATTACTGATTTATGACTTTCATCCTATTCTCAGCTCCTCTCTCATTCTCAAGAATTTAATATAGGCTCCCAGTATTCATTATCCCAGTTCACTGTATTGTACTGCTGGGGTCTCAAGTGTGGACTGCAGGTGGTGAGCTCAGGCTTCTAGCTCTGCCATTGACTGGCTATGTGAGATTCTAGACAGCTCACCTTCTTCTGAACAGCAGTCTCCTGCAGTTGTAACAGGCATGAGGATAACGGTTGTCCTTTCTTTATGATGACTCTCTTACAGTTGTGGTGGGGGGAGCTGCGGGGGGGGGGGCAACAAGTGAAATAGCTAACGCAAAGGGCTTAGCAGGGAATGCTCATTAAAGGCAAGGCCCTGAGACTGGAGAGATGGTTCAGCAGTTAAGACCTGAGTGTGGATCCCAGCATCCATGTTTGGTGGCTCACAACTGCCTGTAACTCAAATTCCAGGGATCTGGCTACCTCAGGCACTTGCACTCACACATACATACAAACACACAATGAAAGATAACTTAAAAATACTTTTTGGATTGTGAGGTGTTAGTGGACGTCTTGAGGGAGATAAGACCTGTGAGTTACATCTTTGGGAATAAGATTAATAAATATTACTCTTCACATTAATACACTTATATAAAATGTTTATTTCTTTTACGTTTATGCAGTAGCTTAGGCCATGACACTAAGGCATGACTTCATGGTGATTTGATTTTTTTCTACATGGATTTACTTGTGGTTTAAAGATGTATATCCGTACACCCTTATTCACCGGTCCTTACATTCCTACCTATTTGCCATAGGGCACCTGGCTGTATTGATAATGCTAGCGCTAAACTACATTGTATCTTTTGGCCACATGATCCAAGTTTTTAAAAACTAATTGTAATCTCTACTATTTCCTGATTTACAGTTTGACTTTTTTTAAGCTCCAGGAATTATGAAGCAGCAGTGGTACCCACATAAGAACTGCACTCTATGGAAAGGTCCTACTGTGTGAGCGATCAGACACACTGACAAGAAATGCTAAGTCTTCTTTTCATGGCATAGGATGATTTTTGACACATCATCCCCATCTTTCTAGGCAAGATATTTAGGTTTTTGAGGATCTAACATTTACTGAGAGCCTACTGTGTGCCAGACTCTATTTCTCCATCTATACCATTTGAGAAATGTGTCATATCAAGGGATCCTCGCAAATGTCTACTTCGTACAGGATTGTGCCTTTTCAACCCTGAATAACTCTGCCTTTCTCTTGCTAACAGATGATTTGTAATTTAGCATACCCTTAACAAGCCTCCCAAAATTGTCTAAATCACAAAGATGTTTATGTTGGAGGAGTATTTAGCAGCATTCTTTAAAAATACTTTTCCTACAACTTCATTGCATGCTCAAGCAACTAGACATTTTTAGTCATTTATTAAAGTGAAAAAAGGATGGGTTATATTTAGATGCAGTTTACTGGTTAAAATCAAAAAACCTGCCCAAGAAGTGCACAAAACTATTTCCCTTTCCTCGAAGAAGTCAGTGCCCAGCTCATTTGTTAACTTTAGTTGTCTAATGCTCTCAAAAAGCCAACAAACAAAACAAAACACACACACACACAGACACACACACACATACAGCACACACACACACAGAGAGAGAGAGAGAGAGAGAGAGAGAGAGAGAGAGAGAGAGAGAGAGAGAGAGAGAGAGAGAGAGAGAGAGAGAGAAGACAAAACAAAAACCAAAAACAAAACAAAGGAGATGTTTGAAAAATGATGACGTTGGCATTCTGGATGAATTATATATTCAAATGAATTTGGGAAAAAAATCAGCCTGAGCCATTCCTTATGAACTGCCTTGAGCTGCCTTAGTCTACAAAAGGTGACTGAAGACGTCCATCAAAGAAGCTAATGCCACCAACTGCTTTTAAGCTCTGCCCCCAGGGCCTCCGGGTAGACAGGATCTGAGGCCCCTGGGTCTTCAAGTTCAGTGAAGCCCATTGAATAATTGAAGAAAATAAACACCCCTAGGAAGTACAGAGAAGGTGAATGGTAATAAAATTGCGACTGTACTTCAAGACTTCAGCTTTCCCTCTTGTTTCCCCTGGCATTTCTCAAAGGAAATGCCGCAGTGACTGAGGCTCTCTAAGTCACAGCTGAACTTGCAAGACTATTAGAAAGGCAGGCCATTGTGAAATAGAACAAGAAAAAGGCAGCTAGGACACTTTAATGAACACTTGAATGCACCTCCAATGAAAAACAGATGTTCTTTCTTAAATTTAACAGCCCTCCTTGTTCCAGTGGAGGGAAATAGCCGAGCTGGTGGGGCAGACGTGGCTGCCATGGGATCTTGTTCGAGGAAAGCTTGTGTGGTTCATGCTCCGTGCAGTTTTCCTCTCAGTTTGGATGATAATAGGGAGTCTGTTGAAGGCTTGTGCCTGAAAAATTGATCTTATTCATGCATTTTGCATCATAATTTTTCTGCACAATGGAAACTGTGTACATTTTAAATTTGTGAGATGGGTTCAGTTTTGTGACAATGATGTAAATCTAATTCTGCTTTTTTTATTCCATTAAAAAAAAAAAAAACCACACGTTTTCCTAAGACAACACAGGCTAGTCTGCCTAACACAGTAACTGATGTTATATTAAATACATTTTGTTAACACTTGTTCCTGAAAAAATAAATTTATTTGTGCTTTCCCCTTCATTTAAACAAACAAAATAACAATCTAGAACTAAACAAAGCTCTCTCTGAGAAGCGCATTTCAGCTCATCCATCAGTCACCCCTTCTCCTGTATACCCAAAACTTCCTTTCCCATCTCAGCTGATTCAGTCAAAGAAAACATGGTCAAGCGCCAAGGCCGACTCTCCCATGAGACCCTTCTGTGCAGGGACAAGTTGTATTAGTGGTCCAGCCTTAAAAAGCTTTGGGGGATGTACCAGTTCTCCCTAACTTTAGGTTTCCAGCATATATGTTAAACTGTACTGGCATCCTGTGTACTGATTGTAAATTTCCCAATCAGTAGCTTCACTGGGTATAGAGGGAGAGATCATCTTAGCCCATATCGGGGGAGGGGCGTGTGATTTGCGAGGTAGCTTTCCAGGCAGCCCTGGGACAAACACAGCCCAGAAAGAAAAAAAAAAAAAAAAAACTTATCTTAACTGTTTCATGTCTCTCTGTTTCTGTGTGTGTTTTGGCAAGATGCCTCGGAAATTTATTCTCTTGTGTTTTTAATCTTCATTATCTAAAAAGAAAACCCATAAAACAAAACTACAACCAGGTCATTAAACAGCAGGGGAGAGGAAAATAGCTAACCAAACAACTCAGGTTGGAAGGAAAGCGCCCATGAGCTGCTGTAGCTCAGTACGATTTGCCTCACATAAACTCACATCTAAGCAACAGCTAGGCCAACTTCAACAGACAAAAATAAAAGGGGGGGGGGCGGGAGCAGGGCATTGCAATTTTTAAGAGAACAGAAGTTTTGAGAGAAGAAAACCGCATCTAAACTGAGGTCAGTTGTTCTGAAGGAGAAACAGACAAGTCAATGTGTCTTAGTTCACCCAATCTCAGAGTCTATTAGTGGCTGCCCGCATCTCTCAAGACCATCAGGATCCATACAGTTGTGCTGTCCATCTCAAGCAAATCTTAGGTCATCACATTACATATTTTGTTCTGAATCCCAGCCCCTTTCACCTTTTTAACACCTCTTTTTTCTCCTTTGTTCTTCAAAGTTAATGCACTAGTTCTGTTTTAACAAGGACAACATTGTGAGTCATACCTACGACACCATTTTCTTGAAAACAATACTTTTAGAAAAGTAGTGGGGGGAAAGCCAAACAAGTAAGAGTCCCGTCATTGCTAATACTAACAAGGCTTGGACGCAGGGCATGGTATTTCTGACATAAAACAAAAGTCTGTGGTTTTGACTTTTGATATAGGAAGCATTATTTGTTCTTGAGTAAAGCAGATCTTTATTCTGCATAACTTGTTCTTAAATACCAAGGAGAGGGTGTACAAACGATATCCAAAGGAGGTGTCAGCTGACCTTTCTCCAAGAAGGAGACTCGTGCTCCCCAACGACAACCCTCCTATTGGGTAGCAGGTTAGTGTGTTGGGGGTCATTCCTGTTGTTCCCTGTGCTGGCGACGGCCCCAGCCCCTCCTCTTTTCCAGACTGCAGTCCTTCAGAACTTGATGGACTTTGCAAATTAAATGTATCTCCTATAGCAATGGTTCTCAACCTTCCTAATGCTGCGACTCTTTAATACGGTCCCTCACGTTGTAGTGACCCCCTACCATAAAATTATTTTTGTTGCTAATTCATACCTGTAATTCTGCTGCTATTATGGATCACAACGTAAATACATGTGTTTTCTGATGGTCCTTAGGCGATCCCTGTGAAAGAGTTGTTTGACTCCCAAAGGAATTGTTACTCACAGGTTGAGAACCACTGTCCTCCCTCCAATATCCTTCTGTCACGTGGCCCATCTTGTTGGTAAGCTACAATTCAAGGTTATTTCATATGTACATGTTAATTTTATTTTACTTTTTAACATCCCCATGAGTGGATTCAAATTGCAACTAAAAAGTTCTCTTAGAATAATAAAATCACATTATTAAGAGCTATGTTTTGCATTCTTTGGTTAAGCAAGAAAATTACCCACAATTGCTTTAGTCCCTACTAAAGTTCTTGATTAGCTTATAAATGCATAGTCCTGTTAGTCGGCATTATATTATGTCAGCTGGAACAGATGACATCATAGTCCCTTTCTTGGGCTTACTTCTATAACCCAAACATCCTAGCAAAACAAGTACAAAATCATATCATACCAAATTCTGCCATATGTGCTCTGAGGGACTTTCACAAAAGCTTTCTCGCCTTTCCTGCTACCCCAGAGAGCCTGAGCTGCATCTTTCTCAGGATTTTGCACTTGGATTCTTTTTTTCCATTGGCAGTTCATCCTTTCATAGCTGATCTGGCAAGTGTCTTTGCAATATTATTGCTCTTTTACTCTATTCCAGCAAGCATGCTTATGGTTAAGTACTGAATAGCGATTTCCATACACATACACACACATGAGTATATTACTGGAATATTCAGTTCTTAAAGAAGATACTTTTTTTTCTGAGACAGGTTTCTCTGTGTAGCCCAGGCTGTCCTGGAACTCACTTTGAAGACCAGGCTGGCCTCAAACTCACAGAGAGCTGCCTACCTCTGCCTTCCTAGTGCTGGGATTAAAGACACACACCACCACTGGCCAGCTTAAAGGAGATACTTTTGCATGAGCCAGGAACATCCAAAGCTGCATGGGAGCCTGATGTGTGTTTCAGTCCTTAGAGGAGTTAGATGTCTAAGTTCTTGATTATACAGAGAATACTTTCCCTCTGCTGTTTGCCTTGGAGGAAGATTGTTGAATTACCTTTCAGAAGACGTAAAAATTTAATGTGCTGCCTGGAGAGATGGCTCAGTGGGAAAAGAATGTCAGTAGCATAAGGCTCTGAGATCTGGCCCTTAGAGCCAACATAAGGCTGGATGCAGCAGCGTACATCTGTAATCCTAGCATTTCTACAGCAAATGGCAGACAGAGGAATGCCTGCAGCTAATACCCAGGTATCCTGGCAAACAAGAGACCTTGTCTCAAACAAGGCAGAAGGCAAGAACACCGCTCTTAGTGCTTTGACCAGTACAAGTGTGCTATGGCACATGTACAGCTTCTCCCCACTTACCTCTCCTCCCCTCCCCCTCTCAGACATATATACAAACTAATACAATTTCATAGGCTTTCACAAAGAAAAAAGGTATGATTTCAGCTTTGTAAAAATCATCAACACACATTACTTTTATAAATTGTATTTTTCTCTTCTAGAGTTGTCTTGGTTTCCTTTAGGCTTTTGGTGACAACGTCTACTGGAAGTTTAGTGTCATTTCTTCCAATCAAGAGCATAGAAAGGTACTTGGCCCTGTCAGGGCCACAGGAAACAAGCCAGCAGGCCGGACTAAGGACAGTCACAGAATGTCACAAAAGACTGCTTATCCTACCCAAATTAAAAAGAAAAATCCTTAGTTGGCAGAAAGTTGAAGGGGAACACGCATCGATTCCATTGAGTGGGGAAGAATGTAAAGACGGCTCTGTACTCCCGAGGGTGGACGGGCAAGATGACATCTGCAGATCTGCCTTTTCCAGGATGTCAACATTCCCCATCTAAATAGTTCTATCCCTAGCACACACTGACATCTTATTAAGATGAGCCTTGGATCTTCATAGAAATGTACCCCATATGCAGTATGCTCACTGTTTTAGAACACCAAGAGTGTCCCAAGGCATTTAGGGGTGCTTTCAAGGTCAATATACAAATTTCAATTTTAGCATCGGCAGCCATCTTTTTAACTTCCTTCCTTCATGAATCATTGTCACCATCTGAAGCACTTTGTTTTGAATTGAGAGTGCCTCCATATGTCACAGGACTGGGCGTATTGGCTAGAAACCATGGATCTGGTTGGCTGTATCAGTTGTAGAATGTCGGCTTCATTATATGATAGCCTAAGAAATACAGTTCTGTGAGAATATTCTAGCACCGAATCACCATACTTCTGGACTACCTGGTGGTGTCGATCATCCGACCTGAAGGAGGTGGGGGATGTCACTGAAGTGCTTTCATCAAATATTGTGCTTTATATTTAAGGAAGCAGAAAACTCTTACTTCTGCAAGGAGGTTTTTTTTTTTTTCACAGTTATTTAAATTATTGATGAATATCAACTTAAGGTTACAAAAGAAATAGAAGCATTGAAAAAGACAGAGAGAAAGTACAAACTAGGTTAGCTGGAAAGTGACCCACCACCCAAGACTGTATCTGCTCAATTGTTTTTAGGCCTTGTTTGTACATTTTCTGGGCTATTTTTACAGTATAGTGGTATATGGGGGTTTCCACCTTTGAAGCATAGGTCTTCTACATCTGTTATTAGCTTTCTTATGAACCAGAGACAATGCAGGCATACAGAGTGATGGCAAGGGGGATTTCACCAGACGACTTCAAATAGTGGGACTGTGTATTTGGAGCACAGTGAGTGAAATCAGCAAAGAGATGTTTGTTTCTCTCCTTCCCTGTATTATTTCTCATGGATCACTAGTCCTGGATGCAAAGATACAATTGCAATGTGAAGAAAATAAGAGTGACTAAACCAGAAAGGCAAAGGAATACTAGACACTGATTGAAAAGTATTACTATTATTTGAATGTCCTGAGGGAATAAAATCAATTTAACTATGGATTTTTCTTGTAGATTTAAAGAATAAAAGCAAATAATACTTCATTAGAATGTAATGGATGAGAAAAGACAAAAGCATTTTTAAAAGTACTCAGGTCGCACTGTCCAGTAGAGACATTGAAACAAGAGTCAATATGACTTGTAATGTTGTTGTTAAGGGGAAAAAATTCAGCTAGCTGAGAGTGGTTTGCCATTGTCATTATTTAAACTCAGATTTAAGGCTATTTATGCCATTCCGTTCTTGTCCTGTTACGTGTCTTCTAACTTTTGGACTGACAACAAAGATGCTTTGCACCCAGGCACAGCAGCACAAAAGCACCCCATCTTTCTGAAAACAGGTGCTTTTGACCTTGAATAGTGAGGGAGAAAACACATATTTCGAGTTAGAAAAATAAGACAAGATTTGGGTTCTGACTTTGCCATTTATTTTTATGAATTGGATTAATTTCTCCAAGACTTTTATTTTGGAGTCTGGTGGGGAAAATGAAGAATCGGCATCCATGTCTTAGTATCTAAGCATCACACAGGGGACCTGGGAGACAAAACCCTAGGTATGAGCAGAACTGGAAAGAGTGGGCTATGGGCCATCTGCTCTGTGCCTAAGGAGCCTGCACATGGCTGTGCTGCTTCCCAGACATCAGTGATCACTTGCAGTTCTTAAAAGATGGCAGCCTGGAAGATAGCTGCCAGCATGCCTCCAGAGGGAGAGCGGATTACAAGACTAGTCCCACTGCATTACCCCCAGAAGCCCTCACCAGCTTATCACTAGACATCTCTAACATGGTATGGGGGCAAAATAGCGGAGGGGCTCCCCATCAAAGCAAGTGATCCTCACCCTCTCCCCAGACTCACCCAGAAAAGATGACTATTGTGTAAGAAGTTTCCAGGTACAAGGGTTCATATCATTTCACGTAAATGTGAAAACATACATTTAGGGTTGTTTGAGGTTTTTTTTTTTTTTTTTTTTTTTTTGGTTTTTTTTTTTTTTTTAATTGAAAGAAGGTGTCAAACCACAAGGAGAAAAAAATGCAACTTTAAGTTGCTAGCTTTAAGTAGTTACCATTCTCAGTGTTACCTGAAATGCCTTGAAAGGAGATGTGACTTATTTTCAGTTCTTACGATCCTTCCTGCCCCATGTCCACCTCCCCCCTCGCTTTCACGAGGACAACACACCGCATTGTTCATGTCACAGGTGCAGGAGTGCAGCTGTAGAGAGCACATTAGCTCAGGTTTGACATCCCATATGTCTTAATTGAAGGTTAGAGAGAAGGGGGAAGTTGGGAGGCAACCCGGTGAAAAGAAGGACAAAGCCAGCTCGCTCTGTGTGTTTGTGTTGTCTATGGTGACAGCCACCCGCCATCAGCACCTGTTCAAAACTGCAACACCACTTACGGCCACAACCTTTAGGATCCATCAAGATTGTCCCAATCCAACCTAACACACACACACACACACACACACACACACACACATACACACACACACACACACACACACACACACACAAACTTTTGGTGACAAATACACATTTTGAGAAACATTGACTATTCATCACATAACCATAAACCATACCCTTTGTTAATGGTAAGGTAGAAAAATCTCTAGGCTGGTAGAACCTGGGTGTGGGATTTATTCTGCCAATAAAACAGTAGAAGGATCTTGAGTGAGTCACTTTACTTAGATGTTAGTTTCTTCACTGCAAAAGGAAGCCGCAGGGAATTCTCTGACCAACCCTCATCCGGGAGAAGCGGCCATCAAGCTTTCAATGGGATTCTTTCTAAGGGCACCAAGAAAAAGATGGATCATTCTGGGAGTGAAGGCTTGATCCACTTCTCATCTATCTCCTTGCCCTTGATGTAAACAGGGCACCCCCTTTCCCAAGGCTTACAGAGCCCCAGGACTCAGGTTTCACAGGAGAGACTATTTACCCTAAACTCCGATCTACCACTCAAATCAGCACGCTCAGTCTCTGCCATTCACAGGCAGACTTGGACTTGGCTGCCCTGAGAAAAGTCATATTCAACTCAAACGTCAAGAGCCAGCTTGGTCGTCATGTAGGTGTTTGCCGGGTAGCTGTATAAGGCGGATAAATGGCCTCCAATTTTGGGATGCTTGTTCCTTTGACGGTCCATGTTACTAAAACCAACGTCCATCAGAAGAACAGCAGTTCTTGCCACTCATCCTCACCCTGAGCTGATCACCTGTAACTGAGATAAATACTAGAGTACAGTTGTCCTATTCGAGTCCAGCTAAGTGCTTCTGGAGGCCTGAAGCAAAAAGCCGCTCACTCAGAAAGCTTGTTAATGGGTCCCTCCTGACTCAGCTATCAATTTTTTAGTATCAGATATACATGCCGTGTCCATTATTGCTTTCACTTAGAGCCAGATTCCAACCTGCCTATGCTGCAGCTTATGGGATTCTGCTTTTTTTTTTTTTTTTTAATTTTAGTAGCAGGTTTGAAACATTGAAATAATGATACATTGGAAAATGTGGGTATTAATTAAAATAAAAGCAACGTCTGGTCTCATAACATAGACATAACATCTTTTTAAAAAGTTGTTTCTGCATGATTTCTGCCTTTAACATGTCCTAGGCTGTTTAAATGTGCTTTGTAAGCAATGATAAAATAACAAGTTATCATTGATCTGCCCTTTCTTCCATCTCAAAGGGATTCATTAAATAATGCATGCACCCATGTGAATTGCTCTCCTCACTCAGGAGCCCCAGACCATTAGCCAAATATAGCAGCAGTGACATCTTCTAACCCTTAGAAACCCTTTTGGCTTTCATTTAATTAAATTATCCCATTATGAAAACTCTTATAATGAGATTAAATTTAATTATTTATCAGACACTTATTTGCACTAGGGAACCTATCAATTATGCATGTTTAAGCTAAACATTTTTCAGCCCATCACCTTTTTTCTTTTTAAGGAAGATACAATTTATTAAGTACATTTGGGATAGTATATGCAGCAGGCTTTAATGGGAATATGTCTTTAGACCTCTTAAAAGCTACTGTGCTGAGAATTTAAATTACTATAATTGAAATATAGTCAGGAGAATTACTGTCAGATGTTCTTGTGTTCTAGACACCCCATTTTAAAAGATCTTAATATAGTTTATGGTTTAGCTTAAATTTTTTTCTGTTATCACTCACCCATCAGCTATATCAAATATGGATTGGATTTTAAAATACAACAATAATTAGACATCTAGTTAAGTATACATTTTAAACAACCCTATATTATAATGTTAATGCTGGTAATATGTTTGCTTCTAATTAGAAAATAAAATTTTATGGAAATTTTTAGCATAGATAAAAACAGGATGGTATAATAAGCCCGTGAGCAATCAGCTTCCAGTTTTCCTGATTTCCAGCTCATAGCCAGTGGAGTCTCAACTTCACCTCTTACCTCTGTCCCCAGTAGCTGCTGCAAAACTGATATAAACACTATATCATGTTTATAGCATTTAAAAAAAAAGAAAAAAAAATTGGGAGAGGGGCTGGAGAGATGGCTCAGTGATTAATAGCATTAGCTGCTCTTCCAGAGGACCTGGGTTCAATTCCCAGAGCCTACATGGCAGCTCACAACTGTCTATAAATGAAGGTCCAGTAGACCCAGCTCCCTCACACTCACACAGACATACATGCAGGCCAAACACCAAATACACATAAACATAGTAAGTTATTTTTAAAACTGAGGGTTTCAAAATGAAACCTCTCTACAATACAATGGGTTTTTAGTAATCACTGATAATATCACTCATGGCACTGACATTTCTATTGGGCCTCATCAACATGGAACTGATCATTCTGATACCATTAGTGACGCCCTAATCCACCCTGGACAGAAGCACATGGTAGGAGCACACACATACCTAAAATGATGGACTGGTACACGCCCAAATTGGCCTTCCAAATCCCACTCTTGCCACATTCAAGTTCGTTTCCCACACTGCAGCTACTTCACTCCTTTAAAGGATGCTCCTATGGCCCAAAGGATCCATCCTGACCTAAAATGCTCTGCAACATCAGATGTCTTAAATGGTTCTCCAGTCTCAATTGCTTTCCACAGATTCTGAGTATTTTATGCCCACAGGCTGTGTTCCTGCTCTTCCTTAGACACCCCAAAGCCTGCTTTCTGACTGATCTTCCCTAATATCACGCTCTGGGAATATCACCTGCTGTTATGAGGCCACATATAAAATAGCAGCTCCTTCGCCCCTCCCCAGTTTCCACCACACCATCATCATCCTACACAGCCTGTCTCTCCTGCTTTCCCCATATTCCGTGAGCCTAGAACAGTATCTGGGATGTAAGCATTGCCAGTGAACATTCATTTGGAATGAAGTCATTTACTATGATCTCTAAGGCAAAGTACAATACATGCTTGAATATCATAAAGGCATTTTAAAGATAGCTGTTATCTGCCTGGAGAGGAGGAAGAGAAATGGTATATTAAAGCTTATTTGTGGCTGAGGGTAGTAGGGTGCTTGCCCTGGATGCACAGAGCCCTGGGCTTAATTTCCAACCCTGTCATATGTGAGCCTGGCTCTGTGCACCTGTAAACCCCACACTCAGAACGGACGTGTGCACCTTAAGGGATATATGTCTATCAGTCCCCACATATTACTCTCGAGAGCAGTTTCTTATTGTAGACATTAAGTAGATGTTAAGTAGCACATCCTGCCATCATGATCATAAGAATCTTTCTTGGTTTATGCTGAGCTGATCCGTTAACAGAAAATACCAATAAGGTGCTCAGCAATCCGTGTTCTTCCTTGTCTTGTTCAGTATGGCACACAGAAACCACCAAGATTCTTTGTGGCCAAGCTCTGTTGACAGAATCATGAAGCCACCAAAGCTTTTAAAAAGCAACTTGCGTGTAACCCAGAAACGATATGAGGTGATGCATATTTTCATGAGAAAAAAATAACTCAAATTCAAAATATTGAGATGCTATGCAAAGTAACCTTGTTACCTCCCAAACTCTTGAAATACTATGAAGTGAAGGTAAAAGGACAAAGTCTGAGGTCAGCCTGTGTTGACCATCCACTCATGTGCATCACTAGTCATCTAATCTCATGGTCTGGCAGCTTTCTCTTCCATACAGAGCCCAGTAACTTGGAACCAAGAATAGCACTTTACTGCACTGAGATCTGAGACATGAGAACAATGCAAGCAAGCACTAAAAATTGTAAGTGGCATAGAAGAGATCCTTGCTAGTTATATGGCTTGTTGTTGTAAGAAGAGGCTGATTGTTTCATACCAAAATAGAGGAATCAATGAGATTTTTTTTTCTCTCAATAAGAACCAATTTCCAAGAGCTCTGGAAACAATGAAAAAAGAAACCTGATGCAATTTCTTCAAAGGATGCTACCTGGTGAAGAGCCCTGGGCATCTGCCTCAGTTTCCTTGAGGTTTCTACTGAGTAAAACCCATAAAGTCTCAGGACACGCCTTCCTGAGCATCTCATCTATGTGTGCTACTGGTGCTATTCACTGACGCTACCCACAAAGAGTTCCTGCTGGACAATGATTTGGTCATAGAAGAGTGTCACTGGTCTGTGAACGGATTATCTGCAGTGCTCTAGGCATGTTGGATCTTGTGTGAAGTGATCATCTTAATTTACTCGATCAGAGCCACAGCTTTAGGCTGCCTGTAATATCCTTTCCAGAAGCACTTCGGCATAAGTGGAATCACATTTTGATTTTTCTCTGCTACAGAAGGAAGTCACCAGGTTTTGAAGAGATAGGTCTTTAAGCCATTTAACTTGCAACTTGGATAAGAAAGCTCTGCAGACCGTGTGACCAGGTGGAACCCCAGCATGACTTTGTTTCCCAATGTATACATTTTGGAGGGTTACTATTTTGACTTAAAGACCTTAAGGAAGTCTTTCAAAATAGGCTTAGGAAATTATTTTGGCCCATGTCCCAAAAGAAGCACAGGAAACTTTTAGTGCAGATAAAATATAGGCAAAAAGCAAGAGTGATGAGACGCTCCAACCATTCTCTCTGCAGCCAAATCAGAAAGACTCCGCACCTTGTAAAAGATGGTAGTACAGGCTTGCACACGCAGAAAATGACAGGAGGAGAGTTCAATTCAAAGAGCCTTTGGAAATTGTAGTGTTTATTGATGAAGCCTCCTGTAGCAGACGGTGTTGTGTGCTACCCAGACCCTCTTCAGGAACAAAGAGGTCATCACTGCAGCTTCTGGGAGAGCCCCTGGGACCCGTTCCTCCACTCTGTGTCCTTTTCAGCAACAGACAGAAGCATGGCCTCCCTTGAGGCCACACCCTTCTCCTGCAGTCTGCAGCTAGTGGCTCACTATGGACTCATGATGAACTGTAATGGTCTTCAACTCATGATAACTCTTTAGGGTTTTCCTTCTAAACTGGGACCTCTTCCTGGATGCTGCCTTGTGGTCACCTTTTTCCTCATAATCTTACTTTCTGCCCTGCTCTTCCACAGCTCTTACCCAGAAGTAGTCCCTAGTCAACTTTGCATGTGTCAGTGATTTCAGTTTACTTTCTAGAAACCCAAGTGTGACACTTAGCCTCAGCTAAGAAGAAAAAGTAAAATGAGTTTTTCTTGCTACATCAGTGAAGGAGTAAGACATGTAGCTGGAATTGCTGTCTAAATGAACATTGAAAATCAATTATTCACAAGTACGGCAGAAATATACCACTGCCACTTTGCCCTAAGACAATCTTTCAAAAATCTCAGTGTTGGGATTTTTGTTTCTTGGATACACAATTTGTATTTCTCTCTGTGCAGTCAGGAAATGGCTCTTTTCAATTTTGTGACACCGAAGAGGTTGTTTTATAGTCAGCATAGTCTAGTGCAATAAAAAATTGACATGCCAAATTTTGAGTGTAGGTGTTTATGGGCACTTTATCCAGGGGAAGTGGACCATGCCTTTTGTTGGATTCCCAAAGGAGTACATGACCCAAAAGAGGTTAAGAACAATTGGTAGAAAGCAAAATGAGAAGCAGAGCTGGGATAATGTACCAAGCACATGGAAGGCATGCAAGTGCATACTGGCATCACTAACACAGAAGACTGTGAGGTTCCTGCCAGGGAGACAGGCCCCTCATGGGCAACACCTAGTGCTGCCAGCACCACACTGCATGCCAGTGCTGCTTGTTTGAGAGGATAACTCTAAGATACCTTTTAAGAGATTTCTTTTTACTTCAAAAGATAATCTCCTTGACTTTTTCCTTCTTGATGCTATTCTCTTTCTTCATTTCCAACCTATCACTTTTGCAACCAGCCATTTTCATCTTGACTCCTTCCTTCCTTCCTTCTTTCCTTCCTTCCTTCCTCCTCCTCCTCTTCCTCCTCCTCCTCTTCTTCCTTCTCCTCTTCCTCCTCCTCAGGTCATTACAGTGTGATTATTGTTAGGAGACAGTACAGAGAAGAACCTACAAAGTACTAATATTTTTTTTAAAAGACAGAAAAAAAAAAAAAAAACACAACCAACCAGCCAAACAACAACAACAAAAAGCTAAAAGTCTTCTGCATGCTAGTGAGCACTCTGCCACTGGCCATATTCTCCAAGCCTTTTATTATTTTTTCTTTTAAGACAGTGTCTTTTTAAATTGCCAAGGCTATGCCGGAACTCACTGTAATGCAGGCAAGCCTTGAATGTGGAGGCTTCCTGCCAAAGTCTCATTGGGAACTGGAATTACAAGCTCAATATTATCCTTCTCCAACTATAAGGCAGCCTGTAACCCTTTGCCTGTGCCTTTGTACATTATTGTTTCTTACAGTTTAACCTACTTTACACAAATCCCTCTGAAGCCCTCAAATTTAAATTTCAACTCTCTTATCCTAGCAAACTGCCATAGTTGCATTCCCACCAGACATTGGATTGGGATAGTGGCGGTGAAAGGAGAGTCACAGAGAGGAAATGTGGAAATCAAACTTGCGCATCAGGAAGGGCATTGTGGTGGTCCGTCTTCATTCTTATTTAGCTAGACTAGAAGTCTCCTAGGAGACACAACTCCAGACATGTCTGCGTAGTTGTTTCCATAGAGGTTTAACTTATGTGGCATGAGTTCCTCTGAAAGTACATAGGGCCAGCTCATATGCAGGGCTCCTGCAGTGAATAAAGAGGGGGAGGGAGAAAGCCAGCTGAATCCCAGCTTTCCCAGAGCCTGATTCTGTCTCTGCTGAGGTATGAGTGCCCAGGTGCATGCCCTCAGAACTATAAGACCCCACCGCACCTTAGGCACCATGACGAGCTGCCCCCTCAAATCATGAGCCACAATTACGCTTCCTCCCCAAGTTGCTTCCAGTTGGGTATTTATTCATAGCAACAAGTATTGTAACCAATACATGTAGCAACCATGATAACAGCTGAAAAAGAAGAAATTAGCTCCCTGGGAGGTAGCCACTTAGGTGACTGGAGAGGTTTAGAAGGTCATTGGGAATGTTACCTGCTGTTTAGCTTTTAGTTATGGAACGTCTCAACTGTAACATAGTAAATACCTGTCTATCTGTTGCATTTGGTAATGCGCTCAGTTCCTGGTGAGGTTCATCTCTCATCACCTGTCTGCATATATGCCTCGATTAGCTTGGAACAACCCTCAGGTGTGTTACTTCATCCCTAGATATGTCAGTAGGCATTAGTAAAAGCTAAAGGAAAAACACATAAATATCATAATATTATATAAATGTTGTACCTAAGATAAATAATTTTTCCCTGTATATAGTTAAATGGCAAGTGTCCTTTGAATGCTCATTTTCAGAATTGCTTCTTTCTACTATTTTGCATGAATGTTATATATATTTCTTTCCAAAGTTTGATTAGTAAATGTTCAGACTTTGAGACTATTCATATGTTTAAAACTCTATGTTTGCTTCTGTTTCTCCTTCTTCTTTTTCTCAGTTTCTCTTGCTTGTCCTTCTGTAGCTTTGTTGAGGAATAGTGATGAGTATGGCTGGCTGTCAGTTGTTAAAGAAGCTGAGGTTGCTGTTTTATGGGAATTATTTTGCTGTTTTTCTGACATACTTATTTCTTGCACATTGTCATTGGACCTGGTGTTTGCTCAGAGGAAAATACAGTTTAAGAGTTGAGAAGGGAAAATAGACTCAGCCACTCTTATAGAATGATTGCAGTGACTGGAGAAAAAAAGATCTTACAGTTTGGTTAAATGGTTCTTCTTTTTGTAAAATGTATACAGGATGCACACACACACGTGTGTGTGTGTGTGTGTGTGTGTGTGTGTGTGTGTGTGTGTATAAGGTGAATACACAGACAATAAAAATGTAAGATAAAGTAAAAATATAAAACAATAAGCGAGGAGTTGTAAGAAATTGAGAGATGAGATTGAGTAGGTGGTGGGCTTTGCTTATTCTCTCATCCCAACATTTTACCACTCTACACCAGACAGAGTATTATACACTGGGGACTTAAAGCAGCAACAGCAATAGAAAGAACTGTCCCCACATCTAAGAGCCATCTGTTCTAGGGGACAAAGTCCATGATGCAAGCCCATAAGAGAATGAAGTGTTACTCACACTTCTCACTCATTCCATGCAGGGAACAGTGTGGCTTGGCAGAAAGGAAGTTCCAGTCTGTGATTCTGATCGGCCCAAGCTGCATGCATGGAGCAGTAGCCACCTAGGAACAGAGAGTGGAGATAAGTTCACAGGCTAACGAACCCTTGCTCTAATTGGCATCTCCTGTTTTAAAAATAAAAAGAAGAGTGGTCTGGAATGGCCAGTGCTTCAGGGAAGGAAATGCAATAATGGTGAAAGTGCAGGTGTTACAAGGGGTGAATCTATGCCCATTCGCCTTGCTACAGAGCTTGATACAGTACCACGTCAGTACATATATATTACAGCTGTTTGTAGAATGGAACCACCTGAATTTGGGGTCTTTGTAGACCATGCTGAAGATGATGTCCTTGAGGTGACTGGGACTGTGGAAAATGAGATGAAGTGCCTCTCCCTTCGTTATTCTATCAGGTTTACAATGCAGTAGTTTTGTTTGCTTGTTTGTGACAGGGTCTTACTCTGTGGTCCCTCATATCCTGAAACTTCCTTTGTCACCCAGGCTCTCCTTACACTCTGGGCAATCCCCCTGCCTCAGCTTCTCCAGTGCTAGGATTACAAGTATGAGATACCACAGCACATAGCAGTTGTCGCGACTCTTCCGACCAGTGGAAAATAAGGACATGACCCGAGCGTTCTTCTCCAGGTATTTTATTCAGGAACCTTCTCAGCAAGCTTCTTCTTCTTCCGCTTGTTCGCTTCTCCTCCTCCAACAGCTCCGCGCCCCTTTATATCCTCTGCCTCAACGAATCAGCAGCCCTTACGTCGGTAGCTCCAATTGGTTCCTGACAAGGCGGGATGCATACGTCAGAGCAAAGCACGGCCCACAACCCAAATAAGGACTTGTTTACCAGGAGCAGAATTGCAAGTCATCCTGCCTGGCAGGTTGCCAGGCGCCATCTTAGCGAGGGCGATAGCTTCAGCTTCCCACAAGCAGTAGTTTTCAAACCTTCTAAAATGCAACTTATAGCAATAAATGTTTTCCATCGCATCCAGTATAGATGCGCATGCATGAATGTTGTGTTCTGGAGAAAGCTGATGGACTCATATCCAGTTAAGTATGTGGCCCTCTGATAGTCTATATTCTAATTCACTTTTCAAAATTCAAACCACAGTCTATTCACCTCATTCCAAGATCAACTTACATATTATAACCAGCACTTAGAAAATATGTATTCCCTCATTCTCCTTTCTTCTCTTCTGGCTATGGCTTTGACAAAATTATGTATTATCAAATTTTATACATTTTGATCAAAATACAATTACATCACTTTCTCCCTTCCCTTTCTCTAGTCCCTCCCAAGACCCTTTCTTCTAACTCCCCAATCTCAAATTAATAGCCTCTTCTTCCCTAAGTATTATCATTGCATACATGTGTACATATTTGTATGCATAAATATATGAATATGACGCTGACTGAGTTTAGTTTTGTTGTTCATAAGTTCAGGGATGCCCACTTTGTATTGGATAACCAATAAGAGGGCTCTATCAGCAGCAGCAGCAGCAGCATAGTAATTATTATTGCTTTTGTTGTTGTTGTTACTATGATCAATTATTGTATGCATGTGCCCGCATGTAAATGCCACAGAATTCATGTGAAGACCAGAGAAGAGCCTGGTGGACTCTATTCTTTTCTTTAACCTTTATGTGTAGGGTCCAGGAATTGAACTGAGATCAGCAAGCTTGCATGGCAAATGCCTTTACTCATGGAGCCATTTCACCCTTCTCAGCTGACATCAGTCAATAACTATGTTATGCTCAAAACCTACCCTACACTAACATTCATTACAGTTTTAAATGGACAGTTCTGGTTAGGTGGCTTGCTTTCTTAAACATGGAAGATCTCTAAATTGAACTGAACTGTAATGTGTCTTCATAAGTTAGGCGCCTACTGCCAATTTCTGTCTGAACTCCTGAGTCTTTCCTGGGTCTTTGCTAGAGTCAAATTGACTATGGCCACCAGTTCTTGAGAAAAACGCCATTTCCAAGACTCTTTATCAATTTAGAATATCCTTGAGAATGGATGCTTTTTAAAGACATGAAACAATTTAAAGATACACGTAAAAAGTTCATTGTCTTTCCTCAGCTTTCCTCCGTTCTCATCCTTTTGAAAAACCCAGAGACACCTTCCTTGAAGCATACCTTTCCACTTTCTCGCCTTCATAGTATGGCTTTAGTTTTGTTTCCAAATGCCATGGCAGCATGCTTTTCTGAACCTGAAGAGAGACCTCCCTCCAGGCTTGCAGGCATGACCTTAGACAGTTCTTTTATAAGCAGCCTGCAGCTCTTGACACGTAATTGATCCATTCTTTTTCTATTGGCAGACGATCGAGCAAATTCCATTGTTGCCATTATCAAGGTAGTGCTGTAAAGGACTTCTCTATGAATCAGTCTTTTTAAATTTCAATATGATACATTCTCAAAAGTGGAGTTCTGGCCCCAGCGCATTATTTCAAACTCTGATTTTGCCCTCAGTAAAAGTTTTTCCAATCCATTGTTTCACTCTTTACTCCTATAATATAATGTCATTTGTGCGGTTTTTCACCCCTGTTGACACAGTTTCTCCACACAGTTTCACTGGCTTGGTATTTGTTACCCCTTGAATGTGTATGTATACATGTGCACATGCGTGTGCGTGTGTGTGTGTGTGCGTGTGTGTGTGTGTGTGTGTGTTTCTTTGGTTGACCAGTAATGATGTGTTTCTTTACGTGTGTTTATTGGCTGCTTGTATTTCTTCTTCTGCCAATTGCCTGATTGAACAATTTGAACAATATTTTATCAGATTGCGTGTCTTTTTCTAATCAATGTGAGTTTTGCTTGTTTGTGATAATTAATTCAATTTGGATCAAATATATTCTCACTCTATCATCTTTGACCTCAGCTAGGCTGTCTTTGCCACACCAGTTTAAAGCCTTAATGTACTCAATTTTGTTTATCTTTTCATTTGTAGACTTAGGTTTCCTGTTTGGCCTGAGGGGAAAAATATTTCACCTACTCAAAGCTTGTGCAAATAGCACCCTAGTTTTTTTTTTTTTAATATTTTTGAAACCATCCATGCTTGAATTGTTAATCCATCTGGAATTAATTTTATATAGAATATGCAAGCAAAATTTAGATCTGCCTCTTTCCAGTCAATTATGCTTGCATTATTTATTAAATAAGCCCTGCTTTCTCTATGGAACAGACGTGGCATCACTGTTGTAAGTTAATATCCTTAATTACTCAGATTTATTTTGGGTCTCTTTTTATTTCTTTTTTAATTTCCATAGATATTCTTTCCCCAAAAGTATGCTGTTTAATTAGACTTATAATAATTTGTTATTGAGAAAAACAAGTCCTTGCCTTAGTCTTCAAATCATACTTTCAGAGAAATCTATGTGTGATGGTGCATACATTTAAGCCCAGCACTTGGGAGCCAAAGGCAGGGGGATCTCTGTGCATTCCAAGATGCCTGGTCTACATAGTGAGTTACAGAATAGCCAGAGTTATGTAGAGAGACACTGTCTCAAAATAAGTAAATAAAATAAATAAATAAGAACAAACACAAAAACAAAAACAAAAGTCTAAAACAAAGAACTTGGGAGAGTAGTCTTTGCTTCTTTGCTTTGAGGCAGAGAATCATGCAGTTGAGTGTGACCTTGAAGACCTCATCTTCCTGCATCTACTTTCCAAATGCTGGGATGGCAGGCCTGTGTTACATCCCTGGCCTCGGGAGATAGTCTTCAATATATTTTATTTCAAATAAACTCAGAAATAATTTGATCTAAATTGTCTCATTACCCCCTCCATCCAAAACTGAGTGCAATACATTATTATGCGTGTTAAATTTAAACTTTTTAAATAATTTTAGAATGTTAAGCTTTTTCATCTTTGAACATGTTAGATTTTATTAATGTACCTGGGCCTATAACATTTTACAACAGTTTTTTAAATCCTCTATATTTCAGGTAAAAAGTTCATTCTTAGGAATTATGTAACTTTTGTTATTGTGAACAGAGTTTTTTATTTAACCTGAGATGAGTCTTATCACGCACTTTTAGCTTCTGATGTCTTTATCATCTATCATCCAAAGAGATCATGGATAGCAGAGTCACAGGAAGAGCTGCTTGTCCATTGCTAAGACCCAGGAGTTTCACAGATCACATCTTTATGAGTCCTCATCTCTGAAGGGAACGATAACGGGCTGAAAGAACAGGAATTTGAGTCTCTGATACACGTGCTTCTCAGCCTAAATTTACAGACTTGGGAAGAACTTATACTGGTGGGCAGGGCTTCCGCGGTTGCTGGGTTAGAGTAAATCCCTGACTGTGCCAAGCAAAGCTGAGACTAGAGCCTGTCCACCAGACACATCCCTGACACACACTACTCCTCCTTCTGTGTACTTGAGAGATCTTGATAATTGGATTTGTATAGACGCTGAGAGAAAAACAAATAATATAAGCTGACAAAAAAACTATAGTACATGATGAGGGACTCACTAAAACCTATCTAAAAAACAATGGCAGCAGTGATATCAACAGCAGCGATCATTTATTGCCCAGCGTCAGACCTACCCCTAGCCCTACTTTAGCTAAAACTAATATCTGAGCCTTTAGGATATTCTTAGGAGTCATGCCCCATGATTATTCCAATTTGACAGATAAACAAATTAAGGCATGAAAATGTCAAATAATTGTTCAGGAAGCTATAGAAAGAGGCAACACTGAAAATCCAAGGAAGCTGTAGGCTTTAATCACTGCTCAGGGAAGTGCTCCACAGCAAGGCCTGTGTGAAATGCTGATGTGTATGGTTGGCTGTAGCCCAAAGGAACATTTACAGCAATGGGTAGATTTAGTCTGCGGAGGGGGAAATATAAAAATAAAGTCACTGGAGTAGTGAGAAACTAACCAAGTAATCAAAGAATATTGATATAATAATAGTTCATGAAGACTGATATTACAAAGAGAAAATTAAAATGAAGCAGAAGCTTGCTCTTCAAAAACACTAATAAAATAGAGATGCCCATGAGTTTAAAAAGAAAAAAAAATGAGTTTTTCTTAAGGGAGTTAAAACAAAGCTATGTCTAAGAGAAACCAGTAAAAGAGCTGCATGTATGGAAGAAATAGACAAGGAGTTTTGAGCTATGAGGGGGAAAGTCTACAGCACAGTTTAGAACTAGATGACTTTCTACAAAATAAATAAATAAATAAATGGACATAGAAATATTAGCTCAAGGGAAACTCAACCCAGGGCTCACGAGATGGCTCAGGGGGCCAAGATCCTCACTGCATGAGCACGAAAGTCTTACTTCAAATCCACAGAGCTCGTGTGCATGAAGAGATGAGTGTGTCTCTGTACCTAGAACCACAGCTCTGTGGCCGATGTCAGAAGGGGACAAGGGGTGCCTGCAGGCTGCTAGCATAAGTTCAGGGTCACTTAGAGACTCTCTTTCAAGAAATACAGTGGAGAGAGTTGAATGGTACACCTAATGTGTTCTCTGCCCATAAACACCACATACATATCACATACACTCATGCGCATGCCACACACGCACGGTCATGCGCACACAGCACCCTGCCTCTAACG
Organism: Acomys russatus; assembly: GCF_903995435.1. NCBI lineage: Eukaryota > Metazoa > Chordata > Mammalia > Rodentia > Muridae > Acomys > Acomys russatus. Next base: position 19,270,658 of record NC_067138.1, read on the forward strand.
GAGAAATCAAAATCACCAAATAACTATTAACTGTGTAGCAGGTGAGAAGGAAAAAAAAGATGTAAATGTTAAAAAGCTTCCATGGACAGCCAAAGTGGATAATGCGCTTTCAACCTCTCTCCCACCGATTATACTCAAAACTCTAGATAAAGCTGAGAAACAGCCATTCAGACTGAGAAGTAAACGCAGAAAGATGACCGAGTGGACTCAAGACTCAATGGAGCAACTTGCGTAGGGACAAGTCTCTTCCTTGTCTTCCTCTTTCCTGTGAGAGGTTTAAATTGACTGTTGTTTCCAACCCTGGTCTTAAGAGTTTCAGAGGTATAGGAAGCAAGAATGGAGTGCGGGGGTCACCTTTCTGAACGTAAAATTGGGGAAATAAAGCAATTAGAGCTAAAATCTCCACAGTAAAAGGTTGAGGAGTTTTCCTTATTCTGTTCTGTCGACTTCCGTCTCCTGTTGCGCTGAGAAGACAAAACATGTGGGCCACGGAAACCTCACTTTTTTTTTCACTTAGGGAGTGACAAAGTAGGGGCGTGGGGAAGAGAACCCTGTGATTTGAAATCTTTGAGAGAACTTCTATTTAACTTTAATTTTCTCACTAATCTTTACACTTTGACAAAGCAGAAAGCACACTCGGCAGGCCGCAGCCATGGAACTGAATCTACAGTTCGCAGAGAACTTTAGTTTAAGCTATAAACTGAAAGGATTCTAAGAGACAAAGCTGACTGGAACCATAGAGGAGAAAGTCCACCAGGAGAACCCCTAGTCCGGTGTCCATCTCAGCTCCTATGTGAGTGATGTAAAATGGAGTGAACACAGCAGTTCTGGGAACTGTGCCCCTCTGTATGTCCACTACTATCCAAGTCATAGGCTAGTCTCTAAGTGGTCCCCAATGGGTAAGTCTCAAGCAGTGTGGTAAACGCTGCAATTAGAAGGGACAAAGGAGCTACCACCCACCCAGGTAAGAAAAAACTGGCAGTCTGAAATTGATCAGATCTACTGCCCAAGGGAATCAACTGAAAAGGAACATTCCCCCTGCATGCTTTCTGTTGGATCCAGAGTTTACAACAGAATATCAAAATGTCTGATGTAACCCCAAAGTTACTTGCTGTACAGAATTAAGACAAGCAGTAATTGAGTGAGCCAAGATCTTGCAATTATCAAAGGTTGTAAAGAATCAATGATAACAACGCCAGTGGGTAAAAAGGTAAACCCTCTCGAATGAACGGAGAGATGGGCGTTTACTATAGTGTGCTCTCCCGACTGATGGGAGGTTTTCTTTAATGAGAAAAAAAAAAAAAAACAGAAACTTCATTTACTGACCCAATAAAAGAACAGAGATAACCAAGGAATGGAGATAGAGTAAGCCAGCTTGATCCAGAAAATCTGAAGGCCAGTCAGAAAAGAGATTGACAAAAAGTGTTTCAGAGCCATGACACTATCAGAGTCCAAGAAAGGAAGTAATGACCTTTGGGGAAAGGGAAAAGACATGTGGTTCTGCCTTTAAAGAAAGAATCTTCCTGAGCTTTGAAACTAATGCATACAAAAGATGATATTTTCTTCTATGCAGTTTTACCAAAAACACTTAACATTAACAGCAAAATGAAACTTTAAGGAACTAATTGACAGATTTCACTTATAAATGTAAATACAAGATTTTGAAAGCTTTAAGAAAATTTTATTAACATTTATGAGGTTAAATACACTGGGTCTTTGAACTTGGCTTGTTCTGAAAAGTTTTAAAGTTTCTAACAGCAGTTGGTGATGCCTTACAAGAAACTGTGGGACAACCAGAAAACCCCACTTGGAAGTAGATGTGGACAGTGTAGGATCTTGTACCAAAGTTAGCTTCAAATGTGTTTTCATATGCGTCTATCAGCAGTCATGCATTGAGCACCAGATTTTGTCATATTATTTTCTCTGGGGTTAATAGCTTCTTTTTAAATGAGCTTTCTCATGGTGTTGATTATTCTATTCCACCTTCAAAGCCAAACTCATAAAGAGAACATAAAAGCTCTGGATTGAGCCCTTCTTGACAAAAGCAGGGTGGGTTAAAAAATCTGAAAATCTTCAAGGGCATGTGGTTATGTGTGAGACATTTAATGCACAGTGATTTCTGACACATTTCAGGTCTCATGTAACATGCGACTGGGAACTAATTTTGCCATTGTTTTCAGTAACCAAGAGAAATGAACATACATGCTGACATTTTCTGCTCTAAAGCAAAGGTTTAGCAATAGAACTAAATGTTGTACATTATAATATGTTATAATATATAATATTATATATAATATATAATATAATATAAATGTTATCATACATATGAAAACTAGAAGACAATATTCTAAATGTTAGATTCTGTTGGAACAGAAAAACAAACAAACAAACCCAGCATGAGCATTGCTTGCCAGTAGTGTTATTTCTCAGAAAGAGTGCGGTTCCTTCCTCCAGGCCTTCCTCCCTCCACCTCTTGTGGTATCTCCACCATCCTGCCAAACTTCTGGGAGGCCTCAGAATGATTCTGGCTTCCTTGTATGGAGGATGGGAGGAGCCTGCAGGAGATTCTGCTCTGCATCTTGGGTTGTTTATTTATTTATTTACTTATTTGTTTTAATCATTTTAGTTTTGAGCTCTGCATCATTTTGCCTACAGAGGAGTGTGTGCTCAGGGACTGACTGGCAGCTTCCCAGATCCCATGGAACCATCAAATGCTCCGTGATCTTTCATGGCATACACTGGCCCCAATACGACGGGGTTTTTCCTATCACGGTGTGCTGTCCTGATTTATACACCTCAATTCATGTTCTATTGCCTTCAACTATCATTCTCTTACTTGGTAACTAACAAAGTTTCTCCACCTCGAGCTGGACCTGAATTTTCTCTGTAGTCCTGGCAGGCCTTAAACTAGTGCTTTTCTGCATCAGCCTCTCCTATAGCTGCGTTTACAGTTACAGCTGAGCTATAGCATGGGATAATTTTATTCTTTCCTATTCTTATTCCTTGGGAGCTGGCCTTTGATACCACTATGAGATGAAGAGTAGAATCAAGGTTCCAGAAGGTTTTTGGACCATCTCCCTATCTATGTCAAACCACTCCTAGCCAGCTAAGTGACTGGACACCACCACTGTCTAGCATTCACCTTTCTTTTCTATCATTATAGCCAGCTTTTTGTGCAAAGGCTATACACATTTGTGACGTCGACTTCTCTACTTGCCACTGACCCTGGGTACAGATTGCTGCCTGTTGTTACAGGTGGCCTTCATGTCAGACATCCTTTGGATATTTCTTCATGTTTAATTTACTAGATTAATTGTCTCTATGATCTCAGGAAATCGCTGGCATCAGAAGAAAGTAGAAATCGTTTATTGTTTGAAATATAAAGAAACTCGGGTATTGAATCTCAGGTGTTTTAATTTCAAATGGACCTTGGCTACGGTATAACTAGCACTAGGGATTGTAAATAGCGGGATCTCAGCCCAGGTCCTAGCAAGAACTTGCTTTTCATCTTGAACTTGTACATTCTGTGGGTTCCTACTTTGTTGATGGCTCTTCATCTGGGCTCAGTTTTTATGTTGCCCTTGCCTTCTGTTTTACACCCATCTGCGTCTCATCACATACTCACCCTAAATTGTCTCCAATGTTCTAGTGTTCTACTCCCCACTTAGTTTCTTACTCCCCAGACTTTGACCCATGAAAATCTTTAACTAAAACCTCCATGTCATTGAAAGCACTCAGAGTGCCTGTAGCATGTTCCCTGACACTCTGGGTCTTAATTTTCTCTAGAGACCACTGCCGATTGAGGCTGGGGAGATGGCTCATCCAATAACATGCTTGCTGCATGAGAAGGACTCGTGTGTGTATCCCCACCACCCACATAAAACTCCGAGGCAAGTGGAGACTGATTGCTGGAACTCACCAGGCAGTCAGCCTAGCTACTAGATCATAAGCTCTAGGTTAAAAAATTAAAAATAAAGAAGGATAGAGAGTGATCGAGGAGGACACAAACATCAACCTCAGTGCTACACACACACACACACACACACACACACACACACACACACACACACACACACACACACACACACACCACAGTAAGACCCTGGCATAATTGTACCTCAGCTCTGCCATCATGCAAAGAACTTATGTTTTCCCAATTTTTCCTTTTTTATTAAATAACTTCTCTCTCTCTCTCTCTCTCTCTCTCTCTCTCTCTCTCTCTCTCTCTCTCTCTCTCTCTCTCTCTGTCTAAACCCTTTCCTCTCACCTGAATCCGCTGCCATGGGCCATGGTCACTTAAGTGTACATCTTTTACCAAGTTTTTCCCCTTTTGTATATATGAATGTCTTGCCTGCCTGTATGTATGTGTACCATGTGCATGCCTGTTAAATCCCCAGGAATTGGGTTTACAGATGATTGTGAGCCACAGTATGGAGGCTAAGAATTGAATCTGGATCCTCTGCAAGAGCAACAAGCATTCTTAAAGCCATCTCCTCAGCCCTTAACTGGTATTTCTGCCTCTTAATTTCTTTCTAGTTTATCATTTCTACGAAGCAGCAGGATGACCTTTCTAAATGAGAATGTTACTCCTTTGCTTACATGTTGTAAAATCCCTGCTTATAGACTGGAAAAGACAGCACACGTTTCCACTTTCTGTCCCATGACAAAAGATGTTCTGTTTGACTTCTTATTTGAATGATGCTTTGCATTTATTCTTTGTAGCCCAGGCTAGAATCAAACTTACTATGTAACCTAATATGACCTTGAATTACCAATTTTCCTGCCTCCACCTCCTGAGCTCTGGGATTACGGATGTATACCAATACTTGTGTGTGTGTGTGTGTGTGTGTGTGTGTGTGTGTGTGTGTGTGTGTGTGTGTGTACACCCAGGGCATTATGCAAACTAGGCAAGCTGCACCAACTGAGTTACATCCTCAGCCCCACTTCATTTTTGGTGCTATTGTTCACAATCACACACTTTCTTCTTTGTGTTCTCCACTTTTGCCTCTACGTACCTAGCTGGCTTCAGATTATTCAGTATTCAGATTGTGTTATTTAACTTTTACACATGTATTTTGTGTGTGTGTGTGTGTGTGTGTGTGTATGTATGTATATATGTTTGTATGTATCTGTGTATTCATACCATGGCAAGCATAGTGATCAGGGGACAAGTTACAGGGGTCAGTTTTTTCCTCCTACCACATGATTCCTGGCAACTGAACTCAGGGTGGCAGCCTCAGTGACAAGCACTTTTACCCACAATACCATCTTGCCAGCCCTGTGTCATAAATATCATTTTGTACAATACATCATTGCAGGCTCTGGTTGGCTATTAGAGCATGACCTCAGTTCAGAGGTCGTGTCCTCATTCACCTGTCCTCTTAGCACTTGTCACAACCCCTTCAGGGGGTATGAAAATGCTTGCTGGCATGAGCTGAAATAACTTCTTTCATTCAACCAACAAATGCCATGTGAAAACCACTTCACGAAACAATATGGATGCAAAATGATCTGGCTCAGTATGAAGGTATATGTTTAATGTTACTTTTATGACTTAAGGTTGTCCTAAGATAGCAGAGAGCAACAGCTTTGATGTTTAAAAGTCCTTATCCTCGGCTTTTCACCGATAGTGATTTACATTGCCATGAGCCCTTTCTTCCTCTCTACATTTTTTAGAATACAGGTTCTTCTAGTTTCATTTCTATTGCCGTGATTTAAAACAATCAAATAAAAACAAACAAACAAACAACAACAACTACTACTCTAATCAAAAGCATAGAGGAGCAAAGGGAAAATTTGGTTTAAAAATCTCTTTTTGTGGGGAAGTCACACAGGCAGGAGCTGGAGGTGGCAGGTCAAGACACACCCACAGTCAAGAACAGAAACAAATGCTCACGCACTTCCTGCTTATCCTCAGCTAGCTTCCTTCACGCTCATCCAGTTCAGGGTCCAGCTTAGGCATGGTGCCCTCCCCAGTGGTCTGTGCCAAATGACAATCAAGACAGATCCCCGTCCAAATGTCCACCTGCCAACCTGAGACACGCTTCCAAATTCGCTATTCACTGTTGTGTTGTTCAGGCTGACTATTAAAACGAACAGGCGTCCTAGTTATTTTCATCTCATCCTAATTTTTTCCCAAATCTGTCTAGCAGTTGAATGTTTACATTTTTTAAATTCTATTTATGTGAATGGGTATGTTGCCTGTACAAATGCCTGTGGACTGCTTGCATGGATGATGCCTGCAAAGGCCAGAAGATGGTGTTGGATTCTATGGAGCTGGAGTTAGGGAGAGCGAGTCACTATGTGGGTGCTGGGACTCAAACCTGGGTCCTCTGGCAGAGCAACCACTGCTCTTAACCATAAGACCATCTCTCAAGCCCCTGCCTAGCAGCTGCATTTTAACCAGTGGATAAAACAGTTTTCCCTATTAAGGTTTTAGTAAAAGGTGTAAGGTGATTGATTGTCTTTGGACGACAGTTGCAATTGTTGGTTACGAAGAGTAGACCCGCTGAGATAAGCTTATGATTCATAAATGCTGTTTGCTCTTGGCCAGTGGTTCTCAACCTGTGTGTCACAACCCCTTTGGGGGGAAAGGGGATCCCATATCAGATATCCTTCGTATCAGATGTTTACTTTCTGATTCATAACAGTAGAAAATTACAGTTATGAAGCAGCAAAAAACATAGTTTTATGGTTCGGGGTCACCACAACATGAGGAATTGTATTAAAGGCCTGCAGTATTAGGAAGGCTGAAAACCATTGTTCCTGGCAGTGTTGGTCCACGTAACCTTTAAAACATAATTTGCAATTGCAGCTTTGAAAGAGTAAAACTTTTAAATAAAACCATGAAATTCTGCCTTCTCTAAAATCTTACATGATCTAGCAACAACAAAACTGGAGTTCCGTGTGACAGCAATCAACTTGAGCGCAGCTACCAAGGACATGCTACGCTAGCTCATGTGGCGCATGCGCAAAACCCTCGTGCTCCTCCTTGTGTTCGGTTGCTTTTCCCACACTGCCCACACTGGAGGTCTTGCACTTTGCCAGCCATGACCAAGGCTTTGACCATGGCCTGAGAGACAGTGCTGATCTGAGGTGCAAAGGAGCACCTAGATTTTTTTTCCCAGAGTGAGATTCAAAAGATATTATAAAATAAACATAAAAATCTGACTACAAAACTAGACAAAATTCTCAAATCCAAGTGGATTAAAGACCTCAACATAAAACCAGAGACACTAAGTCACTTAGAAGAAAAAGTGGGGAAGAGCCTGGACATATTGGCACAGGAGACAACTTCCTGAACAGAACACCAATGGCCCAGGCCTTAATGTCAACCATTAATAAATGGGACCTCATGAGGCTGAGAAGCTTCTGTAAGGCAGGAGACACTGTCAAGAGAACAAGGCGACAGCCTACAGACTGGGAAAAGATCTTCACCAACCCTACATCTGACAAAGGTCTAATATCCAAAATATATAAAGAACTGAAGAAATTAAACACCACCAAACCAAATAACCCAATTGAGAAATGGGGCTTGGAACTAAACAGAGAATTCTCAACAGAGGAATATCAGATGGCTGAGAAACACTTAAAGAAATGCTCAACCTCCTTAGTCATCAAGGAAATGCAAATCAAAACAACTCTGAGATTCCATCTTACACCCATCAGAATGGCTAAGATCAAAAATTCAAGCGACACCACATGCTGGTGAGGATGTGGGGAGAGAGGAACACTCCTTCATTGCTGGTGGGAATGCAAACTAGTACAGCCACTTTGGAAATCTATCTGGTGCTATCTCAGAAAAATGGGAATAGGGCTTCCTCAAGACCCAGCTATTCCACTCCTTGGAATATACCCAGAAGATGCTCCAGCACACAAAAAGAAAATTTGCTCAACCATGTTCATAGCAGCCTTATTCATAATAGCCAGAACATGGAAACAGCCTAAGTGTCCCTCAGTAGAAGAATGGATATAGAAACTATGGTACATATACACTATGGAATACTACTCAGCTATTAAAAACAAGGAATTCCCGAAATTTGTGGATAAATGGATTGAGCTAGAAATGATCATAATGAGTGAGTTAACCCAGAAATAGAAAGACTCAAATGGTATATACTCACTTATATCTGCATACTAGCCCAAGGACCATGTCCCACAAAAGCCTTCACTTACCAGGAAACTGGGACAGAGGGGAGGACATCCTATTGGGACTCTAGATGAGAGAAGCATGGGAGAATAGCAAAGTAGAAGGATCCAGAGGGTCCTAGAAACCTACAAGAAGAACATTATGATAGGCAGATTTGGGCCCAGGGGTCCCGCTCAAACTAAGGCACCAGCCAAGGACAATACAGGCAGTAAACTTTAAACCCCTACCCAGATCTGGCCAATGGTCAGAACATTCTCCACAGTTGAGTGGAGAGTGGGATATGACTTTCTCACGTACTCTGGTGCCTCACATTTGACCATGTCCCCTGGAGGGGGAGACCTGGTGGCACTCAGAGGAAGGATAGCAGGTTACCAAGAAGAGACTTGATACCCTATGAGCATATACATGGGAGGTAATCCCCCTCAGGAACAGTCATAGGGGAGGGGAATAAGGGGAAAATGGGAGGGAGGGAAGAATGGGAGGATACAAGGGATGGGATAACCATTGAGATGTAACAAGAATAAATTAATAAAAAAATTGTAAAAAAAAAAAGAAATAAAAGAAAAGAAAAGAAAAGAAAAAGCAGAACCAGGCTTGGACCTTCTGAAAGCAGCAAGTGCTCTTGATTGAGCAGCTGTCTATCCAGCCCTTTAAGACATTTTTATGATAAACAAAAACTCTTATTCCTAGGAGTTAAGAAAAAAAAACTAGACAAAATTAAGAGTGTTGTTGCTCCCAGAGACATATCCATAGTTCTAAATGGTATGAGCATAGTGCAGTGAAGTGTACTTTCTACCAAATGAAGGCAAATATGAGGCTATGCTATAGCTACTTAAATGGTGCAAAGTTGTCGATACATTTTCAAAGCACTAAATGGGGGTTTGTCCACCTGATCTCTATTAGTTCTAATAATAACCACACCATTGTGTGCTTTGAACAGTGCTCCTAGGTGTTGGCCTCTGAATACATATATAATCAGAAGCAAGATGTACAGCTAAGCCCAGCCCACCAATAGTTACAGTGATTTTGAAATCTAATGACTACAGTGCATGTATACTAGAAATATGCAAGATTTATTTCTTAAACAAAGTCAAATTAACTGACGGTCATATTCTAAAAAGGGATTGATTAAAGCACTGAGCCTTAGGGTTAAGTCCCTGGGATTAGGGCCTCCTCTGCCAGTCTCCCAGAGCCATCTTTTCCTCGTCTTCAGGACGAGGATCTAGTCTTCCCACTCTTAGGACTGCAGTGAGCCTCAATGGGGGAGTGTGTGGGACAAGTGTAAGTAACCAAAGCATTTCACAACTCCAAATCTCGCCACTGAGCCCGTGGATAATTGTAACGGCTAAAATACACCTTTGAGTTCTGCTTCTCAACTCTTCTCCCTTTGCACCTACGTTTCTCCCAATTCTAGTTTTCCATGGGGACCATAGTGAAAATTAGCCTTCTTTCTTTGGGAGTTAGAGGCAATTGTCCTGTCATGCTGAGGCCTGTACTCACTTTTATGCAAAAGTAAGTACTAGTGTTGAGTCCAGAAAACTGCTAATTTGGATTCTCAGTTACTAGGAGTAATTTACACAAATCTTTTCAATTCTTCAAGTCTGTGAGCATCATCGAGTTAAAGCACTGCAATGTGCAAGCCTAACTGCTTAAAATGTGAGCACTTGAGTCAGATGTGTTTCTTCCTCCCTAGAGTATGGCTGCCTGTAGAAAGGTTTCTGGAGTTTGCCTTCGGCTTTGTAAGACACAGAACTGTCCAAGAACAATGCTACTAAGAGGGGCTTAATGGTGGTATTTCTAACAGTTTCCTTTACTTGCTTCTTAACTCAAGTTCTTAACAAACAGATAATTGGCCTGTCAGAGACTGAGAAGACGAAAGCAGACAGTGGAGCTGCCTCTCTATCAGGGTGCCCAACCATTCGACACTGATGTGACATTGTCCTCTACAAATGTATTAGGCTGCATTTATACCTATTCTGGGATGTGCACAGCCACAGGCTGGACACATCTGCTAGGAGGGCCTCTTACAGTGGAAAAGATGGGGGAAGCTGCCGATACAGTGCAAGGTGGTGTATTCTACAACCAGGTCCTTGTAGGGAACTGTGAGAAAAACGGGATGCTGGCGGGAGACTCTAGAACTTGGCCTCTGATGCTCAGAGGAGAAATCTAAGGTGGTTCCCACCGGAAGGGAGCACCCTAACATAGAAGTCCCGATATAAGGGACATTGAGGCTGGGAAAGAACTCACACCACAGTGGATCTTACAATGCTTGGCGAAGAGGCAGACACGGAATGTCTGCGTTCTTAAAGCTTCCTAAGAATGTGTGGATGGGAGTCAGGCACTCTAGCTTTACCTGAATGACAGCTGGTAATAGAAACCATGTGAAAGCCATTTTTCATCAGCTGGTGCCTAAGCTTGTCCATTAGAATGATTAGAAAACTGAGTGCTCTCCTTTAAAAAAAAAAAAAAGCTGGAGACGATGACAGTGCGAAAACCCTTGTAACCGCAGCATCATGGAGAGTCTTTAGGAAGTCATGTGAAGGTGACAAGAAAGGCCGGAGAGTCTTAGGAAGTCATGCGAAGGTGACAAGAAAGGCCGGAGAGTCTTAGGAAGTCATGCGAAGGTGACAAGAAAGGCCTTAGTAATGTTTACTGAGGCGGAGTCAGCATCTGTGTCCTTTAAATTCCAAAATATTTCAACCATTTGGAAAATTAGAAACAGTGATATAATTAAGACATACATACACCTACCTGGTTGTAAAGTGTAGAATTTCATTCGTGTGGTCATCAGCTTTCTCTCCTTCTCTGGGTCCTTTTCTTTCTGTTCCTTTCTTTTTCACTTTCCTCTTTCACTTCTCTTTTCTCCCTTCATAGCTCCTCCTCTTTCTCACTCCTTCCCAAACTGTAACCAGGGTATGTGAAAGTATCTTTGTCTGTCCATAATGGTACCATGCTCTGCGAAGAGTAGGAAATTGTTGGAAACCACCATTTTGACTGACACCATTTCAACTCCGATTCAGTTAATGTCCACTTAGTGCTGCCATGGTAGTAAGAATCAGAGTTGTTTAGCCATTTTTGAGAGAACTTACTAGTTGCTGTCGGCCCCAGAGTCATGACTCAGCTCCTAGCTTGAAGCGCGGAGCTGCTGGACTTTCTGAAGGGCAGAGCCGTGGAGTTCTGTGCCTGAGGCAGCACTCAAGACACGGAACCCACTCTGCTTCATTTTGAGGGATGATTTATGGAAGAAGCCTGTCCATCCTTTACCGGTCAAGGAGAACGCGCCATGCACTTGAACCAGTGTTGCTTATCTGCTTCCTATTAGTGGCGCCTTTGAAAGGGATGATTGGCAACATTAGTGGAAGAAAAAGAAATCCTTGCAATATAAGGTAATAGTGTGTGGCGAAATATATCTGAAATGAATGTAATACTTAATGTAGTTTACTAATAACATGTCCATTTCACTTCAGGTAGAACATAGGCTGCTGGACCAGCAAGGAGCTTTTACTCCTTAAAATATAGTTGTTTATTAAGGGAGGAAACCGGAGACTCCTTTATGTCCTAAACTGATGTATATTTTATCAACTTGTAACTCAATAGTCTACATAATGATTCACTACCACTGTGTAAGTACAACTTTAATTCAGTATAATATAATTTTAATTGTGAAAATAAAGCCTTTATCCACTTTCATCTGGTCTTGATTTCTTCATTTTTATTATAAGATCCTTTTATAAATATTATGTAATTCATCTGTGGTTCTACTAAAATGCCTAGTTTTACTCCAACAAGTGGAAGATCAGATGGTAGCCTTAATATCCGTGTGCTGTTTCTCCTCATCTTGTATGACACTAGTAAAAATAAGGATGGCTGGCATGCATAAAGAAAATGCAGATTCATAACATGATTAGCCTGATGAAAAACAAATTGTCAAGGGCCCCAGGCTTTAAAGACATTAGTTTGGATCCATGCCCATGTTTTGTATACAAAGTACATTCTGTGTTATAACAGCATAGAATCAACCTGCTAACTAAAATGCCAATAAATCCTCAAATGACTGACTGGAGGAGACCATTTTATATGATGAATGGGGAGCAGAGGGTGTACAGTAATGGTGAGGAACATGTTGGGAAAACCACCTTCCTCTAGGAAACCTGGAGAAAGCAAGTGTGTGTGTGAGTGTGTGTGTGTGTGTGTGTGTGTGTGTATGTGAGTGTGTGTGAGGGTGTGTGTATGAGTGTGAGTATGTGTGTGTGTGTGTGTGAGTGTGTGTGAAGATGTGTGTGTGAGTATGTGTGTGTGGTGAGTGTGAGTGTATGTGTGTGTGTGTGTGTGTTTCATGACTGCCACGGAGTGTGTATGAACAACTTTGGCAAGCCTGTCCTATCTTTCCACTCTAGCTCAGATCTTCAGGCATGGCCGCAAGTGCCTTTATTCCCGGAGACACCTCGTCACTCTTCTCTCGGACGCTGAAGAATTCTTATTCTTCAAAGCAGAATTGGACATGTTTCTATGGATGTGAATGATTGGTACACACAACTTCAGAGCAACAACTTTACAGACAAGGCTATTATGGTCAATTTGATGAATTCTGTTTCTCTCCCTGTTTCTCAATTGCTGACCTAATTGCTCTGTGCCATTGCATGCATTTGCATACACTTTGCCAGGCTTGCCTCTGCCTGGCTCCTCCTGTCCTCCCACACTCTCTGGATGGTTTCACAACTTCCTGCTTTCATGAAATCACAGAAGAAATTGAGGGATATTTCCTCTCACATAAACACACAGAAAAGTCGAATAGACCTGTGGACTACAGTACAGGTGGGAGCAGGCTAAGGCGCATACTAAATCCCTCTGTGTGTTCTCGTGTGTGTGTATGTACTTGTTTTCTTTTACTTTAGTGTCTATGTGAAGGCTGGCGGGATGTTTCAAATAACAGCCACCGCATGAGTAAAGTCATCTTGAGAAGAAGCACACACACCCATGTTGCTGCAGGCCTTCAGCAGAAAGGTCAAACAGGTGACCCTCTGGCTATAGGGGCAGGTGACAAGATCCAGGCTGCAGACCGCCTAGGAGGCTGTTATATGGATTTGGACTCTCATCTTTGATGGAGACATGTTTTCAAACATTGAAGGGTTTGAAGTCCTGGCCAGAGGTGGACAACACTGCAGTGAGGGAAGCCGAGGCTTCCTGCAGTGTGGACTTAAATGCTGGGGTGTGAGAACTATAGTGGTATGAAATAAAGGCCCTTATAGGCTCATATATTTTAATATTTGGACCCCAGTTGGTGGAACTATTGGGAAGGATAAGCATAAGAAGGTGTGACTTGAGTTTCAAAAGACTCACACCATTCCCAGTGCTCATTCTTTCTCCCTCATTATTGTGGATCAAGATGTGAGCTCTCAGCTGTCCCTGCCATCATCCCTTTGACCCAGCATCATGGACTCTAACCCTCTGAAACCATAAGCCCAATTAAATGCTTTCTTTTATAACTTGCCTTGGTCATGGAGCCATTATCACAGTAATGGTAACCCTAATGAATACAGTGACAAGCTAGGAGGCACCTGTTGGAGGAAGGAACTGGGCAAGACATGGAGCTCAGGAAAATGAATGGTGACATCAGCTATACTTGGCTTTGGCTCAGCATACAGCAAAGGATGAATGAAGAAAAGGCTGTGTGGTTCTGGTTTGGGTTGTGGGGAATTGAATGTGTCCATAACTGAAACAGAAAAACAGAAGCAGGCAGGGCCACAGATATAAATAAACTTTGGCACCACTGAACTATGAGTGGCACTAAAATGGAATAAAAATGTGAGCTTACTAAGGAGATGCTGAACCACAATTTGAAAAATAGCAGGGGCTAGACGTTCTGAGTGCAAGGGCAATACAAAAGCATGTAGTCATTGGTAGAGTTTAGGGAATAAGTGCACATGGCAAGACTAGAGGATGGGAAAGATATGGCATGTGCTAGATCATCTAGGGTCACTACAGCAAGCTGTAAGTCTAAAGCTCACCCTTAAATCTATAAAGAATTCTAATGTGAGAAGATGAACTGGACATTCTGTGAGATGGCCAGGCCAAGAGGGCATGTTGTAGGAAGGTTTCATTTGAGCCTCAGAAGATGTTTTTCATAGAGTGGCTAATACCTATTGCACATAACTCAGATATGAAATCAAAGCTAATCCTTGTTTCCACGAGATTTTATATCCTGTTTCTAAGCAAGCAGTAGCCAAACAAAAATTAAAACCAAAATCATCTGCTAACATCTTTTTCAAAGAAACATGTCTTCAGGCATATGTCCTATTTGGATTTAAATTCTAACATTTCTAGATTTTTCTAGACCACATTCCTTCACCTTTCTCCTCAAGACAACAGAAGTTATTCCTGGAGGTTCAGACACATGCATCCTGTTCTTAGGCCACCTTTACATCTGGGGTGACTTTGTGGTACCTCATGTTCTCTTTGATTTAATAAAGATTCCACTGTCCTACTTGTTCATGGTGAGCCATCTGTGGAAGCAGACACAGGTGTGGTTCCCCTTTGACCAGCATTCTACTGGTCCCAACCATAGCCTCCAGGTTCAAGTGATCTATTTGTGGAATCTTTTTCCTCACAGGAAACTTCAACATCACCAAATTTCTTTGCATTTTTGTGCCCATACTGGGAACTCAGAGACTTCATGGTTGCTTTCTCTTGGCCATATCAGAGAGACTCTTTCACACCCTGAAGAAGACTCTTATATAGAGAAATAAATCTCCGCATTCACATGTGTTTTGGTAAGTAGTGTTATCCCCAAAGCTTAGAAGTCAATTTATGGAATGTATTTTACAATACAATTTTCAATGTGTTTTACTTGTAAGAATGACTAATTTTCACAAGACAGTACATGTTTACTTACTGAGTGTAACTCCTGAGTTTGAGAGATTCCATCTTCTTTCCACACAGAATTCTATTCATGCAATTCCAATTGTGATAGCAAGTTCATGCTGAAGGGGAGCAGCAAACCTCCCATTATCCTCAAATCTTGACAAAAGACACATGAAGAAACCCAATGAATTTCAAAACCATATTGCCTCACCTGTCCTCAGATCTGATAATTGATAGCAAACAAAGTCTCTTTTTCTTTATTCATTTCTGTTTTTATTTTATTTGTTTTTGTTTGTTGGTTTGTTTGAGACAGGGTCTCTCTATATAGTCCTGCTGAAACCTCCTGTGGAGACCCATACGGGGCTTGATCTCACAGAGATTGCTCTGCCTCTGCCACCCCACTGGTGGGATTAAAGATGTGTGCTACCAAAAATGGCTTTCACTCACTTCTTTGTATTTTATACTTTGTTGTGACTATAGCCCATGAACACATTTTAAAACATCTTTACTTTTTGGAGGTTATATTAAGTCTAATTTCATATGAAAAAAGGCCATTAGTTTATGGTTACTAATTCTTTTGGTTGATATATAGGACCAGGTTCCATAGTTAAAAGAGCCTCAAATTTGAACCCATGGTTTAGACTTGGCCTCTGTTTATAGAAGCCCACGTAGGATTTCTATATGGAGTCCCGGCTGTCCTGAAGCTCACGCTGTATACCAAACTGGCTTGATTCTCACAGAGATCTGCCAGCCTCTGCCTCCCAAGTGCTGGAATTAAAGTTGTGTGTTCCCATTGCAGCCTAAATCTTCCATTTTAACCACTTGCCCACATTTCCCTTCTTAGCAACCATTATTCCAAACTGAAAGGCATTTCAAATTCCATTCCTGTCTTTTATTTTGAAGTGCTAGGGGTTGGCCCTCAAACTTTTCACATTCTAGATAGGTGCTTTACCACCAAGCTCTACCCTCATTGCTCTCCTGTCCATTTTCTCCAACTTCTCGGCCTTAGCCTCTCAGCCTAATGATAATATTAGAGATGTAAGGAGGAACCACACCCATGGAATATCAGAGGGTGTCTCCATAAAAATACAGCTCTATTGTGTTAAGATGGCTCTATGTTTATCTCGTGCATACAGTAATTACTATATGGAATAAGTAAAATAAGGGCATATAAGACAATGGCTGAGGTTGCCTGGAATTTAAGAGAAAATGGAGGCAGTAGGAAAAGGTCTTCCTTCCAAAAAAAAGGCTAACTTAGAAGGAGCACCAAAGTGGAACAGAAGAAATTAAAGGAAATTTCCCAACAGGATTTTCTGGTGAAAATATTTCAAAGAAAAGACTAAGAGCAACTTAGATGCAATTAAAATAAAGATGACAAAATTATGAGAGGAGAGGACAAATTTTACATGACTTCACTTTTGGGAGGTACTCATGGGGGCCAAGGGGAGGCTAGAAGTTAATCAGTATACATATAGAGTTTCAGTTTGGGAATCTGGAGCACTCTGGAAAAGGGTGGTGGTGGTGGTGTGTAGATGTACACTGAAGTGCATGCTTAACAAGGTTAAAATAGTGTAAAATGCTCTGGAATCAACTAAAACAGCAAGTTGCTGGGCACTCCTGGTTGGGATTTTTCCATTAGGTGGAGTGCAGTGGGCAAATCCATCCTGAATGTGGAAGATTTCTTCTGACAGTCCAGATAAAGGACACAGAAGAAAGAAGCTTTGCCCTTCTACTTGCTTGCCCTCTGGGCAGTTCATCTAGACTATTGTGATGACATTCCTTTGCTGATATTAGAACCAGCTTCCACAGCCTTCCAGCATAGACCTAAGACCAACAGAAGCTCACTAACAGTCTTCCAAGCCTTCAACATCAGATTGAGACTGCTGAGGCATCCAGCCACCTGAACTGAACAACTACTGAATTGTTGGCCTAGCCAATAGGATACAGTCATTGTTGAGCTACAGGGAACATATCATGTAAGCCAGTCTAATAAACCTCCTTTTATAGATGTGTTCATTCTATCAGTTCAGTTCCTTTGAAGGACTGTGACTACCAGCTCTTTTTCTGGTAGCTATATGCACTCACAACTCCCAGGAGATTAGCCCCACTGTGTGAATCCAATCATCTGTATGTCACACCCTAGTTAACATCTCATTAGCCACACCTAATATTTTGGGACACGTGGTTCATTAGGTGCCATCAGTCTACTGTAGTGAATAAATGAATGAGGAACAAAAGGGGGGAGAGGTAAAGGCATTTCTATCAAGCCACTGAGTATGGACAGAGGGATGATGCAGAGAGGCTAGTACACAGGGCACCCGAGTAAGAGGGATATCTTAGCTGGATAAGATAGTAATAAAAAGGCTTCTGTTGACTTTCACTTCTTTACATACTGGTTATTCAGCACTTTGAGTTTTTGCCGTGTCACTGTGTGAACCACAAAGCAGACAAAAGAAATAAATAGAAAGGAAGTTAAAACCCTTGCTGTTTGTCATTTATGCAGAAAGACTGCCATGATCTGAAATTTCTGTCTTCTACCCAGACTCATCCCATGTAAAACTATCATTGGTTCTAAAACATCCACTAAATAGGACCACAAATCATCAATTTTCAGGGTGAAACCAAAAGCTAGCTTCCTACCAAGTCTTACCCCGACCACTGCAATAGTACCCTAATTTACTTTGCTTCCTCGGCGCTGAGCTTACTGGTTTATACTCCAAAGCCAGATTGCTCTTTTTTATACATAAATCAGACTGTCTTTTTCTGCTCAAAAACAAAATGAAACAGTCCCCAGAGGCCTCTGATGCCAGTCTACTACATCAAAAAATAAAACCCTGACTCTGTCTAACCTACAGTGTGCCATATCTGCCACCCGTCCTCGGCCCCATGCTTTTCATCCTCCCTAGTATCATCTGTATTTCTTTCTTCCGTCATACTTAGCAAACACATTCCTTTTTATCTCAATCTTCATTTCCTACAAGCACTTTCTGGCCACTGCACTTTTATAGCTGTATCACCTTTCCATTCTCCACACACCGGCATCTTATCACAGAGCGTTCTTGACTAACTCAAACGGCACCCACCACTCTCCTCATGTATATCAAACTGTAGGAGAATTTTATCTGTCAATAACTCATACATACACACATACATAGATACACAATATCTATTTTTAATTTTACTTAATCAAAGTCAAATTCACATAATTGAAATTTTTGTATACATCTACAAAAATTGTCATAAGGAAGAGAGTCTCCTGCTTCCTTTCATGTTCCCTCTCCTGAGAGAAAACCACTTCCAGCTTTGCACTGTCCTTTGCTGATTTTTCATGTTTAACTTGTTACAGAAGGTTAGCTTTCAATGTATCCCACAAATTTGGGTATGTTGTTTCTTCATTTTCATTGAATTTCAGGAAATCCTAAATTTCTTTCTTTATTTCTTCCCTGACCCAGGTGTCATTCAGTAGAGAGTTGTTAAATTTCCATGTATGTGTAGGCTTTTGTTATTTCTGCTGGTGGCACTCAGAGGAAGGACAGCAGGCTACCAAGAAGAGACTTGATACCCTATGAGCATACACAGGGGGAAGAGGTCTCCCTCAGTCACAGTCATAGGGGAGGGGAGTAAGGGGAAAATGGGAGGGAGGGAAGAATGGGAGGATACAAGGGAGGGGATAACCATTGAGATGTAATATGAATAAATTAATAAAATATATTTTAAGAAAGAAAGTACCTTTGTTTTGCTCCCTCTCTACCACGTGTACACCAGCACCACCAGCCTGCCGTCTTCCAGAATGCCTAGATCCGTTCTTGACACTTAAGTTACTTGGTCTGTATACAAACTCTTACAGCAGAATGTACTACTGGGCTTTTCCCCTAAAACTGTATATATCTAAGGTGTACAGCATGATGTTCTGAGGAATGCTTGTGATTAATACGTCAATCACCTTAACCTATCTGCCACTTTTTGCAATTACATTTTATGTGTCAAGAGTATTTATAGTGTCTAGGCTCTTGGACCATTTTCATTATACAACACATTGTTAACTATACTGCTTGTGTGGTCCACTAGTTCTCTAGAAAAATCCATCTGCTTCACTTGCAGGTTTATAACCTTTAACTCTCATCTTCCCATTTCCTCACCTTCTGAATCATGGAAACCACTTTTCTAGTCTTTCACGCAGCATTTTCCTTTCTGTGTCTGATGTACTTAGTTTAGTGTATTTTCGTGCTGGTTCATTTGCATCACCACAATTGACAGGATCTGTTTTCTTACAGCTAAAAAATATTCTATTACATGTGTGTGTACACATATACGTGGCATATGAATAATGGAATAGACATTGTCAACGGTAAAATGTTAGATAAATTAAACATCTACAAGTGCTAAATATGAAAATAACATATTAATGGGGATGTTGATAAGGAGAAATTTTTACACATTGTCGGTGGAGATAAAATAAGGAGCTGGAGAGACTACTCAGGTGTTAATAGCCCTGGCTGCTCTTGCAGAGGACACAGGTTTGGTTCCCAGTACCCACAATGTGCCTCAAACCAACTTTAACTCCAATGCCGTCCTTTGATTTCCACTGGAACCTGGCACACATGCAGTGTGTAGATGTACATAAAGCAAAACACACATACACAGTAAATAAATAAATCCCTTAAAATTAATATAATCATAATGAAAATTAGTAAAGAGGAAGTCCTCAAAAAATACACTCTTTCCCAAAACACCTGTTTCAATGAACATTTACACCAACAGTGGTCAAGGAGAGTTTTCCTTTTCTCCACATCCTCATTGATACTGTGCTATTGATCCCTTAATTATAATTACAGACATTCTAAGAAGAGTGAAATGATACCTCAGGATGTGTGTGTATGTGTGCGTGTGTGCATATGTGTGTGTATGTGCACGTTGTACTCCATCACTCTCTACCTTATTCCCTTGAGATAGGATTTCCTTATCTGAACCTGGAACTAGTCTGGTAGCTAACAAGCCCCAATGACCTTCCATTCCCCCATAGCACTGGAGTTACAGAACTGCAGACCCACAGCAGCTTTCTATGTAGGTGCTGGGAATTTGAGCTCGGGTCTTCATGCTGGCATAGCAAACACTCTTACCCAATAAACTATTTTCCAAGCTCCCTCGTTGTACGTCTTTTTCATATTCTGGTTGGCCATTTTTATGTCTTCTTTAATTGGGTTATTTGGTTTGCTGGTGAATGACTTGGATTTTTTAGATGCTTTGGAGATTAGCCGCTATTCTGACACATCATTGTGAGCAACTATTTACAAAGCACAGGACGACTCTCCGTCTCTTGTCTCCTTTGCGGCAGCTGTTGGTGTACTGTGGTCCCACCAGCTTCCTGCCCCCACTGCTTCTCCTCCAGGTGTCCTGTGAAGACATTGTTAGGAACTTCCCCCACGGATTTTCTTCTAGGACTTTTGTTGTATATAATATATATAATAGTAATTAGGACTTTATTCTGGATTGATTTTTTTGTGGATAGGGTCAAATGAGGGTCCACTTCCATGCCATGAGGACTGGGCTTATGCTCACCTCTTTCCAATTTACATCATCTGTGTCATATAAGACATTTGATTCCTAATTTTCCCAAAAACTATCTTTTATTGGTTTCCCAAGAAAAAGATATGAGGATAATGGTTATTTTTTAGGTTCGTATTTTAGAAAATGGCCTTAATTTATTTTTGATTTGTTTTTTATTTTGTTTTTATTTATTTATTTAGTCACTTTACAGCCTGATCCCAGCCCCCTCGCTCCTCTGTGGCTTTAATTTAAATGATTAATTTTCCCAAGTTTGGTGGGTTATAAAATTCTAGATGGGATTTTGTTTTCTTCAGGAATTTGAGGTCATTGGTCCCTTTAACCTTCTCGAACTACATGTTCCAGTTAAGAAATGTGGTTACAGTCTGCATTTCAGCTGTGGTCTGCTCTTCCCCTCTAGGATGCTATCAGCCTTATTTTATTTTTTCTTAGTGTTCTAAAATTTTTCACAGCCACTAACGTGAGTCTGTCCCTCTCTGCTCTGTCTGGGACTCACAGAACTCTTCCACTCTGAAACCTCCTGTTCTAGAAAATATTTTAGTATCATTGGCTAAATTTTGCTCTTTGTTTCTCTCCTTTCTTTCTAAAGCTCCACTTATCTTTATGTTGGACCACTAGGAGTATATAACATTTCATTGTGCTGTTTCATATAATTCTCACCTCTTGTCGCTTTCCTGGGAGACTGTCCCAGTTTATTTTGAGAACTCTATTGATTTTTGACACTTCTATTATCTTAAGTTTTATTTCCCATGTATCTTTTCCATTCTTTCTTCTTTTGGCTCCTCTTCTCTTTTCCACCCTTCTTCTTTCTCCCTCCTACGACCTTTTCTTCTCATCTTTTTTCTCTTCCTCTTGAGTGATGGAGATGGAACCCAGGGTCTTGCATATTATTCTACCGTCAAGCCATACCCCAGCTTGTATATTCTTCCATTATTACTTTTTGTGCGGGGGAAGGGGAGGCACTATTGTTAATTTCTTCTAGTTTCATGACTGCAGTGTTTTCTCAGTTCTTTAGGAATAATGATGGGAGTTATTTTGCTTAACTCCATATTGGCTTTGGTCTAGTCCTTCGTTTGACTTCTATGTCTTACTAGAGGCCATCTGCATTTGCCTACTTGGGGCTTGTATTAATGTTGATTCATAAACAAAAAGCATGGTTTTCACTCTGGGTGATCAGATGGAGATATTTTCCTTTGGACTAGTCAGAGCTTTTAGTAAAGGTGAGTTCAGGCTCTTGCCACAATAATTTGGATGCGGCTGACTCTTCTATGAGCCTTGATGGGGAGGGGAGGGAAGGTTTATACTCTTCTGTGTGTACATGAGAAAAATTTCTTAATGGCAAGGCACACAATCTTCTGTGTGTGCTCACTGCTTCATTTGTTGTCCCCAATACCTGACAAATATTAGAGACATAATAAGTATTTACTGAGTCATAGTTGGCAGGCCCGATAACTAACTTGATTAGTTAGCCTCCTGTATACGATAGAAAGAGCAAATTTTGACAATGACATCATTGTAGATGTTTCCATAGAGAAAAATTTAAGGCTGAGACATTGTAAAGTATTCTTAATTGTATCTTCATGCCATTGTGTACCATTTCATTGGTTTAATTACGATATATATATGTATCGTAGACATGCCAGAGGCCCTCAGTTCCCTGGAACTGGAGTTACAATCATTGGGAGCTGCCTGAGTGTTGGAAACTGAGCCTCAGTCCCCTGCAAGAGTAACAAACACCTGAAATCATTGAAGCACATCCCCATGTTCTCATTTCATTTTTATGTTAATTCTTCTGTGTAGTTTTCATTAATAGGGTAAAAGGAAATGGACTGATACTAGGATACTAGAGGGCTTTAAGAATGCAGTGGATGCCGGGCGGTGGTGGTGCATGCCTTTAATCTCAGCACTCAGGAGGCAGAGGCAGGTAGATCCCTGTGAGTTTGAGGCCAACCTGGTCTACAATGCTAGTCCAGGACAGCCAAGGCTACACAGAGAAACCCTGTCTTGAAAAACAAAAACAGAACAAAACAAAAAGGAAAGCAGTGGTACTCAGAACTATCATATGGTTCATTTTAAAAAATGAACTTAAATCTCTTATTTTTATTTTATTTTCCAGTCTCTCTCTCTCTTTCTCTCTCTCTCTCTCTCTCTCTCTCTCTCTCTCTCTCTCTCTCTCTCTCTCTCACACACACACACACACACACACACACACACACACACACACACACACACGCAAGCACCAAATACAGTGACTTCAGGTTCTGATGTAATTTCTTAATGTTTTTGGTTATCTGTCTCTTATTGTTTGGATAACAAATTTCTAGTGCAGTTCAAATGAGTCAATGTTGTTCTTTTGAAGTGTTTAAATTCTGCCTTTGAACAGGAGTATAAGTGATGACAATGGCCTAGCCAATTCTGCTTTTGAGTTCCCACAAGGGCAAAGTATAACATTGTGTAGGGGAGGGTGGGGGTGGATAGAAGCAACAGAAATTCAGAGAAATAATTTTCACATTAACAAACTAGGATTATGTTCCTTATAGTGGCATCGTGTACTTTAACTCATTTAAGTGACATTTGCTGAACACCTACTACCTGCATCAGGCTGTTCTGAGTCCTGAGACCTCTCCTCGTCCTCTTGAGGCCTTGATTCTCATGCTTGTTTGGTATGGGGTCGGATCTAACCTTGCATTCATCAAACCTGCAGTTAGCTAGGTCAAAGGTTAAAAATTGTAATAGGTGAATGGTAACTAAAGGCAAAGAGAAAACCCACTCTAGAGCGAAAACTAAAACTCAAATCAATCCGTAGGGTATTTGTTTTAGTGTAGTCAGGATCCTTGAGAGTATAGGTACAAGTTAATAATTCTATACAACTCAGGAAAAGGAACTTGAAATAGTGGTGGACATGTCAAGGACACGGCAAGACAGGGACAGAAGCCCAGACTCTTGTATGCTGCTTCAGAGAGTCAGGAGTGTACAATATCTTACTGGATATTTTTTTCCCGTGTGCCCTTCATTGTCATTCAGAGTCATAAACAAGAGTCAAAGCACCAATCAGAATCAGAGGCTTTGATGGGGGGCGGGGGCTAGTTCTAAGTTTCGCCTCTTTTAAGAGTCTTCATTAATTAATTACAAATGAATTTATTTGTGGGGAGTTAAGTCATCTCTATTTGTCTTCATTTGTAGATTTTTCAGATGAAAGTCCTCACAAACAAGATGGAGACAACAGTGATGGATTTGCCAGTTTAAAATGTATAAAACCCAGATACTTATGCCCATTGAGTTTTCTTCTGACGCTTTCTAAACTAAGGGGCTGTGGTGCTTGGGCAGTCTGACCACTGTCCTGCAACCCTTCTTTCTGGGTCGGCTTTGTTTTTGTCCTTCTGTCCTTCATCTCCTCCTTGGCCCCCTCCCCCCAGCCCTTTACCTCCTCCTTGGCCCCCTCCCTCCCACTGGCTGGCAGGGCAGACCATCCACTCATGCAAGGACAGGAAGGAAAGTGAACAGCCATCCCAGGGGGCCAGACTAATGGGGGTTGTGTGGATCTTTCAGCAGGGCTTGTCAATGAGAATCAGGCACTGGAGGACTCTTCCACTGGCACTCTGACCTCTTGGTAAACTATTTGTTTTTCCTTGTATTGATTAAAAAAACAAGCCACCAGCGCTAACTCCCTGTCAACCAAAGCCTTGTTTTTTAAGAATCTCCCACATTTCAATTACACTACGCAAAGGATTTCAGGTACTCCATCTGGTTTAATCTCTGCAATTCAGGTAAACCAGGCTTCTGATATCCTTAAAAGAAAGAATAAAGAAAGAAAGAAATCAAAGAAGTAACTTGAACCACAAGTAATCAATAGAATAGTCCAACTATGAAACCACCCAAAATAAGCCTTCTTGTTCATTCTGGGACTCTAAAAACTGAAAAAACATTTCACCTTATTTACAAGTTAGTTCTGGAGGGGGTACTCTCCTCACTGGAGCAGATGCCAGCTATTGTTTTTCTTAGGTGGTACTGTTGAGTATGCCTTTTCCCCCCTTCTGTTCCAACATTCTAAAATAAAACTCACGACCCCCAAGGCAACTTGATCCTTGCAAGTATGAATGTAGCTAAACTCTACAATTGAGGTTGTAATACCTATGGACGTTACTTAATAAAAATAGCTAGAATCATGGTGCTTCTGGCTGTGTTTCCAATAGCTATGTGATTGCTGTGCTGGATTGAGTTACTGGGCCTTTGAATTGTGACCTTCCGTCTAAAAAAGCTTTAGAGGTTGCCCTTTATTTTCCTCGGGTTTGGGAGGCTAGGGAAGGGGGAGTGAATACAGCTTGAAGGAAAAAGCATCTTGATGGGCTATTTTTTGCCCATACCTGGCAGCTTCTTTATAAAATAATAAGAGTAGGAATCTTACTCTGAAGATGTTAAACCAACTCTCACATGCCTTGGGAAGCCTGGAGTGCAGTTTAAAGTAATTATTTCCACAGAGAACAAATCAAGTCTTTATTATATAGTAGCTATTAGGGCCAAAGCACGTTTCACTGTGCAACTGGAATGAAGAGCAGGCAAGGGGGGAAGAAAATGACAGTGATAAAGCAAGCTGCCCATATGGTGGCCTGTGACAAACTCAGAACTCTTAATGATCGGGAAAGTTCTGAGGATATGTAGACACACACACACACACACACACACGCACACACACACACACACACACACACACACCATACTGAAGGAGCTAATTCGCTTCTACTAAAAAATGATGGCAAATGCACCCATGCTTCCTGATTTGCTGATTTCTAGTTTAAGAAGTCCTGGTATTTCTTCCCATTGACCATTTAATATATTTGAGTGTTGGGCCAAAAGGCTGATTTGCAATGTGTCTTTATGAATAATCTGATGCTACAGAGTGACATTGTATGATATGAATGGCTATCTAGTCACATATATATACATATATATCACTGAAATTATGTACACACATATCAATGTAATTTTAATATAACACACACCTTTATGAATTGAATGTTTGAATAACTTTACTGCATTTTACCTTGTTTCAGAATAAAGACATAGCCAGAAACCCGCAATGTCTCAGAGCTCCACTGTTGTTTAGAGGAGACGTTGATCTACTACTAAACAACAAAAAAGACATAAGTTCCCAAACACACAGTGTAGGGAGAAAAAAAAAACTCACCCATCTTAGTATTCAGTGCTCAGGCAGACACGAAGGTCCCAGCACAGTGCCAGGCACACAGTCAGGCCTTGGTCAAGAGTCTTGTCCTTCATTGTTTTGTGAGCTTCTCATTGTTTAAAAACCGGGAACTCAGCTGTAGTGAAACCTAGAAAACGCAAAGCAAATTTCCAGCTCCTCTTACATGTTATGGGAGGTGCTGACAAGATTGGTTTTGCCCATGGCTTAGGGAGAAAAAAAAATGCTGAAGAGGAGACACCCTGGGTTTCCTAGGTTGCGTCATGTCAACAGAGATCCTTTTTACAGTGTGGAAAGGCAAAAGAGCTTGTC
Source organism: Acomys russatus (assembly GCF_903995435.1). Taxonomy (NCBI): domain Eukaryota; kingdom Metazoa; phylum Chordata; class Mammalia; order Rodentia; family Muridae; genus Acomys; species Acomys russatus. The sequence goes on from NC_067138.1 coordinate 19,296,745, forward strand.
GCTGAGATTAAACATGTGCTTCCAAGAACAATTATTTACATATTTTTGACAGAAGGAAGAAAAACTAACTCTGTTTGCCATTTTGGAAAATCAGAAGGTTTTAGAAGAGAAAATCTAGTGTGTCATATTTTTCTTAAAGTGCCTATAGCACCCATGCCCCTTCCTGAAGAAAATAATAATAATAATTGCCATTGCTCATGTTTTCATTATCAGTATCAAGACATGCTATCCAAAGCTTGTATTAAGAATAATAATTAAAAAAATATCCTATGGGTAGCCATTACTACATAGGATAACAAGTTTTTCTCTCTAAATAAATAAATGGTTATGATTCATACGTAGAAACCAATGTGATTATTATGAGGTCAGGAAACGGGTTCTATTTTCATATTGTGTTGGTACGAAGACTATAATATTTATGAAAATAATTTTCCATGGTGCAGCTAATAGTTGGTAATTGCCTCCGTAGGTTTACTGTTAAAAGCTATTCATGTTGGAGTTTGAATGGAAAGCATTTAGCAAATGTTGGTAGACATTTTGCTTGGTGGATTTAATATCATTCTTAAAATAAATAGAGGATGTTTTTCTTGGTTGTGTTTCAACCAAAGCGTACTTAGGAGCAGGACTCTCATTGTAGATTTCATGCCAGTGGGGAAAGCACATGCCATGAAAGGGACCAGTCCACAGAGCAACAAGCCTCACCATGTCCACTACTCAGTCACCACCCCCAAAGTGGTCCACAAGGAAGCTACCGCTGTAGAGCCATGGTGTGGAGCAGGAGAAAGGGGCAAAATATGAGGAAGTGGGAGGAGGTGAAGTATAATATGATGGGATATTTGCTTTTCCATTCCCCTTCCAACAGTTTGAGCTGTGAGATACTGTCTATTCTGATACTGTTGGTTTTCATTGTACGGGAGGAGGAGTGACAGGGACTTGCTTTGGGAGAATGGGGCGGTTGTCTTAGAGTGCTATTTGTAATGTGCAGCTCACTGACATCGCCCTGGAGACATGATGTCTCTGAAGAACTGTATGTGCAGAGAAATTAGTGGAAGGGGTTTCCCAGGATGGTCCAGACGCTTAGTGCGTGCAGGGTAAACAGGAAGAGGAGAACACATCTTCTCCTGGAGACTTCAGAGCCCTTCAAGCACTCTGCTGCCATGCCTAGAGTGGAAAGCGAGTCACTTAGTGTGCCTTGGCCTTTATTCTCTCGGCACTTCTTATGCTGGTGTATTTAATCAGCTGTTTTCTCCTGTAGGTGGAGAAATTTTTCCATTATATTTACCAAGGACTCTCTTGCATTCAACCTTATCTAAAGACATTTGTCGATTTTTGGGAGGACATCTTTATTTAAAATTCTCTCCTAATCTAAAAGTACTGGAAACATTTATGAAAATGACAGACTTTTCTTGTCTAACTGGGAGCACATCCAGGCAAGAGCTGCTCAGGCAGATAAAACCTGCTTGGTGGTAAGAGTGTCCTATGAAAGATCTTTGCATTTCTATTAGGGTGTTCAAACACCCCATTCAGGCTGAAGGTTCCAGCAAACTTTCCTCAGCTTTCTTGTAATCTGTATGGCTGATTTAGGAAACAGTTTGGTTCGTTGTGGTGTGTGATCGAGTTATATAATTATAGTTGATGCAAATTTCATAATATTACCTTTGGGTTATTTCTCATAGTTTAACTTATTTTGGATTTGAGCTGTATATGGAATAATTACTATATATTTGGAGTATGGAGTTAGAAACCAGGCAAAATTTATAGGTAAACATGTGATTTGTTTTAATACATCTAGTTTTGCTTTAGAAAAGGGAAACTATTTAAAAGTGGTAAATACGCACATGGCTACTTCTTTTAGCTGGTGGCTAAGCGGTGTGTCGTATAATCATGAGGTATGAGCATTATTATATCCATTAGTGGTCACATTAAATTCATCATATCTTTCCTAATTTTATTCATAATTACATGCACCATTTCTTTGAAGGCATTTTGTTTGGGTATTTAAATAAAAATTATTGACTTTCATTATAAAAGTGCATGTAATATGATCAATTTGACTGTAACATAGGCAAGTAACTTGTATGTAAAACTGACATGGTATTTCTGCTGTTTTGACTTTATGTAGTTTGCATATTCTGGATTCTCCAATATAATCTGTTATGGGTCAAATGAATAGCATTTTAGCAATACATGTCTAAAGTAATTTTATCTATGGGAAGCATGAATGCAGCAGTTGAGTGTACAGTCTGAAGCAGGGGTTAAACTCTATGTTTTAGAAAAATGTAGTAATAAATCTGAGTGCAAAAAGTAGTTAGTACCCAGGTGTTTGATGTCATCAGTAGCATCAGCCTGGCGCTGCCTTTACCCGGCTACAACAGAGCACACCATCTCAGACTGTGTTCTGCATGCGCACTTTGGTATGTTGAATGAGGGTACTTCTGGCCTGGGAGAGTGCTGGAGGCGGTAACGCAATGCTGGTCCCGCTGCATCTGTGAACAGATCCAATAGCAATCAACTGTTTTCTGACCTGACTTCCCAAATATGGCAGATGCCTAGCCCGTGATTCCTTGCTGGTACTACACAAGATGAAATCCTAGGTGAGTTAGCAGTTTAAGCTTTGACAAAGTGCTCTTTGGCAAGGAATTTAGACTGACATCCTTTCACAGGAGAGAAGAGAGAGCGCCTGTATGGAATTTTGGTCCTTAGAAGGATGTAGTTGGGTTTTGTTTGTATCATCGGGATGGTGCTGTCACTTACTAAATAGCAGAGCTAAGGTAAGCCCTGTCTACCTGCTTTATTAATTGATGTAAAGTTACTGTGTTTAAAAAAAAAAGACATACCAAAGTGAGAACTTAAAAGAAGGGGTACACTTTTTTAAAAAAAGAAAAAGAACAAATAGAATAGTAATATTGGTGCTGACAAAATGCCTTTTTAAAATGAGCATACAGACTTCATCTCACAGTGAACACTAGCTTGCATTTGCATTTAAGCTGTGATATAGGGCAAGTAAGATATTAGTTCATATGAGGGGATGCATTCTTCCAAGATTCCAAATCAGTGTACTGGTTGAGCCCCTGTCTTGGAAGTGGAGGGAACTTTCTGCATAAAGCATAGTTTCTTAAGCTCAGTCTGGCTCCTAGGTGTTACCACTTAACTCATAGATTCTGAATTCATTAAGGTTATGAGTTTTTAAAAGGGTAAGTTGCAAAGCGAGCTCCAGACTAAATGAATCTCTTCTCAAGACCCATTTAAAAATGTTAATGGTGAAATATTATCTGGGTCCTAGCCAAAGAAGCGAAGCCTTTGGCCTCCTAGCAATACTTGCAGAACCCTCAGCCAGGCTTTTATTGTTAAGCTGCTAATAGCTAACACGTTTGCCCATTCTCCCTCTACTTCATAGAAACAACTTTTTTATCTTCTCCAGACCTGTTGGTAGTTTAGGAAGAAGTGTGAAAAGTATCCGGTCTCCTAAGTTTTGAGGCCTAAAAAAAAAAGGTATTGGAAAAATGTAAAAGATAACGTGTGCAACTACTCCCCAAAGATCTTAATTGGGAGCTACTGGCGTGGGAGGAAGTGTGTGTGTGTTGACAGAGGTTCCCACAAGTTCTTCCCCCACAGCTGTTTATTCAGATAGCATGGGGCGCGTCATTTACATAATAAATTTTTTTTTTTAAAGCAGCAAGGTTGAGTCAGACCAAGCTCGGCTTCTCTCAATTGTTGCATTTAAACCAATAAGGTTAGGACAAGAGACTAGCTGTGGTTTGCGTTGCAAAAACAAAACAAAACAAAAAGCCCCGAGGCTTCGTGGGCAGACCTACAAGGCTGCGCAAACAAATCGGGGCGGGGGCGGGGGGTGGATGAGATTGTGCCGTTTCTTTGTCTAGGCGTCTCAGATGCTATCTGCCGCTGCCGTTCGCTGGGGCGCAAAGCCGTTCCCAAACAGACCGCGGCGAGCTGATGGCTCCGAGCTTGCGGCGAGGTAGCGAGTGTGCAGGGCCACTTCCGACTGGAAGCCTTCCTGTGGCGGTGCGCGGTGGCCAGGTCCTTCCTGGGGAAGGCGATATTGCTCAGTCGCTCGGCAGCCCGAGACTGCAGCAGTGCCCGGGCACCGTCCCCGGGAGCCGGGCAATCCCCGGCCTCCGCGCTCTGCTGCCAGCCTTGCCGCAGCGCCCCTGAGAGCGCCCGGGTTCCCGCGTTCCTTCTCAGCAGCCAAACTATGTCAGGAATGGAGGTCTGCTAACACAGAAAACTCCGAGGAGCACTCGAAACCCGTAGAGGCAGCAGATGTGAGTTCTGTAAGTACAAGCTGGGTGTTTGAAAAATTGTAGTGACCAAGAACAGCTGTCCGGTGGGCAAAGCCGGAGATAACAGGAGCGCTTTTATTAGTGTTTTGATTTGTTTTTAAAGAAAAAGCACTGTGGCTTGGGGAAAATGATGACACTTTGTTCCTGGGACTTTAGTAGCCACGGGGTTCCGTCGTAAAAGTGTAATCCTTACCCTCCAAATGATCGGAGCCATTAGGATCATTAAAGGATCATTGCAAATTAACTACTTTTGTTATGATCTTTATAAGTAAGTAGAACACTGGGTAATATTCTCAGAGGGGGATTATTTCGTATCTTTTCTTAATTGCTGCACTAGCCTCGGAATATCATTGCGTGTATTGAGAGCAGCGTTATATGGCTGCAGGGGTACATAAGGTATACTTAGCGGCATATATTACACGGTTGACTTTTTCTACCACTAGGTTGATAAATGAGCAAAGTTTTCCGAGGGGAAACTCAGCAGAAGAGCAATGAACTGATAACCATGATTTTTAAGAGAGACTCCTTTTTGTTCCAAAACAAATTTACCAAACACTAGATTAAGAAGGCTCATCTCCAGTATGTGATACTGTAAACCTTTGCGGCCCCCCCCCCCCCCCTCCCCGCCCTTAACGTATTTGTTCCTCTCTGGCCTTTTATGTGACTTCGGTGCATTTGGGAGTTGAAGTCCAAATTTTGAAACTTTTGAGTATCTATGTAAATCATAGCCCTTCAAAATCAGTATCTGAAGTGCCAATGAGTCACAGGTTTACATTTCTTGGGAGGAGTTTTGAAGACATTTAAGCATAGCATTTGCAAGAACTCAATAAATTCTAAAGTGTCATTGAGTTTAAACAAGTGTTTTTAAGTTTCATCTCTTAAGATAGCCAGGGGTATAGAGACTTGTTAGCTGGGAACCAATAGTGTGTCACTGTATAGGTCTGAAGTTGGTTTTCTAATGTCTTTCAGAGAAGGTTTTATTTTATGCTTGTGTTGAGCCTTTCCCCTCACGGTTTAGAGTCTGGGGACACGCACACATGAATGCCTTTATATGATCAAACATTTGATATTTGACTTTCTCGATGCTTGAGTTCTCCTAAGGCCCAAAGTGTTTAGTAAGTAAGCAAGCAAGCAGCCGAGGATTTTCAGCCTTTGAAAACACTTTGTGGTGACAGACATAGAAGTCTAATTGAGCCACCGTTCAGCTTTCAAGTGCCAAATGAAGCCAACTGCACTGAGTTTCACGGGCATGTTACATGATTTTTTTGAAAAAGAAAAATTTCACTGGAGTGTGGAAATGTATTTCCTAAGGGTACAATGGGAAGAAAAGAGGTCCTTGCAGCAGAGACAAAATCTCTTTTATCAGATAACCACAAGCATTTCAGTCAACATTGTCAATAAATGCTCATTTTGAAAACGGTCCCGTCTTTTAAAGCTGCAGCCAGGAATGGTATATTCCAAATACTTGTTTGTTTTAGGTTTCAGGAAGATTGAGTTTTCTCGTGTTCTTTAAAGGAGATAATGCAAAAAGCAATATAGGCTATGTCATTAAGATGCTCATCACTAACACTGAAGCATTTAGTGTATGGAAGCTTTGGTAAGGAAATGCAGGCTTACTGTTTAACAAACGTTTACCCTCCCTAGAAGCTCTTTCTCACTTTAAAGGGTGAGGATTCTGTTTTTAAGACTTGAGGTTTGTGTTACAACACTGAGAGCTGGCAATGCAGACCGAGATGTAGCAAGACTATATTCTGCATAAGAAGCAGTCTTGGGTGAAGGCACTTTTCTCCCCAGAAAATACGTTCTGATTAGAAAGTGACCATTGTCTTTCAAATTGGGAAGCACACAGGTTGATCTGTGCCGGACAAACCCAGTTTGCCTGCCAGCTGTACTTAGATATAAATTCAGTACTTTCACTTTGAAATCTTCTTTTCAGTTTGAAGAGGGGGAAAAAAAAGAAGTTTTAAATTATAGTCATTTTATAAAAATTGCTCCTAGCAAGCGAAAAAGCCCATGGAAAACCCATAATTTAGACAAGTACCTACATTTTATTTGCTCTGTGCTGCTGAGATTTAGAATCCCTTTCCATTTACAGTTTACTTTTCACAGGACATTATTAACTTTTTGGCTTCATGCATGATCTTCTGTCAGATGCTTTCAATTGGTAATTTAGCAAAGTATAATAAACAGTGCAAAAAGTCATGAATTTTGCTCTGTGTGCTGAGCTCTGTGGTAGGGAAACTGTGATAAAATGTGTACCTTAAGTCTTGTTTGATGATCTCTCAAAGCACGTTTGCCTTCTGGAAATAATTTCTGGGGTTGAAGAGCATGGTATTAACAGATTTAATGTGGCTATTCAATGGATTGACGGAGTACTATGTGAGGTTTAGCAGAATGAGAGAGACAAATTGAACATCAACAAAAGTTACATCTGTGAAGAATTATAAATTTAATTATAAAAAAAAGGCAAACTTAAAAGACCTCATTAACTAATCAGAAGTCATAGTTACTAGTGTTGGAGTCTTGAATTTAAATTCTGAGGGCTCGATTATCTTTCTTCTCTTTATTTTCACGAGTCTGTCAATATGCTACAACTGTGGGTATTCTACACGGGGAGTTTTTAAAAAGCATTAAAGTGAATGACTTTGTTGTCCTGTGAGCTGATCATTCATAATACAATGTGTGCTAAGTCTGCACTCCTGAGAGCATTGGGATTAAAAATTCCACATTAGACGATGAGAATTATATTAACTTTACAGATAAAAACAGAGAAGTAAACATACTGGGTGCCTAGCAGAAGGTTTTTAGAAATTATGGACTCGGTTTCTTCTGAATGAAAATATCCTTCCTTAATTATTTTGGAAATGCACCTTGGTTTTAGAGCTTTAAAGGCAAAAAAAAAAAAAAAAGCTTACACAGGCATTGTCAAACATGAGAGAAAATCTGCAGCCATCAGAAATAGGTGTCCTTTTTAGATAAGCCATTAGCATAAGGGTGCCTCCCCACTGCACTGTAACCTTGCACTGCACATAAGAAACGAAAAGCATGTGAAGTGTAGCATTTTGTAAACTGTAACTAATTTCACTCACATCTGTGTCTAATTGTTGTCTGCATTCGCATTCTTGAGAGTAGATTTATTTTTCCTGGACCACGATGAGGGTTCAGCTGACCAGCCTAAGTGAGGATTAGTTGTTTTAAAGTTATTTTGATTAAAGAGTCATTTTTAAATACAGTAACACACAACACATGGTTTAAATAATCCTTGAGACACAAAAGAATATATCTGAAGTACATTTAATGAGAGGAAGATCGTGGGGACGGACTTTCAAAAACTGCTCGCTGAAAGTACAGTAGAAGCAAGGCTGCCAGCAGAAAAGAAATTCATTCTTAAGTGGCATTTTTTTTTCAATAAGAAAATGTGTTAGAATAATTCTTGTTTGTACATTCTTTTTTTTTTTTTTATTACTAAGTTGGATTTTTAAAAAAAAAAAAAACAGAAACGGTAGGTTTTAAACTTCAACTATAAAGACAATGAAACTTTCAAAGTTACAATGAAAGAAAAGCTCTATTTCCAAGATTAGGCTTTCTAGATGAATTTACAATGGGAATGTATTTTAGCATTGAACAGTAAATGTGGTTTAACATACTCTGATATAAGTAAGCCAGAAGAGTTCTTAGAATGAAGTCCGTTCTCACCTATAATTTATTCCAGGTGTATAAAAATAGGAGAATTTATCCTTGAGTTATATTGCCGCAGTTTCTTAAGGAAGCCATTTAGTGTGAGAATATTAATTTAAAAATTGTAGAAACCTGTTATCAAGTAGTAGACATCTGCAGGCATTAAAGTTGGTACTCAGTAACTTTACTCAAATTTCTTAAAAATTGTTTTTGTCCTGCACGTAAAAAAAAAAAAAAAAAAAAAAAAAAAAAAAAAAAATCTGCATCTCCAGAAGTTCCTCGTAACATTATCCCAGGACGTTTAGACCTTAATGATGCTTTATTCTTGCTAGAAAGGTCGTGTTTCTTAATTTCATAAATCATAATTAAAAACTAGCAGGACTCAACAGAAGATGTTTAGGTGGATAACTTTAATGTCATTTGAGACGCTTCAGTTCCCATCTCGGCTCTGCAGCCCTAATTGATGTCAGTTCAGGTTGAATGAAAATGCACATCAAAGATTTGGAATTCCGTGCCATTTTAAAAGTTAGGCGGAGTGCTCCTTCCTGCCTGGCCAAGCCTTGGTGGGAGCTTGCAAAGCAGGCAGCAGCCTTGCTCACCTGAACTTCATTACCTGCCGGTCTGTCCGTCTTGCCTCTGAAGGGCAGTGACTAGTACTACACTGAATTAGTGGAGCTGTGCAGTGAAATTCCTCAGTTCAAATGTATCTGGAAACAAACTGAACATGCAGGCTGATGGGGCCGCTGAAATGAGAACTCAAGTATACATTCTACTTCAGCCTTCTCTCTCTCTCTCTCTCTCTCTCTCTCTCTCTCTCTCTCTCTCTCTCTCTCTCTCTCTCTCCCCTCCCCTCCCTCCAGCATCACTGTATAAAAATACATATTGGGTTTTATTTTTATTTTGGTATAGTTAAGCAACTACATTGCTCAATGCTGGGACTCTGGGTATGAGGACCTGCCTTTGCTTTAGTTCTTGATCACAGCATTGCCCGAAGCTGTTTAACTGAATGTTAAATGACAAATAGTGACTGGGAGAAAACCATCCTGATAGGATAGGAAATGGTCAGGAGGCACAGGGGGTGGCCAGGCACTCTAGTTCAGCTGCCTAGAACAGAAGATGAAAGAGCTGAGGATGCTGGGGATTATTGCCTCAACTAGTGCCGCTGTCAAACATACTCATTTGTTAATAGCTATTTTTTTTTTTTTCTTCCCAAGCACCCTTTCCAAGCCGCTGGGGCGAGACTGCTTTGCGTGTTGATTGGGGGAGGGGTAATCCCGTTTGCAGCTGTCATAGGCCAGTGATGAATCACTAGCCCGTCATTTGACTGCCTTCCCCTCCTGACAAGGGGAGGAGGAGGATAAGACCTGCAGGAAGAAACAACAGTTGAGCGCTCCACTTAAAGACACTATGCCTTTCCAGGCTGCAGTAGCCTCCTTTTTCTCTTTTGGTTAAAAGTGGGCATTGTGGGGCTCAGCCATGTGCTCTGTATAATTAAGAGCTGACACTGAAGAACAGTTAACAACCACTTCTAATTTTCTACCCCTTGGCCACAGGTGCAAACATCTCACACCAGTTCTGATGTTGCTCTTCCCTCAAGTTGCAGGTAAGGCTTTCTTTTGATATGCAATATTTTTGTAGCTTAGCTTTCTATAGCCTGGTTCTATTTCTGTCTAGGGTTTCTTAATTATTTCTATTAATAGCATCAGCTTGCATTAGAAATGACTTAACAGTGTGTGTGTGTGTGTGTGTGTGTGTGTGTGTGTGTGTGTGTGTGTACATACATGAGTGCACTTGTGAAAAATTTTTTGGGAAAGGCATAAGAGACTTGGTTTGAGGTGATTGCTGTCTGTTGTTAGAAAAAGTGAATATGGAATGATAATTAGGAATCACTGAATTGGAAATCATTTCTTGTTTGAATTCAGATACTATAGGAAGTAAAACGGCTCATGGGTAGCTATTTCACAACTGATACCTAACAGACAATTTCAATGTAGTCTCTAAATTAAAATGACCCCAGGTGACGGGGGAGCATATAATATCACCATTATATGTGTAACTTTAACCCTCCTAGATTATTATTCTTTAGAGAAAAAAAGAATTTCTTTTGGGATCTAGTGAATAGACATTAGGCTTTAAAAGTTTGTGCTGTCAGAAAATGGAGCTGTATCTAAGTATCTCATTAGTGGCTTTAAATAGGTCCACTGTTCATGAACAAGAGTGATAGCTCTGAGAAGCGTCTGGTTCTGAATGTGAGTTGTGACTGCCGTACTCTTACCGCAGAAGCAACTGGTGAACTTAGGAGCACCTGGGAGGCACTGAACTGCTTTTAAGATGGTGAAAATGCAAAATTACAGCATTGCAGAGAATTGTCGTTCCCCCCCCCCCCAAGTGACAGCTGAGGTACTCCGAGGCGTGCTTAAGCGTCCCACCACCCCGCTACACACTGGCCTGATCCCTTTTCAATTGGCCACGGTGTATGTAATCCACAGAGCAAACAAGTCAGCCAACATCATAATGTTTTAATGCCGCATTTGCTTCAAGGGAAACGGAGGAACAATTAAGAACTGTGCCAGAATAAACATATACATCAGGACAATCTCATCCCCTGTCACTGGGCTGGAGGTTGCAAGTGTTTTATTTGGTTTGGAGACCCATTAAATAACAATTGGGTGTTAAATTATAAAGGGAGTACCCAGTGCTAATTTATTAGATGAAACTGATCGTACAGAATAGTGATTTATTTCTATTCCATGTGTTTATGGATTTGCTTTTTCTTTTAAGAAATGAATGCTCTTGGGATTGTTTTAATATTAAAAAATGACTGCACATTTCCTCTAGATGTTAAAATCAATATCATTGTCTGACGTTAGCTTATGACTTCCATCATACAAGAGAGGGAAAAAATTCTGAACAACTGCATGTGAGACTTTGGGTACATAGGGCAAGCGACGCCTTTTGGTAATACGTGTGATGAAAGGACTAAAGTTGAATGCAAGATGAACTATTCTCAGTCTAAGGAAATAGATACAATGGGACTTTTGTGTGCATGTGTTTCAAAGGAGGTGTCAAGTCATTAGCACATTAAATAGTGGTGTTATGAATTTGGTACATCTGTCAAACGGAAGGCTTCTTGTCTTTAGGTCTATGGAAATGCAGGATCTAACCAGCCCGCATAGCCGACTGAGTGGTAGTAGCGAATCCCCCAGTGGTCCCAAACTCGATAGCTCTCATATAAATAGTACTTCCATGACTCCCAATGGCACCGAAGGTGAGTGAGTCTCTTGTTGCTCTGCCCTTCTTTCTTCTTCAGTGTGTGACTTGAGTACTTGTGTCTCGGCCCTCAGAGTCATCACAGTGGCCTCTGTCTCTAAGTAGTTTGACTTAATCCATGTTCCCCTTTAACTACAACATACATATTACTAGATTATCATGTTCCATAGATTGGTTTTATTTTAAAACATATATACTCATATGTATTGAAATATATATGTGTGTATACATATATACTACTTTAAACTTTGAATATACTTTTTTGTTGAAAGAAACGTCTCCATCACAGGATTATTTTACATCATTTTGCTGTATGACTACTGAAAATTTAGAATTATCTCAGTTTATTCTCCATCTTATTAGCAAATACAACCAAAATTTTTAAAATGTCAACATTGAACTGGATTACTTCTTAAGATCAGCAAAACATTCTTTGTGTCTAGTATTTCTGTGGCTTTGGCCACTATAGTATAAACAAGAAAAAACTAAAATTTAATACCTATAAAATATGCAAGCCTATTTAGCAAGTATGCATAACATTTTTCACTTTCTTGAAGATTGAGTAATATACTTTGAACATAGTATCATAATTATTTTAATATAATTAGTGCATATGAATGTTCATGTAAATTGTATATAAATAGAAACATTGACTTCAATTCATATATATTTCAATCTAAACATAAAAGGTTTTTATGTACTCATTATAGGTGCGATATATATTTTTATAACTCAGATGTATGGAAGGATATGTTGGACATTGCCTTGCTTTTATTTCAGCTGGAGCCTGTGGGAGAAAAATCCTCACTGAAATTCTTGCTTATTTATTTGTTACTAAGCCTCAGGATATTGATGATTCATTAAATACGTTTTATTAGAAGTTTAATGGATTATCTGTGCTAGAGTTCCATTCATAGACAAACCCTTAGATACCAGTTCCCCAATCATCATGATCTCTTATCTCAGGTTTTTTAAAAAACACAAGCATAATTAAATTATGCATCATTTCATAAATTATATTAATATCATTTTGATGCCGTATTTGAGTACGTATTGGGGAAAGCCATTTAAAACTTGTAAAGTATGGAAGTAAAGCACAAAATCCTCTATTTCAGGTTTTTCAGTTATGTCTTGATTTCTCTACCAACAGTAATTACTTGTATCTACAGCTGTTCTGTAGCTTGCTTGACATGTGAATGTATTCCTGCCCAGCGTTTGTGGAGAATGTAGACACTTTTTGCTGCCTTGGCAGCACTGTAAATCTCTGGAGAAAGCACCTTTCTATTGGAAACGTCTACTCAGGTCAATTGTCAGTCCAAATGAAATGTACACAAATGCAATTTTAGGGTATAAGTAGAGCGATTAGAACTTTTACAGTAAAAGCAAGATATCAGCCCTGTTTCATCTCTTGCTTAAATCTGTCTTCAGGTGAAAACCTGACAGCACAGACAAGGTCTGGAGACAGGGCCAGAGCTCACTCAAGGGTCTGCCTCAGATGGGCCCAGTGGATTATCAGGGGCCTGGGCAGCCAGTGGAAGGCCCTAGGTTCAACCCCTTACTGTCAAGTTCAGAAAGACAGCCACTTAAACAAGGACAAGTAAACCTGTTAACTGTTGTGATTCATAAGATTTACCAATATATATATGGGGAGAAAGAATTATAAAATAACTCCTCTTGTATGGTATAGGGAAATAGGAATAAGAAGTTTTCATCTTGAGCTTTCCAACATTTTACTGACAAGCCAGCTGCTGTTTAAGCGGAGCGCATGTGTCTGAGAGGTGTTGCCTTGGATGGTTTGTGGGAATGAGATGTGGTTTGGCTTTAAAGAAAATATGGAACACCAACATAGTTCTTAATGTTTGTATTTCAAACTTTGCTACCATATCCTATTAATGAATATATATTCTATTTTATAGTATTTTTACATAATTAAAGTTAGTGTGGAATAGTTAAATATTCTAGACAATTTTTATGGTTGCTTAAAACATTCTGTCTGTAATTTCTTTTTCCTTTCTTCCTTCCTTCCTTCTTTTCTTTTTTTCTTTTGTTCTGTCTTTCTTTCTTTCTTTTCTGTTTTTTTGAGACAGTATTTCACTATGTAGCTCTGGCTGCCCGGAAAGTCACTATGTAGAATAGGTTGGCCTTGAACTCAAAGAGATCCATCTGCCTTTTTTCCTCCTAAGTGCTAGAATTAAAGGCATATATCGCTACCCCTAATTCTTAGAAACAATGTCTTATACAAAAACAAAATAAAACAAAACAAAAACCAATGTCAATTGTGCAGACACTGTTGTCACACATAGCCTCAGCACAGTGTACATCAGTCAGGACTCCAAAGTGAGCTTCACCCAGGGAACTGAGTTTGAGGCAAACAAGGACTGCAAGAGATCCTGTCTCAGTGAATAAAAACACCCCAAAATCTTGACTGTTTTAGGTCTTGAACATAAACTTTCAAGACCCAGCTTCAAAGGAGTTCATAGCCGTCCACTACATTCTGTTCTCAGGCTTTCTGTACCAGTGTTCTTACAAAGAGCACTGTATGGTGGGATGTGCTTGGATCAGAAGCAAAGTCTGAAGGTCTTGCTAAAATTATTCAGAGCACCAAAGGAATACTTTTGTCAGTTTACTGGAAAATTAGATTTTTTTTTTTTTTTTTAGCATACAGCTTAAAATTATGGACCTGAATTTTCCTTATAATCTATATGACCTTAGTTCCAGACACATCAAAATGTTCTAGATTATTAAGTTTGTGAATTGATTATCCTGGTGCTTTTCTGTTACATCATATTCTTGTTTCATTTCTCTCAGCCACCACCATAGGAATTATGCTTAAAATTAGTAAATTTATTAACATCTGGCAAGCTTCCCTGGGATATAGTCATTATAGATTTTCTTATTCTTTCTTGAGATGTGACTTAGTTTGAAACCTGAAGTATTTATCATTTAACTAGAAAATCAGGAAGGAAAAAAATTCATGAAAACTAGCCATTAAAATATAGTGTCCCTTTACTACAGTTCTTTGTACATGTGTACACACAGACACATACATGCTACATACACCACAGAGACACACATAGAAACACATACCACAGACACAGTACACACACACACACCACAGACACACACACAAACACACACCATAGACACAGAACACATACAGATACACACATACACACACACACACACACAACATAGACACAGACACATGTGCACCAGACCCCCATCCCCACCCCAACTAAGTATTTAAGTGACTTCTCAGAAGCCCAATTGAAAATAGCCCCAGCTCAATTGAAATCAACTGAAGGACCAGCAGAATGCCAGTGTTGTTTACAGCTGGCTTTGGTTGAATGTCCATGGGATGTCTTCTCTCACTCAGAGCCAGTTTTTAAACTTCCTGCCTCCACTTGTCCATATCACGAGGCTAAGAAAACAGAAAACCTCTTCTCTGAAAAAAAAAAAAAAACCATAGCTTCACCTTAAGAGTAAACAAGAAGGAAATATAATGGAGAGGCAGAGAAGATTAAATTTCTTCTGAAGTCTACTGCCAACTTGTTCTAGGACTCAACGCTTGCAGGGTCTACACTCATAGGCTAGTGTCTGCTTTCATGATTCACAACAGGAAGAAACACAGAAGCACACTGAGCTCCAGACACGAGAGCTGTGCATCTTGTTTCTCCAAGCATTCAGTATTCTTGAGTTAGAACAACTGAATGTTGCAGGTTTGAAAACTTTCGCTCTTTACATTTTTTTTTTTAATGCCAACATCTCTGGTTCTTGCTGCAAGTTACTACTGGTGTTAACCAGCTTACAAACCTTTGAAATGTTAGAACAAGTAGGTAAACATAGTTAGTAAGTAGCACCAGGGAATGTTTGGCTCACAGTGAGAAAGCACTGTTGGAAGAGACAGGCTTCCAAGGGAGTCTATCAAGATTTCAGACTGTTGAACAGGTTAATGCAGGAGTCACTAGCGAGAGGATGGTTAAAAACCTATGATCCTGAACATTGTCCCTAGTCTTCTGAATAGTCTTCTAAAGTACAATGGAAAAGAGATTTCTTATCAGAGACATTAAAATATCACCTCCCTTCACCTCACCCATAGCAAATACTAGCTGTACATGTGTGTGTGTGCGTGCGCATACACACACACTCATGATAGACATTTAAGTGCAGCTGCCCAAATGCAAATAGTCCCTGATCAATCAAAAATAATTAACTGGCCAGAAGCCTCCCATGTAGTTTATAGTTGGATTTGACTGAATGTACATGACTTGTCTGCAGCTACGTTAGAGCATAACTTTAAAGAAATAGGCTTTTGGATAAAGTTAGCTGAGAAGCCTAGTGTGAAAAGAAGGGGGGCTTTTTGGTGGGGCATGCACTCAGGTATGTGTTGATACTTACGATGTGAGAAGCAAGAAGCATTTGCAAACCACTCTCCTTCTGAAGGACTCAGAGCCATAGCAGACAAGGGATTTTCATTTACATACCTAATTAGGGCCTTGTTTACAAAGCAGAGACTTTTTGCCATATTTGTTTTTTCTGATTGTCTTAAAGTCACAGGAGCTTGAGATCGATGAGTTCTATGCTGCCAATTTGAGTGTTTATTTTTGGTTGTATGACGCTCTGGAGAAAGAGGGTTGTGAGTGAAGCTCAGACCTGAAATTTGCAGTTTTCTCCTTTGTACATACAGATTGGCACAGGAAGCTTCCATTAATAAAGAAAAAAAAATATGTTTTTTAAAATGATATAAAAGCAGACGTAGCTGGCATTCTCTACCATTCATCTCAGGAATTCCTACAATAATTCAAATAGTAATTCTGAATTGGTGTATCAGATTTCCAAGATTGTGATCTTGAATTAGGTGGCTAAATTGCTGCATTTAAATTTTATTCAATTGTGTTTTGCATATTTTTAGAGTGGTAGGTTAATTCAGTTATCCACATCTCTATTACCAGAATCTATTTTAAAGCAGTTTTGTAATTTCTACAAAGCTTAGAATACTAGCAAATTATCTGAATTAGTTTTCTTCCCTATACATTTCAGTAGAATACAGTGCTGGCTGATGAGTGTCTCTTTAAGCAATCTTGTTAACAGGAAGTCTCTAAACTAAGTGAGTGTGTACAGTGAAGGCCTGGACTGCTTCTCACTAGCAGCAACATTTGTGTATCTGTGGTCAAATATTCTGATGTCAATAGAAACACGTTAATCTAATAGCACCCTTGTTTACATTCTGGACATAATTCAGTTTCTGGGAGATGAAGGGGCTCTATTGAGGAAAGGCCCCTAAGTAACATTTTTAGAGATTTGTTGATAGCTACAAGATTGGCTTCTTAGAAATTACTCTAAAGCAAAAAAAAAAAAAAAAAAAAAAAAAAAAAAAAAAAAAAACCATAAAGGAATAAAACTACTAGTCAGAATTTAATAGTCGCTATGTTTTATATACATGGAAGTAATTCTCACATGTCTGCTAATAATAAAAAAAGCTGTTTAAGAATAATTTGTTGGTCATTGCACTGGCTGTTCACCACATTTTGGCTCATTAAGTCTTTTGAAGCTCCCTGGAGCTGGCCAGGAGGATGCTCAAGAGTGTGGGGTTGAACCTCAGCTTAGTGTGCCAGCTGTAGGAACTGGGGCAGAGGGGCTACCATGTGACTCCGTTTCCTCATCAGTGAAATGAGGAGAGCAACAGATCTCACATTAGGCTTGCCATGAGCATGTAATGCAAACCTTGTGGCATATTTGGAACTTACTGAGCAAGAACTCACTGTCTCTATTAATATTAACTGCTGGGCCATATGTAAATAATAGTCACTTCTATGGTATGGTTCCTGTTTTACGAAGAAAGCTGTAAAAAGTTAAATGCCAAGTCTCAAGGCACATAACTTGCAGTGGGTACCACTGGGATCTGAGCTGGTGCTTGAGGAACTGCTGGTAGAATCCAAAGCACTAGAATCCAAAGTGCGGGCTTTTTTTTTTTTTTTTTTTTTTTTTTAAATCACTTAGATCTTCCTCCTCTCTGACTGTCTTTCTCGACACCTTCATTCTAAGTGTCTGACCACGCTACTTCCTTCAGCATGGAGGTTGTCTTTCAGTCGTGAACTACAGACTGCCTACAAGCTGAGGGAGGAGGCCTTCATTAGAAAATGGTCCTCGGCATGAGGATGGCTGCCTACGATATTTATGTCTGCAATCTCGTGTGGGACCGTGGGATATTTCTTCTGTGTCCACACATTCCCAGCATATTGTTTCAGTTGTTTAACCTTTGGGGAGCTGCCTCTAACGAGTTTTCAAAGCTCGCGGCTTAATTATAATTCTGTCAGCCGGCCTTTGCTTGCTTTAAGCCTCCTTAAGATGAAAAGGAGATGGGACGCCATCCCTGCTCCTCATTACAATAACCATTATTGCATGCACATTTCTGAAATTCAAACAGCACTGTGCTACTGCTCAGAGTCAGTGTCTTCTACCTCAGGAAGTACCGGTCAGTGGATAGTGATGCGGCTGGTCCCATTCCTTTAGGCTTTGAAAGTCACATGTGGACAAGCTGGAGGCTGTGCGTGGTTGGAAGAGAGAAAACGGTTTAGTTCAGAGGGCTCAGTGGATGACATGAGTTAACCAGTTGGGGGACAGGCTGTTTTCACCTGTCACCTACCTGCACATGAACCAGCCGCGCTGTAATAAAACCAGGGATTCCTATGCTTGTTGCTGGGAAGTAAGCTCGGGTTTCCAGGCACCTCCTGCTTGATAGTTAGTGGCTAGATTCAGATTGCATTCAGTTCTGCAGTTGCTAATAGACATCTCTCTGCCCTGGTTCCTCCGTATGAGCAGAAGTGTATCTGCCCCCAAACATCTTGCCTTCTGGGAGAAAACTATGGTTCCTTCAAGACAGACACGTGAACTCTTAGGCAAATCCATTCATGTTTTAAGTGATTTCTAGGGCCTCAAATGCTTATAAGTGGACACTCATTAGGATTATATTTGTGGCAATTTGCTGGCTTTGCAGATTTTTTAAAAGTTATATTTCATGCCTCCACTATCCATTATGTGCGTGCATGCGCGCGCGCGCGCACACACACACACACACACACACACACATATACAGGTGAGCCTAGCCAGAATCCCACAGAAGAGGGATGCCTTAGTACTCTCCATAATAGACATTAGAAACATTTTTTGTTTTGTTTTGTTTTGTTTTTCCGGTTTTTTTGACACAGGGTTTCTCTGTGTAGCCCTGGCTGTCCTAGACTTTGCAGACCAGGCTGGCCTTGAACTCACAGAGATCCACCTGCCTCTGCCTCCTGAGTGCCGGGATTACAGGAGTGTGCCACCACACCTGGCTAGAAATATTTTTTTCCCTGTGAAATGAAACAAAATCTGAACTTGCCACTGTGTTTATCAATAATAAGGGAGATTTCGAAAGGAAAAAAGTTATGAATAAAATTGACTGAGTTCTTAATGTTCTGATGCTATAATGATATGCCTACATATTTAGTCACTTCATGCTGTAATAATTTTTAAGATGAGGCTTTTGGACCTGGCTTTGAAGCAGTGAAGTGAGTGCCTTGTTCTCACACAGCACATGGCCTGTGTCAGCGAGGAAAGAGGTGCATTCTGGGATTGCTTGACATTCGTGTTCTTTCAAACTTGCGCTTCTTACAGCATGTTATATGAAGAGCCTCGTGCCTACTGAAACTCTTTACCTGCTGGAAGAACTGTTTCATATCACCTCATCTAAGGTGATATATGGATGGCCAGGATGGAAGGGTTACAGTATCCACGTGTGGTCCTCTTTTGCCCATGGGACCTCCTTGAGTTTACTGTCATGGCATCCAGCATCTGACAGCTTTGGCAGCAGGTATTTGTGGAATGAATGTCCTTGTTACTAAGTAAATCATGCAAATGAGGCATCGCAGGAGCAGGGCACCCATTCATATTACTTATTACACATTCACTATTCAAGGAACTACTTAGCGCTTCAGTTTCGATTCTTTGAGAAGTACTCCTCTTCCTGGATCAATTCAAAAAGCCATAAGCTGGTCCATCCAGCAAACAGCCACAGTGAACATCACTGCCAGCATTTCATTTGAGCCTCAATAGCCAATCTGCACTTGACCCATGATAACTTACTATTTCACAAGGTGAACTGTTGCACTTTTTTGTTTATTAATTTATTCAGATTGCATCTAAATTGTTATCCCATCACTTGTATCCTCCTGTTCCTCCCTCCCTCTTGCTTTCACCTTATTCCCCTCTCCTAGGTCTGTGACTGAGGGGGACCTCCTCCCCCACTATATGGTTATAGGCTATCAAGTCTCATCTTGGTAGCTTGCTTATTCTTTCTTTGAGTGCCACCAGGCCTCCCCCAAAAGGCATGTCCCATGAAAGTCTTCACTTACCAGAATATTGGGGTGATGTGAGGACATCCTACTGGGACTCTAGGTAAGAGAAATATAGGAGAATGGGGAAATAGAAGGATTTAGAGAGTCCTAGAAAACTAGTGGACTTTTTTTTAAAAGAAAAACCAATTTAAAGATGTCTTTATTTACAAGATACAAATGTTTCATAGTTAACAAGAATTAAAGGTCTTAATTTACAATGTTTTCCATTATCTGCCTTTATGACTAAATATACGGGTATTACACTATACACACTGTGTCCATGTGTTGTACCTTCATACCACCTCTACTGTGAAAAAAATTAACTAGTGGACTTTTAATGGTAGCAATGATGCAGCAACTCCCACACAGTTTGACAACACTGAGTGACATAACGATAGATAAGGCAGTTAGTAAACATAGGTTTCGTGTCTTTAAAATATGGCAAAAGTAATTGGGGCAAAAATTTTAAGCTGGGGAAGACTTGAAGGAGTAATAATGCATTCACATTTTAGCCAGTGTGAAGAGTATGCTTTGTGTGTCTCTGTCTTGTGTGTGTATGTGTGTTGCATAGTGTATACAACACAGAGTACAGAGAGATGAGACCAAAATAGCAGCCTGAGCAGGCGATGCAGGCTCCAGGTACCAGGCTGAGTACATTGGCAGGTAAACAGAAGAGTGTTGTGACTTGGCTTGTGTTTTAACCAATACACTTAGGTTGTATGGACAGTGAGAAAGGATTCTGGGTGAGAAGCAATGAGGGTAATTTGTTGTTGTTGGTTTTGTTTTGTTTTTTCTGAGACAGGGTTTCTCTGCATAGTCTTGGCTATCCTAGACTCACTTTCCAGGCCAGGCTGGCCTCGAACTTACAGCAATCTGCCTGCTTCTGCCTCCCCAAGTGCTGGGATTACAGGAGTGCACCACCATGCCCTGCTGCGGCGAGGATAATTTTATCTGACGCCATGGTGCTTATTTACATAGTATTGTCTCAGCACCACTAACCTCATATTTGCCTTGAGAGCTAAGTGGGACAAGAGCAATACTAAAAAATGTGGCGGTATGTGATATGAGAGCACATCTTTTCCAGTCAATTTAATTGGGATTCAGAGTCTCGGGCCAGCTGTTCATGTTCCATGTAACAAAGGTGGGTTTTAAGAGGCGACAGAGCAGGCTGGAGGGGCCTTGGGGCCAGACTGCATCCCTTGGAGGCTGGGCTCAGGCAGTCTCCAGGAAGCTTGTGCAATGCCTCCTGGCCTTTTGATTCAGACCTGAGCAATCAAGATGATACCGATACCTACAGAGAGTGCCTCTGGGATAGATCAGCAGACTGAAGACGGTCTGACTGTTAGGAAGTGCTTTGGTCCATTGGCTATCTCTGTTACCTTCAAGCCTTCGTTGTGCAGCTAGGATTGCCCCCTTTGCTCTTGGTGGTAGTCTTGATGGATAGACGAACTAAGAGAACAATGATGTCATCAGCTACATGCGCAAAGCAGCAGCCACTACTAGGAAATAATGATGAATGTTGTATTTTAAAGAAGTGTGCTCTCTGGGGCTGGAACAGCAGTGTCTCCATAGGAGGGGAGCATGCTTGTTTCTGTCTGGGTGCTCGGCATCACTGAGCTGCATCACTGAGCTGTGTTTGCTGGTACTCAGAGGACTGGATGCCCTCAGTAGTCTGTACTCAGTTAACCCTGAGTGTGAGTGAGGTGACGGTTGAGGTGCTCCTGGGCTTAGTAAGAGACAGGAAAGAGGTACTAATCATTTGGTGGGTTGATTGCATTTTGGGTGAATAACCATTTTTCCATATTGATATGATTGAGGTTCTGAGCCTGCGCCAGATCATCTGCTTCCAATCGTCAAACGCTGGTTGATTTTACCATCTGCTAATTTGCAGCATATACCGATACACTTCTCCTTGGTACCCTGGTGTTCTCAGACTCGCCTGCTCAGCACCACTTTGGGATTCTTTCAGTCTATATACAGGAGCGGTCCAGAATGAGAAAACTCTGCTTGTGGAACATTAAACTCTTCAGCAGATTTAGAAAAGGGAAATTAATTGCAATAGCAGGAAACTCGCTGTGCAATTGTGGGCAGTTACTGAACATCTTTAGACTGCAATTTTCGCATCTTTCAAAGGATATAAGCATAATCCATGCCCTTTCAGTTTGCCATGGGGAGAAAAGGAGCTATTGCTTGCTTATAAAGTGCTTATTACATATTGGCCACACAAGAGGTACTTAACACATAAAAACTGTGTAATGAATTATTACTCCTCCACTCTAAAAGCTGCACAAGGCATTGCTTATGTTAGACGTGGAGACTGCTGTATTGAAAATTTCTTAGAATGAGTTTCTTTTTCTTCTTCTTCTTTTTCTTCTTCTTCTTCTTCTTCTTCTTCTTCTTCTTCTTCTTCTTCTTCTTCTTCTTCTTCTTCTTCTTCTTCTTCTTCTTCTTCTTCTCCTTCTTCTTTTTTAACCATTGTGTCATGTTTCCCTTATAGCAAGCTAAAAATATTTAGCTCCCACTTTGGTTTCTAAAGGCTGGTATCTGTTAGGAATCATTGAAGGGCACATTTAAAACCTGTACCTTTCAATCTGGATAATTTTACTGAAAAGAAGAAAGAGCCATAAACAAACATGGATGCTAATGATGTGAATGATGAAATGTTTAGAAGAAATCTTTGACATATGCAACTTATTTGGTGATAGACAAAAATGAGATTTTTTTTCTTAAGGAGAGATATAGGAGAGCTTAGCAGCCTCGTGGCTCAGTCACTAGGACACAGCAGTCAAAAATGAATTAATGACCCCAAGTGGTAGGCTACAGCAATTCGCCAAATGGTCCTCCCAGCCATTCTGCACCCGGGTAAACTTCATCAGACAAACAGAAGGAGAACAAACATATTTTTCGTTTTTACTGTGCACAAAGCATTGCAAAGGCTCAGCAACTGCTGACCCTGCCTTAGGGAGCTTGTGGTCTCATGAGGGAGATACAGAGTCTGA
Organism: Acomys russatus; assembly: GCF_903995435.1. Lineage (NCBI taxonomy): Eukaryota > Metazoa > Chordata > Mammalia > Rodentia > Muridae > Acomys > Acomys russatus. The sequence continues at coordinate 19,319,365 of NC_067138.1, forward strand.
GCTTTGGCAAAAAACTAAAGGACAATGATGTCCCCAAAATAACTTTTGGAGACTTAAGACCTTTAGCCCATGACTCTGAGCAGAAAAGGGAATGCTGAAGGTGAGAAAATTGCTTTGTGTATAAAGCCAAATTTATGCATGTGGCGAGTGCATTAAGCAAGCCACGTGGCCAACCTTTTCATACGCGAGGATCTGTTGCATTTGTTCCAATGCAAAGTTCTTCTCCTTAGTTTCACAGTCAGTTTTTGTCGCCGGGTACTTTCTCCATCAACAGGTTAGAAAGAAGCTGTCATTGAGTTTTGAAATTATTTTGGTGTCAGGAAAAGGGCTTCGTTCTCGAGAAGGTTAGAAGCCACTGATGCAGACAAAAGGGCTCTCAGAGTTCAGAAGAAAGAGCCCTTCAGCTTGCTAAGTTCTGGCCGAGCTTCAAGGAGGAGCTGGAATCGGAGCCGAGTTAGGAAATGGGTAGAATCTGACTCGGTGGAGAAGAGCTGGGATGCATTTTAATGAGGGAGCCCCAAGAACAAAGGTAGGATAGTTTGGGAGACTGGGAGGAGACTGGCTGAGATGAAGAAGGAATTGATACGAGATAAGGCTGGGGTAGTCAACTGGAGCCAAACTGTGGAGGACCCTGAGCAGCAAGCTGAGGAATTTGAACTTCCTGGGCCAGTAGAAGAAGCCAGTGAATATTCTGAGAAAGGGACCGATAATGTGAAAGCATTTGGGGTAGTAATCTGGCACCATGAGCAGGGGACATTGGATGGAGAGCGGGTGAGCTCCAGTGTGGTCTCAATTGGTCCAGATTGGATGTGTTGGGAGCCCGAGCCAGCTCATCAAGAGAACTGCGAAAACAGCCTGTTAGAGTTGTGAGTCTGCATGTACTATTCCTGATTTCGTCTACAAGATGGCCCCCTAGCCTCTGCAGAAGCCACTGTCCAACAGCACTGTCACACGCTCTGCTTCTGTGAATGTCAGGTCTTCCAGGTCCCCATCATTTTCTCTTGACTGGACATGTGGGTTAGTTTTTCATCACTATGACCAAATGCCTGACACACGTAGCTCAATCTCCCAACTAGGGAGAGAGATTACATTTTGCCTTCTAGTTTCAAAGGTTTCATTTTTGGGGGTTAGCTGGCTACATATACATAAACCTGGGGTGGGGAAAAAGCACCACTGTTGAAGAGCATGCTGTAGCAAAGTTATTCTGCTCGTGATGGTCAGGACACAGAGAAAAGAAGACGAGAGTAGACCCCCCCACCCCGCTTCCTTCTTCATCCTTATAGGTCCTCCCACTTACCGTCAACCACCTCCCAATGATGCTGCAATATTTTAAGTCTATCAAGGGATCAATGGATGTGTTGATTGGTCAGAATCCCCAGAATATAGTCTTTTCCCAGAATCCTACCAGCTAGCATTCAAATTCCCAATCCATGAGCCAATGGGAGGTATTGTATACTATGCATACTCTTTTTTTTTAAAGATTTATTTATTATGAATACAGTATGATCAGATCACATTATAGATGGTTGTGAGCCACCCTGTGGTTGCTGGGAATTGAACTCAGGACCTCTGGAAGAGCAGTCGGTGCTCTTAACCACTGAGCCATCTCTCCAGCCCACTATGCATACTCTTAAGGTCTAGTTTAATAACCATGGCTTGCTTTTCATAAAGCTATACAAGTGGTACCACTTTTGAAGAGTTAATATTTTCTCCCCTTTTGGGAGACAAGATTATGTTAATATTTGGAGGATATCAAGTTGTAGTCTGAGAATTAACTGCAGGCAAAGCTTTGAGTTTATAGGTATATATGCTATTTGCTAAAGAAAAAATCATGGTAGGTTAATGTAACTCAGTGAGGTGTATTTTAAAGTCAGACATAAATTGCACATTTATGAATATTTTCTGTTTTCATTTATCATGTACCAATTTTATTTAATCAATTTTCATTCAGTGTCACTTATTTCTTTTGAAACCATTTGGTACAGTTTTTTAAAAAACATTTATTTTCACTTTGTCTATAGTTTAAGAAAAAAACTCCTTAAACAGAGTAGATGCTGTCATTGAAACTGAATGATTACTCGGTTGTGCTTTTCCCTTTTTGATCTCTACAGCCTGGTTGTCACTGCACCTAGGATAATGTATTTGCCTGTCTCTTCACTGAGTCAGGAAGAGCACTCTCTCTACAAACAAAAACCCAAAGATACCATGTTATGATAACACTTTCCTTCCAAACAGAACCTGATTTAAAATGACACAAGGGTTTTATGTGTATCCTGCCCATGAGATACTTTGAGGAAAGAGCCTGCATGTACGTTCCTGGAGTGATAACTTGGGAGGGTAAAAGCTGTCTTAGATTTCAGCGGTGTTTATAATTGCCTTAGCAGTGTCCCTAACAGTTTTAATTGAAACCTGTCTTCGGGTAGGGTGCACCTCATTACCTTTATCTGTTTCTTCTACAACTGCTGGGTTCTGTGAGCTATGCGTTGGCCTAAGTTATGTAAAAAGAGCTGCTTAAAAGATGTTTCTCCTGCCGTGAAAGAAATTATTCATCAAAATGAATAAGACTATGACATATGAAATATAGAGTAGAAGAGTGTATATATACACACACACATATACATATATGTATATTACACACATACACATAATTTTAAATCACACACACAGACTTTGAAGTTCGAGGAGAAACACTTATGCCTAAGTAATAGTCGTAGTCTTAAGTAAGATTCCGTGAGATTTTTAAAGAAACCTTGAAGTACATAATTAAATCATGGAAGCCATAGCCAATACTTTCTTTTACTGTGAGCGGGTAAGAGGCTGGCAGAGTTGGAGCTGGGAGAGAGCACTGGCATGTGGTCTAAGTGTCTGTTTATAGGGGCATGTGGTGCCTTCTTATTATAGCATGTGGATGAGAGTGTCACACAGAGTCGGGACAGCCAGATGAGACTGTGTGCCTTGTAAGAGTCCAATGTACAGCAACTAGAGAGTAGAAACTTCACTCATGCCTATTGGGTACCCACTTAAGACCTCAGTGCCAAAAGCATTGTACAAATCTAGGCCACCAAAATGTATAATGGCCTACAATTGGGAGAATAGAGCTGTCCACCCAACTTCCCCACTTTTGTATAAGAGGTAAAAAGTAATTAGGATGGAGAATGATCATGACACTTAGAAAGTAGGTGTAAAAGAAGACAGTGGTAGAAGTTATAGTTTGATCTGTCAGCTTTCTGTCACTGTGACAAATACTGGCGGTAACTAGATTATAAAGAACAAAAGTATTTGGCTGTGTTCTTTCTGAGCCCATGAACAGGGAAACTCAGTACCCTACCCCACCCCATTATTGGAGATAGAAGCCAGGGCATTATGCTGAGCTAGCACTCTACCAGTGTCCCAGCAGATTGTGGTCGTGGGAAGGACATTTCATCATGGTCGGAACATGTGACACAGGAGAATCATTCATCTCGAGGCTGGGACATGAAAAGATATGAAGAATAACAAAATTAAATGTTTCCCAACCTTCGGGAACATCACACTGAAGAGATCATATGTCTGCATCAGCCTCTGAGGCTTGCTTAAGACCCAAGCTATAGTGTTTCGTGGAAGAATCCAGGCAAGGGACATTTAGACCAAAGAGAAGCATCCAGTATTTGTGACATAAAAGCTGAGGCCTTTGGAGCATGGTGGTAGTGGGATGTTTGGTCTGGCTGAGTTAGACTTTAAGCAGATGATTTGTTTCTATGACAATATTGTGAATATATGGTTGGAGACTGAGGGATTGTCTATATGGAAATCATTTTTAAAAGGTATGGCAAGGGAAATGAAGATAGGTGGGCAGGAGGTAGAAGTTGGAACCAGAGACTAGAGAAGGGCAAACAATCTAGGGGGGGGAAAGAAAGATAATATAGCAGAAAAAGGAAGTGTTGCTATAGTGGGGTAATTAATGGCTTAAAGGAAAGCTGTCAAAGAAATGGGTTTATGTATAAAGATTAAAGAATATTCAATCCAAGGAAGTTTGGCCTGGGAAATTGGGGAAAAAAATTAAGCAAACAACAGATGCTAACAGAATGAGGGAGTGGATTAGAAAAGGAGTCAAGGATGAGACTTCAAAAGCCAAGTGCCCAGGAAATGTGAAGGTTTAAGAAGACAGCTTGAAAGAGTCATGGTTGAGAGACAATTCGTGGACGTTTAACAGTTAGGAGAAGAGGTAATGATAGAGCACATGGCAGCTTAGGCCCTGTGTTCAGTTCCGAGCCCTGCTTACAAAATGGTCAGAGTTCTGTCTACGTCCCTGGGTAGAAAGGAATATGTTTTGTGAGAAGTGAAGACCCTATGAAACCAAGCAATGGTTTCATTACAAAGGAAGCCTGGATACTGATATAAAAAGTAAGCCCTGATGAAGATGAGGGAACTTTAACTGAAATGAATCAGTGGACATGTTGCAGAAGGAGGAAAAATCTAATGCAGCTTCAATATTTTTTATAAATCATTTTCTCGGGGCTAAAGAGATGGCTCAGTGGTTAAGAGCACTGACTACTTTCCCAAAGGACCCAGATTCAATTCCCAGCACCCACATGGCAGCTCACAACTGTCTGTAACTCCAGGATCTGACACCCTCACACAGACATACATGAAGGCAAAACACTAATGCACATAAAATAAAAATAAATTATTAAAAATAAAAATCACTTGCTGAGGACATGTGGGTGGGGAATGAGGTACAGCTTGGGGACTGAGGAAAGTGGGAAAGATTCAATGAGTGTGTTTCCAACACTTGACAAGAAGTGGAAAAAAGAGACTGTCCCACGATGGGATTGCTCAAGGGCTTGAATCCATCTGCCTGTTAACTGAGCCCATGCTGTCATGCTCACTAGACAGAGCAGCTGGCTGAAGAGTGAGAAGTTGCATGGGAACATGAGACCACCACACAGCACACAGGGTGGAGACTAGATGTGGCCGGCCACTGGCCACGTGAGGCTGATGAACTTGGAGTGGGTTGGCACGGGGGAGGGGGGGGCGGTACAGATAGACGTTTGGAAAGACTGCTGTTCTGTTGAGTGTTATGAGTGAGTGTGGCTGCAGTGAGGAAACGAGGAGACTGGTTCGTTTCTTGGAGGTGATGCAGTTTTAGGCCACGGAGTAGCTGGATCACGCCAAAGTCAATTCAGTGTAGCTAAGAGAGGAAGGATGCATCGAGAGAAGCCAAGAATGGACAGGCTGGGTTTCTGAAGTTTCTGAGTTTAGGCCAACCAAAGAAGTGCAGTGAGATGAGCTTAGATCCTGGCTAGGCATGGGACAGCGGGACTGTTGTTCACTCAGCCCTACCGCCATTCCGTGTCCATTGGCTGTCACGTGGGTTGAGCACTTTTCGGATTGCCCTCAGATGTGTTTCCATGGCCATAACACTTAAAGCACATCCAGAAGTTGATGAACGTGGTCACAGTTAATCTCACCACGCTGCAGTGGTCTGGTAGTTGAGTCTCCACATGTATTCTGAAATTGCTGCTCACTGCTGGCCCATGTACCATATTCTTCCTGCTGGCCTACTTCTTCAGAGAAAGCGTACGCTGTTGATGGTAATGGCCAAGGCACTAGTTTTCTTAAAGTAATCATGGTTTAGTCCTGCCTCCTGGGGTTATTCCCAAGACACCAAGACACCTTGCCTAATTTGATTTTGACTTTCCTGAGGGAAGGCCTCAGTGGTTCATTTTCCCCTTTCGATCCTCTCATTTCTTTTGGAAGCGTAAGCTTGACTTTAATGTGGGGCTTCTGATAGATTTTCAACACTCTTATCCATGGCTTAAAAAATGCCCTTGGAGCCAGGGCTGTAGTTCAGTGGCAGAGTATGTCCCTAGCATGCTACATAAGCAATGAAAAATATTTTCATGGTTCATGCTTAAAGAGACATTGTAAGGATAGAATGGGTAATTACAGAAGCATATCCTCTAAACCTAGCACACTGTTGAAATGGTTATAATCTTTATCTTTTAAAAAATTCTTATATGAGTAGATAATACCCAGTAGCAGAGGAGAAAACTGCAATACCCAGAATGAAGTGCCTTATTCTAAGTATACATTCTTGGGGGTAAAGCTAGACTGAAGTGCCATTAGGAGCAAACTAATTTTAAGTCTATATTTGATGTTACTCCATAGTGTTTCTTCCTTCTGATAGAAAAGAGATGGGTATTCCACAGAGCAGAATTAGAATACGGCTTGCTTGTTCTATCAGTGATGATTGTGAACATATTTTCAGCTCCTTCTTGGTACCAGATATTTCTAATACCATTTTGTGGTTCTGGATTACATTTCTGTAGCATAGATAATTTTTAAAAATTTTGAAAAAGATGACTAGGGCCAAAGAATTAAGCTGTAGAAAATCCAGAAACGGGTGATTAGATGTTCTGATCCTAACACTGATGCCCAAAAGTATTAGTGGATAGAAGATTGTAGGACATCTGAAGAGTAGCAGCGGTCCAGGGTAGCTGAGGTTTGCAGTGTGTGGTCACATGATGGAATTTCTGAATGTCTTAAAGGGTAACTATGAGACAGTTGCCCAGAGGCATGTGGCCTGCCAGAACTGGAAGCAGGTGAAAAAAGAGATGCAGGATTCTCAATAATGGGACAAATGGCTACTTTCTACTAAGCTGAGGTCATACAACAAATAATGGTGTGGGGAGGTATCCATGCAGGTAGAACAGTAGCTCATAGACTGCCCTGTAGTCAGGGAGCTGTGACAGGCTAATGGTGTGAGGAGGTAGCCCTGCAGGTAGAACACGTAGCTCATGGTCAGGGAGCTTTGATAGGTGAGCTATTCTCACATTTCTCAGTACCTTTCAGAAAGAGGTCAGCACACGGCTTAAAACTTGCAGAAGCTTTGGAGAGATGTTCTGGTATCTCATTTGCAGGCTCTCATTGTGTGTGACCATTCAGGTAAGATGGAGTGGGTACAATTCAGGTGGCCACATATTGCTCTTGTCACTTCAATTCTTCAGTGGTTATATAAGTGACCATAACAAAGCCAGAAATAATTAGATTTGGTTTTGGAGAGGAAATTTTCCTACACAAATGTGTGTGTGTGTGTGTGTGTGTGTGTGTGTGTGTGTGTGTGTGTGTGTGTTGTATAGTATGTAGTATGCACGTGCATATAGTATGTAGAATACATGTGCGTGTACTTACCCATGTGCTTGATCGTGTAGACCAAAGATCAATAATTGGAGTATCTTCTCTTATCACTTCCCTATTACTTTTTGAGGCAGGGACTCTCATTAAACCAGAAGGTGCCTATGTGTGCCGGACTGTCTAGCTCGAGAGCCCTGGGGGGACCGACCTGTCTCCAACTCCCTCCAGCACTGAGGTTACAGGTGTGTGCCACTGCCATGCCTAGTTTATGTGAATCGTGGAACTATGAACTCAAGTATTCATGCCTACACAGCAAACCCCTTATCCACTGAGCCATCTCCCCAGCCCCTCAGAGAGTATCTAACATCACAGTAAGTCATTAGGCCTCCGTTGATCAACGTATTCGATTACAGGACTGATACAGTCGTGCACATCCTGGTAGCTACTGTGTGGACATCATCTCCCCTTTAACAGAGAGCCTTTTTAGGAACGGTATTCAGTGGGACTCTTTAGTGCTTAGTGTGCAGATGGCTGTATTTGAAGAACGGCAAAAGGCAATGATCTTGGGGCCTAAAAGAGAGTATCGTCTTCCCTTCCCTTCTTTTTTTGCCTAGTTTTAATGGATTTCAAGAACAATTGAAGTTCCTGGTGGGAGTAAGAGTTGCATTTGATTGGGCTTGATCATGCAGAGATGTAGATTTCAGGGGAATGGAGATAGAAGGGGTTTTGTTGTAGGTAAACTTTCTCAGAGTAATTGTATATTTCAAGCTATAGAACCGTTAACGTTAGCTTTGGCAGACTTAGAGGTAATTTGGACCAACAGGCCAGGCAGTGGAAGAGTTCTTCATCTTTCCTTGACATCTGGGCAGGGAAATTCTCCTTGAGATTATCCAATAAACTCACTGGCCTGGAAGCCCTGAGGGTGGGAACTGGCCAGAGCATGTGACACTGAGCCTCCGCTGCCTTCTTCCAGCTCCAACTCTTGCGAAGTGCTACTTATGTGTTACCGTTTCATCAAGCTTTGGTCACGGGCCTCAGAATTAAGTCCCGTTGTGGACACTTCTCGGCCTCTAGTTTCAGTTTTTGCCTGTGAGAGACACAACAAGGACATACCTGACTAAGAAGTTGCTGAGTTCACAGAGTTTCCTACAATGATGATAACATGTGGGACAATATGACACATACGAGGCATTGTACATACTCAGTCTCTGTTTTTACCTCATTCTACCCTTTTGCTCAGCCTGTGGTGTATGAATCGGACAGAGTTCAGCCTCTCACTGGTGATGTGTCCAGAAAGTAGACGAGAGCGTTCACAACTGCACAATTTGAGGAGGGCATTTGTGTCAGGCCTTTAAAGGAAAATGAACTAGAATGTGGCTATCTGGAACAGGAACCCCCCCCCCCCCTTTGTGGTTTCTGTTGGCTCTCTTACAGCCATGACAGTGTCTTGGTTATGGAGGGCAAGAACATTAGGTGGCTGGTGGCATGGGGGGAGAAGGGAACGGCAGGCTTCTGTCGGAACGCATTAGCATCAGCTAAGACTTCTAACCCAAAACAACTGGCAGAAAAGTGAAAACTTGAGTCAGAATTTGAGTCTCACTGTTGTGTGGTCTACATGAAAACAATCAGGCAGAATGATTTCCATTAGTCTCGGTGGTTTTTTTTCCCCTCCCGACTTTGTTTAGAAATCATCTAAGTAATTAATTTTCTTTGGAAATGACTGACTGTGTGATCCATCAACTTCGGATGCTCATATGAAAACTACCCATCATATGTGTGTAGAGTGCGTAGGGCCAGGAGTTTAGCTACATGAGTCCTGTGCCTCGAGTTTGGAGAGATTGGTGACCTGCTGATACAGAAGAGCTATTTTCTCCATGATTTTCTTCTATTCCAAAATGGATTCACTTCAAGAGAGAAGCCTCTCTCCATGAGCACTCTCTGATCACAACCTTCACCTCAGGGAACATAGAATTTCAGGTTGACTGTACAATATTAGAAATAGAGAACAAGTCCACTTCACACATAGGTTAGGAACATCCCAGTGACGGTACTCCAGAAAGGGATTCTAAAACTAGACAAGGAAGAGCAGATGCTCTGACGTCTGCAGCAGTATGGCTCTGTTTGGAGGTGTACAATGATTCTGTTTTCTGTTGGGAGTCGGTTTTGTGGACCCTCTATAGCCAAAATTGAGAAATATTATTTTGATGAATTAGCCATATGAAATGGATGTGTGATAACTTAAGGTTGTGTCTGTACCACACTGGATATCTATGGGTGTGTGGTGTATGTGTGTGTGTGTGTGTATGTCTGTGTGTGTGTGTGTGTGTGTGTGTGTGTGTGTGTGTGTGTGTGTGTGTGTAGTACATGCATATTCATGTACTTGTTCTTAAATCACCATATATTGTGCTGGGGTTAAGGATGGCCACTTATTCCCTGCATCTTCAGACCCTTTAAAATTTTTCCTTCTAGTTGCTTGGCTAAACACCAAGAAGTAAATTCACATTGTATATTATATATATATTGTAAGTGATATTTTAACTAATAAGCAAATTAGTAAGTATGTACTGCAAAAACATTTAAACCATTTTGAAAGTCTTCCCTTAGAGGAGTGGTTCTGAACCTGTGGGCCATGATCCCCGACAGGGGTTACATATCAGATATTTTTATTAGGATTCATAACAGTAGCAAGATTACAGTTATGAAGTAGCAATGAAATAATTTTATGATTGAAGTAACCACCACAGAAGAAACTGTGTTAAAGGGTCACAGCATTAGAAAGGTTGGAGCCACTGCTCTAAAGGGTAGTTTGTAACAGAAAAATAGACATTCTTATAGAGAAGAAATTTAATACGTGAAATTTTCAAGAGAGTCTAGTGAGAAAATCTGATTACGTTCAAATGGGAAGATATCATCATTATTTTGGGTGTTATAGTTTCTCTCCTATACCTTTACAAATGAGCACTAACTCGGCGTACGATGTGTGCTTACTTTTGTAGTTAAAACAGAGCCAATGAGCAGCAGCGAAATCGCTTCAGCAGCAGCAGACGGGTCTTTAGACAGTTTCTCAGGTTCAGGTAAGGAACAAAACTGAGCTTTCCCCATTTGCATTAAGCCTTTCATTTCCCGGTTTAGTATATGTGTTTCTATATTTCTGCAAGTGTATGAGTATTCACAGATACAGATGCAAAAGCTGGCTCTCCGCCCAATCACAGATGGACAGTTCTAGTGTTGGTATTCCTTCTGAAGTATTGCAAGGAACGCTGAGGTCCAAAGAAGAAGATGAACGGACTTCTATAGCTAGGTCACCTTTATATGTGAATGATGCTTCTCATTTTATTTGTTATCACTTTTTATTGACCATGCACATTTGCATGGGCAAAATCTGACTCTTCAAAACATCCTAAGTAGACTTAGTACCCTCACACCTGACTCTCATCTGAACAAGATCTGTGCTAGGTTGACTCTGTGGAGACTGTAAATACGACAGGTTCTTAGGGTTCCATCACACTCGCATTGGCAAACCCTCTAGTAAACAGCACATACATTTCACGCCTGTCACAATGAAAACACTCCGAAGAACTTAATGGTGGCAGTGACTTATGTGAGACCCTCGCCATATGCCTGCCAAGCCACTCAGAGTGGATTATTTTATTGAGAAATGATTCCTATCAGAGGCAGTTCTTGTGTCCTATACCTTGTTGTAGTGTCTGCTTTGTTTTTAAGGTCTGTGTTTTAGAAGTGCCATGTCTTCATTAGGTTTATGATTGATGACCTAGTTCTTTTATTTATTTATTTATTCTTTTCATTTTCTTTTTCTTTCTTTTTAAATTATTTTTTATTTAATTAATTTATTCAGATTACAACTCAATTCTTATCCCATCACTTATATCCTCCTGTTCCTCCCTCTCTCCCGCTTTCACCCTATTCCCCTCCCCTAGGTCTAAAACCGAGGGGGATCTCCTCCCCCACTGTATGGTTGTATGTTATCAAGTCTCATCCTAGTAGCCTGCTTATTCTTTCTTTGAGTGCCATCAGGGCTCCCCACCAAGGGGAGGTGGGATGACCTAGTTTTTTTTTTTTTAATTTTCTATTATTAATTTATTCTTGTTACATCTCAACGGTTATCCCATCCCTTGTGTCCTCCCATTCTTCCCTCCCTCCCTTTTTCCCCTTAGTCCCCTCCCCTATGACTGTTCCCGAGGGGGATTGCCTCCCCCTGTATATGCTCATAGGGTATCAAGTATCTTCTTGGTAACCTGCTGTCCTTCCTCTGAGTGCCACCAGGTCTCCCCCTCCAGGGGACATGGTCAAATGTGAGGCACCAGAGTATGTGAGAAAGTCATATCCCACTCTCCACTCAAGTGTGGAGACCTAGTTCTTAAAAACATACATTATCAACATACCACAGTGGAAAGGAATTATATGCAGATATAAAATTACGTACACACACACACACACACACACACACACACACACACACACACAATTTTGGTACTAATGATGTTAGATGAGAGCAACAAGAAAAACATGTCAGTTTCTTCTTTAACAAAATATGTAATGGAATTTGACTCATCCCTGGCAATGTGCTTCGTGCTACTATAAATTCATAGATTTACAAAAATGGTCCCAGTTCAGGCCTTAATGGGATAAAGAAAGGAAAAAAATTATCCTAGTAGCTTTGCTAATAGCAGAGGGTGGACCCAAGATTGCAAGAGCATCCAGGCAAAGATCTAGTAGAGAGCAGGCCAAGGTAGACTATGAGAAAAGACATCCCAGACTAGATAGTTACACTCAGATTTAGGAAAACAGTAGAAAAAGAAAAAAGAAAAAGAAAAAAGAGCTCACATGGAACCATGGAGGGTGACACTAATTGGCTACCCCATGGGAGGGGACCATAGCACAGAGGGTATGAAACTGTGGGAATTGACAATGGTCTGACGTTCTTAGCAGATACTGTGTGAGCATTGTGGATGTGCTACTGAGGGGTGGTTTCACAGTCCGAGGAAACTGAGGTGTTCTGCCTGGAGTTTGTTTTAGCCTCTGTGCAGTGGGAGCCATCAAAGGGGAGTCATGAGTGCTGGGACATGTATTTGGGGACACCACAATTCAAGTGAGAGACCAGCTTTTTAAAGTTTTTCATTAATTTGATTAAGAAATCTGAAAGAACTATGGTAAAATTCTGGCATTGCAGTGGGAAATGAGGGATTTGATACATTTATGAAATAGAGTTGAAGTGACCCATGACCAATGACCATTGAGTCCTATCAAGCAAGACAGAAGTGGAACATGTCTGACCTCTCAGCTTGGGTCATGTTGAATAGAAGGTGTGAGTTACCTGAAGGTGCCAGATGTATTAAGCACTAGAGCTTAAAAAGTTTGCAGATGTGAAGTTTGGAAGTGAAGTGGTAAAGCTAGTTGAACTGATTAAGGTTGAAGACAGAAGACATAATTGCCCCATACATGTATATATATATGTACAACATATAGGTACACACGCATACACACTCCCAAACAAATAAAAAAACAAAACAAACAACAACCGAATGATGACCTGAGAAAAATCTTAGTTTTATAAAGTAAAAGTATGGGTTATTTAAGAGTATGATCTTGGAAATCTGTGGTGATGTACAGCTTTAGTTCCAATACTCAGAGGCAGAGACAGGCATAGCTCTGAGTTTGAGGCCAGCCTGGTATACAAAGTGAGTTCCAGGTCATCCAGGGCTACCAGGAAAAATCTTATTTTTGAAAACCCAAAATAAAAGAAAATAATAAAGTAAAAATAAAAGCGTTATATATTTAGCGTAATCACCATTTTATTTTTAAAGAAAGGCAATTTCTTTGTGTGAATATGCTTCTATGTATATAGGAACAAAAAATGATGCTTCGGTCTGGATAGTGGGATAAATTTTGAATTTTAGGTTTTTTTCTGTTAGTGTCTACTTGCCAAAGTTTTTTCTATTGGGTATATGTATAGCACTTATAGATTCAAATGTTAGTGTCTTTAAAGCAAAAGTTAAACACATGAACTAGAAGTGGGTAATAGAACTGGAAGGGATCTATGCCTTGTTAGCTTTGTATTCGTGACACCTGAGTCAGGCATTCATCTCAGTAAAGTAACACACGCATAAGAAAGTAGTGAATTCAGCGTGTTTTCCTCTGAAGTGTCTCAAAGCGAAGGTTAGTGGTACTTATGAGCTCACAGAGTTGGAGGAGACGCTGCGCAGTATAGGAAAGCATGGGAGGGCTGCTTACAAACATAAAAGGATAGACAATGCAGTCAACGATCTACAAAGGATAGACAAGGCAGTCAACGATCTACAAAACAAAGCTAGAGCTCTCGAACTTGAATATACGTCCACCCAGTGAGTTTTCCTTTTACAGCAGTGCTTTACAACCTGTGAGTTTCAACTCATTTGAGGTCACGTATCATATATTTATTATGTCAGAGATTTATATCATGATTTATAACAGCAGCAAAATTACTGTTATGAAGTAACAATAAAGTAATTTTATGGGTGGGGGTCACCACAACATGAGGAACTGTATTAAAGGCTTACAACACTGAGAGCCATTGCTTTAAGGCTTCCAACTGAGGTGGAAAGACATTTGCTTGGACCCAGAACTTGGCAGAAAGGATGAGAAGGAAAGTAGAGGTAAGAGAATTGAGAGGATTTAAAAGGGAAAATGTATAGAGTAATTATTTATTTCTCCCACTGCCTCAACAGAGAAGACATAACCCAACCATAACTTGACAAGAGACAGAAGTGTTAGGAGTCCTGCATCTCACATGGCATTGGAAGAGATATAAACAGGAGGATGGACATTCTGGAAGGAATAGAATCTTTTCTAATCTCCAAGCCAGTGAGATACCATCGTAGAGTTGTACAGTTAGTTCTCTGTAGTCCCTGCCTGGCCTTCATCACTACTTTTGAAATTACTTTTCATTATATGTTTTCTTGTTTATGGTGTAGCTCTTTGAGAACAGAGTTTCTTGGTATTATCCATATTTTATAGTGCCAGTAGACATGATAGTATTGAGTGCATTAGAAGTGCTTGAAACATGTTGCCAAATGAAAGACTGAAATGGCCAATGTTCTTGTGATTTGAGATGTGAAATGGAGAAATAAAAAGCTTGAACTATGGTCTTCGGCCAGAGTGGAGGTCTAGACAGAGAAAGAAAAGTTCCAGGATAATTATATCGGACCTACTGCCAAATACTAAAGCTTCTCCCCAATACGACAGAGTGTCTAAGAGGTAGTCATCATGGGGATGTTAAAGAGCTTTCATGAGCCCAAGAGAATGAGTGGTTTTCCAGAAGAGTAGAAAACAAATGCTTTGACAGAGTCCTTGGCTGGGGTCTTGGTAATACATTGAATCTAAGAGACTTGGCAGCTGCTCCTTTGAAAAGATACATAGGAAAAGCAAGTCCCTAGAGTAAAGCTTCGGTGAAGATGGAGGACTACATTGTTGTTTCTAGAAAAGATCTTATTTTCCAAAGAGTCTCTATATGAGGTTTCGTTTTAAAAGTATGGTGTAACAAATATTTATTATTAGACTTATAATCATTATGGAGATATCCTTTAACCCACTTTTACAATCAATAAAGACACAGACACTTAACATATTTTAGAATAATCTATTTTCACCTACGGCATGACAGATATTATCTCCTCAGCTATCTTCACTTACATCTAGCCTCCATCCCATGCCATCTGCTTCTAATAATTCCTATTTGACTGCTTCCCCTTGGTGAGGAGGAGGCCTGGCGGCACTCAGAGGAAGAGGAAGCAGGCTACCCAGAGGAGACCTGATGAGCTGTGATCATATGGTGGAGGAGGAGGTCCACTTCTGTCAGAGGTCTAGGGCAGGGGAATAGGGTGAAAGAGGGAGGGAGACAATGGGAAGATACAAGTGAGGGGATAACAATTGGAATATAATCTGAATAAATTATTAAAAACATAAATAGATAAATGAGTAGAAAAATAGTTTCTATTTGGGTTACTTCCCATCCATAATCCCAAAATACTTGCTAAGGTTGTTCCTTTGGGCCAGTTCTTTGATGTGGGACTTCAGAGTTCCTCCCCTGGGCCTACATAGCTCCTTTCTATCCCATGGTGATTCTCCCCCTTCTTCCTCCTCTTGTCCTGTCTGCCTCTCTTTCCCAAGACCCTCTCTTTCCTCAAAGCTTGGGAACCTTTGTTCCATCCCTTCCTTCTGCCTTGCCCAGGTGTAGACTTTTTATTTAGCCAATCAGGGAAGCAAGGTTCAGGGCAGCAACTAGATCATGGGAGCCAGTAATTATAGCATCAAAATGCACAGCACCAGACCAACCTCCAACAATGAGGAAAAGGAAGAAAGAAATGGGTTCTCAGGGAGTTGGGTGAAGGAATAAGAAACAGAGTGCTGTAAAGATGAAGCTTCTTCATTCTCTTAGAAAACAGTTAACAAGGAGAAGAAGGTACAGGGCCACTCTGGTGGTGCCAGCATCACCTCTGTTTCCTTCCTACTCTCAGTGTGGAGACACTAGCGGAGATTGCTCCAATGCCTATGTATCTGGTGGTAGGCTTAAAAATTGCATCATTGCTTATTCTCTTTTGAAACAATTGTGATGTTTTGCTCATTTACTCATTACCAGTACTAATTAATTTATTGTGCTCGTGTATACGCACACATATAGGAGGTCAGAGGACAACCATCAAGAACCATCTCTTTCCACCGTGGAGGTCCCAGGGGTCAAAGTCAACTTTTCAGGCTTGTCACCAAACACTTTTATCTGCCAGATATTTCCATCCCTGGCACACTTGTTTCCATTATTTGACTTTTTAAGGGCCATATAGATTGTAAACAATGCGTTTGTAAGGCTTTTGACTAAGCTGCCAGTTTCCCACCTGCCCCACCCCACCCCAGTCAAAATCTCTTACTAGTTGTTAGATAAGCATCCATTGATGACATCAGTCTTAAATTGTATAGTGGTATCAAAAAATAGAAACTAGGGTGCTTTATGAAGAGGAAGGCCTCGTGAGTGATGAGTATTGTTTCCTTATTAACTGGTTATGAAAAGATGTAACTTTGAAGGTCTGAGTCTTGAAGAATTAAAAGGTGACCAGAGAGCAGGAGAAGAGTGGTTGAGGTTCTTTCTTTCGAGGGAGGCTCTAGCAGGGATGGGTTACCTGAGCATAGCCCACTGTGGGTGAAAAAATGAGTTTTGGCTAGGGAGCATGGGCTTGTTGCTAGTTCTAGTTTTTACATGATCTACCTTTCATCTTTAAGGGGTCATTTGTGGGGGCTGGAGAGATAGCCAGCAGTAAAAGTCTTGTCCCAGAAGCTTGAGAACATGAGGTAGATTCCCTGTGCCCATGTTAAATTTCAAGCATGCAGTCTCAAAAAAATCAGGCGGGGGAGTGATTAAGGACCTTATTAGGGCACGATTGTGGAGAAGAGGAGGAAGGAAGGATGGACTAGGTGGGGCTGATCTAGGCTGTCTTCCAGCCTGTACATTTTGTCAAGGCCATCGAGGCACTCATGGGTCCCACATCCCTGTTGTCCTGTCAGACGTGCATTGTCATTGGTCAGGAGAAGACCTTGAAATAGAGGCAATCCCTATATCTATGAAGATGAGTTTCAGAAGTTGGTTGCATATCCATCGCTAGGTTAGTTCCCTTCAGAGGAGCCACAGGAGGTGCCTTCTCTTACTGCCATGTTGGGGGAGTGGAACAGAGCAAGGAATCAGTGGAAGTGAGAAGTTGTCAGATTTGAGTGTGTGGAAGGATTTTGAAAAGGGAGCCGGCAGCCCTGATGATTAAAAAGTGTGTGAGTGTAAAGCACAGAAGAGAGTGAAAAGTCATGTCTGCACCATGGTCTGACTGGTGGGGGTATCTCGCCAAGGATCACTCGGCCGCCTCATGGAAGAGTGGACCAAGGGCAGGAGAGTTGGAGTCCTCTTGCAGTCTAGTTAGTGGACTCCTAGGCTTGAAGTTGTTGTTAACTCTGAATTCTCCTCTTCCCACAGTGAGATTGTGGAAGCTTCTTTAAATTATATAGTAGAAGGAAGAAAAAGAATAGAATAATCACAAATGGGCTAGCTGATAAGGAGATGTGGACGTCTGTGTGTTTCCAGGGCTCTAGGATTCCTGTCATTTGGAGGTGACAAATGGGTAAGGTGACTCTCGTATCTACCCTGATAACATAATCTTCAGTAACTCCATTTGCTCTAGGTTTTGGTCTCAGGACATTAAACTCAATTGAGATTCCTGGGTTACTGATTTATTGTTTAGGCAATTAAGAGAAGGTTACTTGAGGTATAACATGGTAGACACTTGGCTGCAGGCTACCAGATCTCAGGGGGTTGGATTAGAGGACTTGCCTGTGGTATGATACATGGCAGTTGAGTGCACTCAATTAGGGAACAGCAGCAAGTCTTTATGATTCATTACCAGTTCATAGAGGATACTGTTTTCTCCAATTTACATAACAAAAAAATCCAGGTCAGGCTCATTTTGTGTAGCCTGGAATATCAGAGTCATCCCATAGTTTAAAAAACCCACCTCTGCTTATGACCCCAGTGTCATTTTATTTTTTATACTTTGTATTTTTTCCAACTGCATGAGAGAGTTCCCAGCTGACAAAGATCACATGCCCTCTCATGAGGTGGTTAATCAGGCGTAGACAAACTAAAGCCCAAACTAAAATCCCACACTTGAGATCAAAACAAAAAACAGATTTATACAATACAACTGAATTTTCAAAGAAACCAAAACTTCCATTATAGCAAGGTCTCTGTGGTGGCAGTAGGGAGGGAGGGTAGAGGGTGATGGTGCTTCTCCATAAGTGGAACATGAGGCAGGTGGCTGCTGCAGCCATCTCAGTGTGACTTGATGAGGACTGGAGGCAGGGCTTGAGTCCTGGCTGAGGGAGGTGAGCAGGTGATGGCTAGACCAGCTGGCTGTCTTAGGATTTGAGATGGGTGGATGGAAGGAGGACCTGAGATGGTGACTGAGGTTTCACGTTTCCATGTAGGATGTGAGAAGATTGTATGTGTTGATGGAAAGAGACTATAGGAGATGGGTTCAAAGGCCAGCATTCTTGTGCCCTCCCCCCCATCCGGTCCCTCTGTCTTTAAAGATGCTACTTCTATCTATCCTGAATACCTCATGTGTAAAACATGGGTCAGAAGTTCTAGCGTTTCATGGACAGCTGGCGATGATGCTCACTGAGGAGAATGAGGAAGCAGAAAAGAGAGTGTAGGAGATAGCTCATTCCTAAAGTATTTCTGTGAGAGAATAAAGATGAGTTTGAGCCTACAACCCATGTGAAAACTCCAGTCATCATGGCCTGTGTTTACAATCTTAGTCTTGGAGAGATGGAGTTAAGTTGACTCACTGGCCCGCTCTCCTAATCAGTAACTTCCAAGCACACCCCAGAGCTTGTCTCACAAAGTAAGGTGGTCAGTGCCCGAGGAAGGATACCCAAGGTTAGCCTCTATCCTCTACCACCACACACACCTGCACACACATGTACCTGTATACACACAAACATACAAATACATGTTCATATGTTCACACATACACATAATACCATGCAGATACAGACAGAAGGGCAAGATTAGGGACAGTGATGGTGAAAATCAGAGAAAACCATTTATTTAGACAAACACTGCAGAAATCACTTCATGTGTTATCTCACTTAGTCTTCACAAGGCTCCACTGGGGCCACGCTAGAAGCAAGTCTTATTGCCATCACTCTGTAGAGGCTGGGAGTGAATAACTTGAGACTACACATGAGATTTGGGATTTGAATTTGAGCTGAAGTTAAATTCTGATTCAGCTTCTATACTGTTTCCACACCCTGTAACCCCCAGTCATCATTACTTTTATGTGTATACACAAATACAATGTATGTACTTTGAGTGCAAGTTGCACAGATTTCCTGTGTGATGGACAATTCTAATAGCTCCCATTGTTTTTGTTTGTAAACATGTTGCTGGGTGCAACTTACTGAGATGATGATCTTTTCAAGAATCATGACCCAGGAGTTGAAAACAGGCCTAGACGTAGAAGAGAATAAAGGGGACCTCTGTGACATCTGTCGTCAGTGGCATCTTGGCATTCACTTTGTTTTATTTTATTTTATTTTTTGGTTTTTGTTTTGTTTTGTTTGTTTGTTTGGGTTTGTTTGTTTTTTTTTTTTTTTTTTTTTTTGTGTGTGTGTTTTATTTGTTTCTCTAGACAGGGTTTCTCTGTGTAGCTTTGACTGTAGACCAGGCTGGTCTTGAACTCACAAATATCTACCTGCCTCTGCCTCCCCAGTGCTGAGATTAAAGGCACATGCCACCATGCCCTACATGACATTCCCTTTATAAAAAATTGTCCAAAAGATATAACTCTATCTGGCAACCAGCAGACATTGTCTACTTTGCCCTTGGCCTCCTTTTATGCTTAGAGAAGGAGAGTGGAAGAGCTTGTCCCTACAGGCTTGGACAAGTGTCAGGTAGCCCTCATAGTCCAAGTGTATGGTCACAATCCCTCCCTTCTAGAAACTGGAGCACTTCAGAAATCTCCCCCACGGGGAGGACAGAGCTTGTCTTTCCATGATTGCTCCCAAAGCATCCAGCAAGGGGCTTGGGGCAAGTCAGTATTCAGTAGGTACCCCAAAGCTAGAGAGATGTGTTGCAGGTTGTACTGCCATCTCTTTCAGTTCCTTTTCAAGGTGACACCGGTGGTCAAAATCTGGCAGTGTGCAAGGCTAGAATGTCTCCAGACCTGTTTGTTGTCCCTGGATTAGGTCTCATTTGTTTGAATCCAGAAAGAGCTCATCTCTTCTGAGATTCTAATCAAAGTCTCTCACTCTTCTTCCAAGCACCTGTTGGGAAATGAAGTGTGACAAGCATTCATGAGAAAACACCTGACTGAGTGCATGGGACTTTACATACGAGGGAGGGTGGAATACAGCTACTATGGGACAGAGCCTCTGAAGACAGTGACGATCAATGAAGGAAGAAAGCAACCATGTTACATTCTATAGGAATTGTGCCAAAATACAATGCATTTTAGTTATGGGGAGACTGGAAGTTTGAAGGAGAAAATGTGTATCCATAAATAAATGTATATGGTTACAGGTAGGTAAATTGTCCTACTTATAACAAAAGCCAACTGTTTAAACACTTACACAATCGAAAAATGGCTTTTTGCTTTTTAAATTTGAACGAGAGTCAAGGAACATTGGGTAGAAGCCTTGTGAATTTCTGAAAAACCCAGAGTCAAAAAATATCTGATTAAAAGAAATTACTTTTGTCTTGAATTCTGACTGTTTCTTTAAGAGGGGGAAAAAACTGCTCAAGACTCCAAGTTGAATACATACGGCTAATAGAACAGGAACACACAGAGCTGCCCAAGAACAAACAGGCTTGAATTGCAACCTGAGACATTAAAGATAGTTGTAGGAATGCAGTTTTACTAAACAACATTGTTAAATCAACACAGGCAAATGTGGCTTGCTCCCATTTCCCTCCCAGGAGAGATTAGACCATGTTTCTTGCTAATACATGCTGGCGTTTGTATGTTCTTGCCACATCTAGACAATAGGCTGAGAACCTTTCAGTTTCCTACCTCCAGTTCAGCCTGGCTTTCCTGGAGGACACAACGCTCCTCACCATCAAAGAAAGCACTGTGACAAGTATTTACGGCTGTTTCTACATCTTTGAAAGTCTATTTAAGAGCAGAACCACTTAGTGCATATATGTCTCATTTTGTTAAAGTTTATCTTTGTTACGTATATGTCTGTACACCATGGGTGTACATTGCCTGAGGAGGCCATGATAAGGCATCGGATCCCCTAGACCTGAGGTTGCAAATGGTTGTTAGGCAACATGTGGGTGGCTGCTGGGGATCAAACCAGGGTCCTCAGGAAGTGCAGTCAGTGCTCTTCTCTCATGAGCCATCTCTCCAGCCCTCTTTGACACCCTATTAGAAAGACCTATGAAATCACCTTGTCCGCAGATCACCAAGGCCAAACAAATACCTGCAATTTTCCGTGGCAATGCCGTAGGTTATAACATGCTAGTTGTTTTGTTTGTTTGTTTGTTTTTTGAGGGTTTTTTTTTTTTTTTTTTGCATGTTTAGTATTCTCCTCAGGTTCCTGTGCATCATCACTGTGTTTTCTTTTTCCCCAGCTCTCGGGAGCAGCAGCTTTAGTCCAAGACCAGCTCACCCATTCTCTCCACCACAAATTTATCCTTCCAAGTAAGATGTATTTTCTCTTAATCAATACATGACTTTTCTGAGTAGACTTTACCTTACTCCAAGTCACATGTGTGCCCATGTTACATCTTAATTTAAGTAAAAGTAAATTTTGTAGAGACTTAATTAAATACATATTTTTATATATATGCAAATTTATTTTAAGTACCACCTGGCAGTACTGGAGTAGTTTGAAGTGCTTTACTGATGTTAGTGGAGAGTTTGACTGTAAGAAACACTCTTTAACTGGAATTTGTGATGTCGTTGTTCATTTTTACCTTGCATGTTTCCATCTAATGCATGGGCTTTCTATTTTCTGTCATTCCTGACAAATAGCAGACCATACCCACATATTCTCCCTACCCCTTCCTCACAAACTATGGCTGCATATGGGCAAACACAGTTTACCACAGGAATGCAACAAGCCACGGCCTACGCCACGTACCCACAGCCGGGACAGCCCTATGGAATTTCCTCCTATGGTGAGTCACTGGACCATTTTTCTTGTGTACTCTGGTGGGCCTATGTGGTGTGTCTGAGTAGGATTCTGAAGGTGTTGCTGTTGGTCCACTTCAGAAAGTATTGGTACCCCTTTGCTTTAAATTCTTGGCAAATCCTGCTCATGACCTTTGTAAGGACAGTGACCTCTTACCTTGAGGTCAGAAGCGGTGAACAGGTTGCCCTGGTCTTTGGCCCCTTGCTTACCTTTTCTCTCTGCTTATATCTGAATTTGGCATCTGAGCACTTGACTCTGGAATCCGAAGTATTTTTGTGCATACTTGTGATAAAACTTCTATGAATGAAGTCTTTTGGGGTAAAGATCCATTTCCTGTTTATCAGATGCCCAGCTTTGATTAAGGAAGTACATGCAGAATTCAACAAACTCTTGCTTGCCCCAAGCCTGGGGGTGGTTACTTGATCAAATTTCAGCGTTATCACCTTTTAGGAAAAGTGATCTATATATCGCCTCCTGGACCGCACTTTGAAGCCATGGATCAGGAAGCATTCAAAGCTCACATGCCATTTGCTCCTTCCCACCTGGAAAGATTATCTTTATCTTGGTGTAATTCAACTCAATTGTGATGGGCTCCTTACCTGTAAATTAAATATAAAGCCAGCCAAATCCCACAGTTCTGTTTATAAAAGACTTCAAATTTCAAAATTCATTTTCTTCAATTGAGGTGTTATTGCAGTTTTTCAACCAATGAAATCAAATAGAAGTATATTAATACATATCTTATTAAGGGAAATCTCCACAGAATGATCAAGAAAAAGTCCTTTTGTAGGTGATACCATTTGTTCATTTTGGCAGCTGTTCTATTAGACTTTTGTTGGTACAATTTTTGTGTCATGTAATATACTGAATATGGGAGTGTTGCCTGCATATGTCTGTATACCACGGGTGTACATCACCTGAGGAGGCCATGATAAGGCATCGGATCCCCTAGACCTGAGGTTACAAATATATTGAAATATATTTCCAGCAATATACTGAAAGTAGTGCCGGTCTGATAAAGGATTTCACCACTCGTTAGAAGCTAAACAACTTTCTTCCATTCAGTGCACTGTCTTCTTCACGTCCAGTAATCTGATCGTCTATTGGTTTCTTTTAAAATGCATGGAACTACAGTTCCTGTAGTTTTATTTCAAGACCATCAGCACTAAATGCTGTCTAGCATTTGTTAAAAGCAGGATCTAGAAGCAGCATTAAAATGGACTTTCTAAAACTGCCTTTCATCCCCATAATTTTTATTTAGAGTTTTTCACTGTAGTAGATAATGGATCAATTTCTCATAATAGTCCTTTAACCTACTCTGGGGATGAAGGGAGAACTTCAGACCACATTGTTCAGTTGTATGCTGCAATGTGGATCAAAGCTGTCTTCAGTTTATGTGCTCAGAATTGAATTTGCAGGAAATTGCTTGACATGCCCGCCCATGAATGTTTTCATAGACAGGATACAAAGCACCTGTGCGGCCAGTGGAGCCATGGTGCTTGCCATTCCTTACCCCATTCAGCCATGGTGGGGCTGGAGCTGCTCCTTGGCAGCATCTGTGCTGGGAGCTAGAGGCTCCGCTCTAACCCACAAGTGAGAGGACCTGCTGTCAGGGCAGAGAGTGGAAGGTGCAAGAGTGAGGATGGGGATGTTGCTGTGATGCTGAGGGATGGAGAGGCGGGAGGAGGAGAAAGCTCACTGGAAAGGACATTAACTCTAAACATTTCACGGGCATAAGTTTCCTAGGAACACTTTTCAGTCCTCAGCATTGTCCTGATCTCTCCCCTCCTTTTTGTTCTGTCTGAGCCTTGGTTACAAGGAGATGCCCCGAGTGCTTCTGATGGGGAGGGCTGTTTTTATTGGACCACTGCATTGACACTGTGGTGGCATTGTCCTTTTTGGTGTATTGTACAAGGAAGAACACATGGTTTGGATTTTCCATTGCAGATATTCAATATCTACATGATCTTAAAATGCTTTCTCTAAGGGCCCATGACCCCATAGTTCTACATAGAACTATGAAAATTGAAAATAAATTTTCCTAGTGAGAATAGAAAAATAATTTGTTACATCTTAGATTCGACCCATTACTCTAGGTTTTCTGGATGTACATTTGGCTTTTGGTGTTTTCCACCTCTTCTTTCTTCTCCAGATGTTCTTAGCACGGCAGTCCCCCATGCTGTAGGTGGTCCTGTTAGGGCTAGAAGGAGATCAGGATACCCTTAAATGGAGAAAGAAGGGGAAAGTCCGTACTGGTGAGACCATGAAAATAAAGGGAGTTTCTAGAACTGTCCAGCCACCTGTCTGGGATGTTGCCAGGGCAGGTGTGTTTCTAGTGATCATTTACATGTTTGAGGTATTCATTGACTCAAAATTACCTGTACCTAGTACATCACATTCACATGTTTTTTTTTCATACTGAGGTTGTACTAAATTTTCAGTGTTAAGGTCATTGTGGAATATTGAGAAATACCCCAAAAATGAAAGCTGCTTCTCCCAGCCAAGTCAGATTCTTTCATTGCCTAGGGATAATTACCTAACTTTGTCCTCCCGATGAAGTTCCCCTAAAATGGAAATAAGCAGCAAAACTACTGTGTATCCTAGATCCTACAGATACAATTTATCTTCAGTGAAAACCAAGATTACTACAAAATGTGAATTCTCTTGGCAGGAATGTTTCTGTCTTCCTTCTGTGGGAATTAGGGACAGTTGTTCATTTTCCTGACTGCCTTTAATTATAAATAAGAGCAGTAGCCTACGTCAGTGCTTGCCAAGTCCCAGTCTGTCTTGGTGCTTTGAGAACTACAAAAAAAAAAAAAAAAAAAAAAAAAAAAAAAAAAAAAAAAAAATCACTTTTCCGTAATCCTATAAAACATAAACTTGCATTTACATAATAATGTAAATTCAAATGTACTTTAGCCTGCATTTACAAGGGTTACCCTTGAGTATGTGAAAATAAGTAAGGATAAGAAAGGTGCTACTGGTCACTTCCACATGTTAATACATCACTCTGCTGTTTTAGAGGTTCAGTTTTTTTCACATTCTGCTTTCTTAGTGCTTCCTTTCCAGAAAGATCTAGATCAGCGGTTCTCCACATGACTCTCATGGGGAACTGGATTAAAGGGCCACAGCATTAGGATGGTTGAGAACCAATGCTCTTGATACTGGGAAGAAAGTTGCCATCACTTTGTACCCTGTGTTCCTTTCTTTGACTTCACGCTGTCTTGTGCACTTGCGTTGAACTTGAGAAAGAAGATTTTACTGTGGTAGGACTGAGGAGTCAGTTCTCAGGGAACAGGAAGTGTAGTGACTGTGGCAGTGTGGGTCCACCTTTCATTATGATTATTTCTGACTATGACGCAAAGATCTGCTCTAATAAAATAACAAAATAAGTTATGGAAACGATCGATCCCTCAAGAGTTGTACGTTCTAGAACATTGAATGCAGAAAAAAAATCAGAGAGAATCATGTGATTAATGTTTAAATCTAGACTTTTTTTTTTAATTGTACTTGTGGTTTGTGGCACCCAACTGTGAGCATTCACACCTTGTATTCCTGTGGAGAGTTGGGGAGCATTTGTGACTGGGGGGTTTGGGGTGTGTGCGCTTGTTTGTGTTTACCGAGTTCTGAAAGTGAACAGACAGATGAGCTATCACTCACTGATTTAGGTGCATTGTGGGCAGGCATCAAGACGGAAGGTGGATTGTCCCAGTCTCAGTCGCCTGGACAGACTGGATTTCTCAGCTATGGCACAAGCTTTGGTACTCCTCAACCGGGACAGGCGCCATACAGCTACCAGATGCAAGGTCTGTATATCCAGTCTCTCTTTGAAAATCCCCTTCAACTGTTGGCTGTTCATTTCTAAAGCAAATGTGTTGTTCCCTTAACTGGGGGGTTGGTGAGGCAAACGGATTCTTCACCTGCTGGCCTCTGAATCGGGATTTCTCTATGCATGTGAAGGAATTAGATGGAATGATCTACAAAGGTGATATTTCAAATGCTCTATTTCTATTTTTAACACCGACGCTTCCACTTCTGTGTCTGCTACCAGTTAGAAAATGAAAATGAAAAGTAAGTGAAGGGCTAACTCGTAAGGCTGTGGTGTGGTACGTGGAAGGCCTTGGGTATGGTATTACCAACCAACTTTCCTAAGAGGGATGTGGTTTCTTCATTTTAGTGATGAGGTGGAGTTGGGGTCAGCGTCTTCTGCTCTGCATGTACAGTATGTGATGTGTATTGACTCACTGATCTACCAAAGACCAAATCAAATTTACACAGATCCAGTTAGAGCTAACCAACAGAGCCTCAAGATAATGCTTCTGAGAACTGGTGTCTGGGTCTCTGTTTGAAATTGCAGACAAAACATGACATAGATGCTGTGATTTGGGGGGGAATGACAGCTCAAATATGGGTTGTCAGAGCCTTTTCAAGACTACATAGGTAGCACTTGTAATTAACAGATTGTTGCCAGGCAAATGTGTCTGTAAGTACTGGAGAGTAAGGTTCACATAATTAAACATTTTTCTGATACTTGGTTTTTTGTTCTTGCTGTTGTTGTTTTTACTTTCTTTTTTAGCCAGACATCAGCTTCACAAACTATTTTTCATTTTCTATGATAAAAGCCCAGTTAAATTAACTCCTCATTCCTGCTGCCTGGCTGAAGAAATTCTCTTGTTCCTTTTTTATGTTTTTGAAAAAAATATGTTTATGAAAATTTTTTCATTTTTATATTTATGATGTGGTTATTACATTATTTGCTGATGATAAATTTAAAAATATGGAGAAGCAAAAAGAATTTCAATCATCTGGTCCACAAAACTCTTGCCATTCTTTTTCTTTATGTTCCATCCATATTATTATTTGGTCATGCCTATATTTAGTAAAGAATATATTTTAAACATCTTTTTACATGGATAAGTTTTATTATTATTATTATTAATTATTATTAATTATTTGATCTTTCAAGGCAGAGTTTCTCTAGAGATCTGGCTATTCTGGAACTTGTTCTGTAAACCAGGCTGGCCTCAAACTCATAGAGATACACGTGCCTCTGCCTCTCAAGTGCTGGGATTAAAGGCGTGCACCAACACTGGCCAGCAAAAGTTATTTTCTAAAACATCATTTTAGTGGCTATATGAAACTCACTCAGGGGCAATGTATTTAGATTTTGCCACTCCTCTGTTACTGGACATTTTCAGCAATGCTCTGCAAACTTTATCAGTATTTTTAATTATTTCTCTTAATAAGTGCAATTATGCTATCTCTATGTAACTTCTCTTATGTTTTCTACAAATTTCTTATGTATTTACATGAGCAATAATGCATTACAGGGGAGAACCATGCTGATGTTAACTTTATTCTGTTTATATGTGTATTTTAAACCTAAAGGATAAAATTGATGTCTTCTATCCACTAATACTCATTTTTCTTCAATGATTTATTATGTTGAAGTTTTTAATCTTCTTATACTATTTCATAAGCATTTTTATACTTAATGACTTTTATTTAGTTAGTTTTTAAAAACCATATATCAAGTTAAAATTCTATTGGTCAAGATCCACTAAATTTTCACATTTGTTTTTCATTTTGTAATCAGAAAAAGGGCCTGAATTATAAATTTTGATATGTTTAATGACTACAGAGTACACAGTTTTATAGGAGGCAGAATGTATTGGTAGACGGAAGCTACTTATATGCTAGATTCCAAAACTCTTAGGTTGTCTTGGAATGAGTTTTATACACACTGAATATCAACTGAGTAAAAACACAGGAGGAACAAAAGATGATGGAGACACTTCACTGAGAGGTTTCACTGACCGGGAGCAATGGAGGCATCCCAACGCGGAGATCTCTTTGCTCACAGCATCTTGTCAAATACAGACACAAGAAAATAGTCTAAGCCACAGTAGATGCATCCGAGCCTAATGGAGCAGGAGGATATCAAAAGAGAGGAAACAAATGGAAGGCCCTCTGAGCAGAGGAAGCCGATGCACGCTTCCAGCAAGTTTGGAGTTGATGAAGAAGACAAATGATTCTTTTTAAGAATTGTATTGCATGTATGTGGGTGTTTTGTCTACATGCATGCGTGTGTTCCCCATACATTCTTGTTCCCGTAGGGCTCAGCAGTGTGTTAGGTTCCCTGGAACTGTAGTTATCAGCATTCTGCCTGGGTCCTCTGGTAGAGTGACAAGTGCTGTTAACTGCTGAGCCATCTCTTCACCCTAAGACAAATAGTGCTAAAAACAAAACAAAACAAAACAAAACCAGGTACCTTGATAAATAGAGATTGAACATGTTTACCAAGATGCTTGAGGAAAGAAAGATTTACACTGTCAGATGTTTTTGGATTTTAGAAATTTTTCATGTTCTCTGTCTCTCTCTCTCTCTATATGTGTGTGTGTGTGTGTGTTCCATATACACATATACACACATATATACGTATACACACACATATGTATGTACGTATACATAGAAAGACTGATCTAAGCAGGAACCTTAGTATGACACTTAGGCACCACAGATGCTGAGATTACTCCATGTCTGGCTATTTTTCACAGCTGTTGGGGATCTTAACTCTGGTCTTTACACTCGTGCAGTAAGCACTTTAACAATGAAGTTACCTCAGCCACTTCCAAATGTACTAGTATTAAATGCAGGATGAAACACTTTGCCATTGTTCAGTGATTTTGTCTGCCTGCTTGTGGAGTCTGTTGACTTTGAAACAATATTTCTGGTTTCTTTCTTAATTTTATTTTCATATACAGCATAAGATTACTATGTAATTCAAATGCTGATTTCTGTGTCCCCACCCCCTCACTGCCTCCGCCCCTATGTCTGGTTGCAAGCCTTGTTCTGAGAATCTCCTGTCTCAGTTTTGTATAAACACTACTCCCCAATTGTTCCCTGGTATGCAAATACATTAGCTTACAGCCAATCGTTGAGCAGAGGAGAGAATGGAGCTGGACTTCCTGCCAGCCACTGGAGAGGTCCAGGAGACATCAGGAAGGAGCTGGAACACAGAAACTACAAAGTGCCAGCATCTCTGGGATGTAGGCTGGGAGGAAGCCAAATTATCTTAGAGGGTTAAAAATAGAATAAAAGCTGCTCAGTTATTATTAAACAATTCTATATTTTAAAAAGTCTCAATTATTTGTGTGATAGTCTGGTTAAAGAGAAACCGATTAACAAGCACAGTTTTCTAAAAATAATTTTAACATTTTGGGGTACCAAGTGGGCCTGAATTTACATAGAAAGTAAAAGTACAGAGAAATTTCTTAGTTTGAGAGTAACCACAGTTTCTAAGGCAGGAGTTAAAGGCTTCCTGATTAAACCGCCCACAGAGCAGCAAGGCCTCTAGCTGGCTGGGGAAAAAAAAAAAAAAGATAAGAAAGAAAAGAAAAAAGTAAAAAAAAAAAAAAAAGTCCAAAAACTAAAACAACCCCCAGAGAGCAAAGCAGAGGCCTTTCTTTTAAGTAGCCCTTGCTGGGGGGCGGGGAGAGGGGCAGGGTAAAGGTGGCTCAAGCTTGTCAAGCTTCCAGCTAAGGCAGGAAGCTAAATTCCTTTGAGAAGGGGCTCTTGCTGGCCTGACTCTTGCAGGCCAGAGGAGCATACACTTGTGAACTTCCCAGAGTTGGGGGAGAGGTCCAGGAAACATCATTAGAGAGGAGCTGGGGCAGGAAAACTACAAATGCAAGTATCACTGGGATGCGTGCTGGGAGAAAGCCTGTTTAGCCTAAAGGGTTAAGAATAGAGTCATAACTGCTCAATTCTTGTGCTGTGAAGCTTGTTACGATAATAAAATAGAGTCTAGATTATTTGTGTGATAGCTGGGTTAAGAGAGAAACTGAGAAGCAAACACAATTTTGTAAAAATAACTCTAACATATATATAGCCTAACTCTTTAGCCCAGCCTAGACTAAGACTTGCCATGTAGCCGGGTAGCCCTGAATTCCTAATCCTGCAGCGTCATCTTGCTGTCTCTCGCATAGAGACATGTGCCTCCAGGCTCAGCCCAGGCATCTTCTTAAGCATCAAGCCTAAGATCAGGAAATTGTTTATGTGTCTGGGTGTCTGTCTGTGTGAGGGTATATACACGATTGCGGAAAGGGTTACCCACAGAGCCCGGAAGAGAGCATCAGAGCCCCTGCAGCTGGTGTTGCAGCTGGTTGTGAGCTTCCTAACATGGATTCTGGGGACCAGACTCTGATCTCTGCAAGTGCAGCCATCACTGAATCCCTGCATCTGCTCTCCTGTCCCCAGTCTACGTCTTACATCATTTTTTTTTTTTTTGCTTTCTATAAAATTATTTTCAAAATTCCCCAAACTTTATTAATCCATAATGAATAACACTGCCCTGTTTCTTAATTTCATCTTGGGCTGGGTATAGTATAGACTGGATGTTTGCAAGACTCCAGGTTTAGTTCCCAAATGAAACAAAAATTGATTGGCCAGCTAGAAAAATGGGTCAGAATGCATTTTTAGCAATTTAGGGTATTTTTTTCCTCGTTTTCTCCTTCAGGGGGAGCTTTCAGTCTTGGTTAGCCGCTAGAATATCACAGTCACCAGGGAAAATACTTGGGTAGCTCATATGACTTGGGCAAGCTGAAGGGCAGTGCCTGCTTCTTCTAAGCACCCCAGTGACTGACTTGAAGAAAGCGGTACCCATCACCTGTCCCGAGAGATCGTATAAAGATGAACTTAGAGAGTGCTGAATCGGGGCAGACAATATGGTTCTGGAGCCAGGCAGCCTCCTCATGGTTCTGGCCCTGCCATCTGCCTCTATCTATCGTCTCAGAAACATAAGGGATGGCACCTTCATGCCAACAAAGTAAGGTGACGTTAAGATTTTATGCAGAAAGTGAAACTTCTCTCTGTTGGAGGTAAGGAAGCAAAGAGCTGCACTACCAATGATTTTTCAGAGACACCCAGAAACAATGAAAATTGAAATACTGTCACCTAATTGGTACAGGCTGAGCTGGGAAGAACGCCGCGTTTCCATGGCAGCTTAGTTCCGTGGACTGTAGACCGTGAAGACAACAACATCTTTATTTATATTTCTAGCATCAATGTGTCTAAATAAATACAAATATTTTTTAGTTGGTGGAGCTATCTATAGCTCAGTGAATGTTAGAAGGTCATAGCCATAGACTCTGGTGATTTATGGGAGAAAAAATTGTGGAATTCCACATAGTAAATTTTCATTTAATTTATCATCATGGTATATATTTCACACAACTGTGCCCTTATTAGTACATGGATTTTCCTGCATGGATGCTGGGGTGATCATGGTAGAGGTATAAAAAAATGCCTCCTTGGGATTGCTCCACAGGAGATGTAGGAGGGCTACAATGAAGAACGTACCAAATCCTGGCTTAGCCGAAGCCATTTCTTTTCTTTGGATGCCCTTGCTTTGATAAGGAATTTTTAGTTCCTCTTTGTGAGGGGTGTTGGTTCTGCTGAAGAGCTTGAGAGTCAAAGTAGTGCGGAGAAGCAGGAAGTGAGGGCAGAAGCTTAGGAAGGGGTGCACAGGCCCGCCCCTCTCCCCTCCTCGCCATGTGCGCATGCGTGCGTTGGGTGGGTGAGAATAAGGTAAAACTGTTGCCTCTGGGTTTCTGTCTAGAGCTCTTCAGACACCGATGAGTCCTTGCACTCTACCAGAAACTTAGAAACTCAAAGATGACCCCCACAGAACCTTTACATTTCAAGTTGTTTGCTCTGGAAATGGTGCTTTCCAAGAGAAATTCATATCAAAGTTGTAGCTTTAGGAAAATACATAGTAAATCTTTAAAAAGAAAATGTATTACAGTTTTTGAGAACTGCGCTTCCTGGCTCAATGGCACAAAAGGTTTAATTTCCCCTTAATTGCTTAAATTACTTTGCCTGTCGCCTCATACTTATTTTTAAGTTCTTGGGTTTTTACATCTATTTTTTTTTTTCTAAGTTGCTTTTTTTTTTTTTTTTTTTAACAGAGAAACATTCCATTTCAGCTCTTTGGCATCTTGTGTTATTTCAAGTGTTGAAAATTATACGGAAATCCCTTGAAATCTAGCTTTAGCAATAATTTGTGGCCATTACCAATTTTATTGTCTGTATGAGTTGTTTTTAGTTAAAATATATAGAAACATATCAGGAAAGATGAATGGATTATGGCCTTTATTACCTAAGTAAAAATTTTTCCTTGAAAATAAACTGGAAGAAAAAGGGAAACTTGGTCCATTAAGATCCATCTTCTATGAAGGAGGAGACCTTGCTTTTCAATAGCCCATCTGGCTTTCTGAGGTTTTCCCCACAGACTGTGCTAACTTCTGCCACAGACATCACGCCCGATGATGGACATAGGCCATGGCAAAAAGGCCAGGGAAGGAAAGCAAATGGGCTTGTGTGAAAATACACGAGGGACGGACGGAATCCCGCTTACTGAATAAATGCTGGAAAACACTCTAAAACTTGGGAAATACAGACAGGCTCAGCAGGTTCCAGCGTTCTCATGTTGGCTAGGATTCTGGTTTTTAATGTGAGCCCTTGATCTCTGTGAAGCAGACCTTTGACCCATGTGTTCTTTTTTTTTTTTTTTTTTTTAAGCTTTTTGAAGTTAGAGATGGGCAGCTTTCTCCAGATGAAATCACACACAGCAGACATATCAGCATAGGCTGTGTTTCTCTGAAGTAGGAAAAGGTAGTAGAGACATTTTAATGCAAGTTTTCTGAGGGATGGTGTGTTTTAAAGGTGCGATTGCTTTCCACCTGTAGGGCCAGGTGACCCAGACAGGGTCTCCCAGAAGGACTGTTTCTTGTTCGCTATGGTTGACGAAGTCCCACCCTCTCTCTGTAGGAGCCTCTGACAATGGCAAGAAGAAACCAGACCCTTGTGACATCCTACCCCGGGGTGACTTCTATCATTTGCCAACCTAATAAAACAATGACAGCGAAGCCTTTTGGAAATGAATCAGTTTGATTCCAAATTTATCAATTTAATTTCCTCTGTGTCATTTTCTTTATTCTTAGTGTGTATATAATTTGTTTTTGTAAACCAGAATTAACCTCAGTTCTTTTAAAATCTGAAATCCCATCACCATTCTTGATTCAGAAAAATTCTTAAAGCATTTGCATGGTAGGTTAGGAAACAGTGAGCCAAAGCAGAACACCGTGGCTTTTCTCCAGCCGAGAGTCAACATACTGTGCCTTCGCTATGTGAAGATGAAGGCCCTATGAATTTGGTAATTTTGGAAATAACTCAAGACAGAAAGTGGAAATATTGAAATATAAATGTACTCTAGAAATACAGGGCATGGGGGGGAAAGGCAGTCTTAAGCAAAGTCAAGCAAGGCTAGAGGATATCACACTGCCTGGCTTTAGAATATACCGCAGAGCTCTGGTGAGCAGCTAATATAGCTCTAATATAGACCATGGTGCCAGCATCATGACAAACACCAGGGAAGCAAAACAGGGAGCCCAGAAATAAAGGGTCAGCTAATTTTCCACAAAGGCGATAAGAATACACATTAGAAAATAATAGTCTTTTACAGTAATTGTTGTGGGAGAAATTAGCCATTTGCAAGCAAAACAATGAAGCTACGTTCCATTCTCTCTCACTTTATGTAATAATAAATTCAGGATGCAGTACAAACATGGGATACTCTGCATCCGGAATTTGAGGCTTTTCACATGCAAGCAAAGCATATTTTCACCAACATGTGTGTGATATGCCATCAGCATCTAACTTAACAGAATGAGTAAACTCTTGGGCCTTTGTCCACACCATAGGTTGGTGTTCGATGCTGCCAATAGCTGAATTTGCAAACTTCCCCTCACATGCACGTACACCCTGCACACACATTTCAGCATGCATCCACACCACATAGATACACCTGTACAAAATAAATATAATGAATGAATTTTAAAAATTAGGCACTGGGTACAAAAATGAAGAGAAGCTTGCTCAAAACTAGTTCAAGAAAGAGATGAACTATAATATCACTTATTAGTAAGCAACAGTTCCCAGAATGTAGTCACGACACACAGGAATATTCAAGGAAGGTTGTTGAAAAGACAAGGATTGTCTAGGACTTGAAGAATGGGAAAAATGAGTGACGGAGAGCAACATTAATTGGGAGGAATGGAGCCACAGTAAGTTTTCAGAGCAGCTTTGAGCACATTCAAGATAATTAGCATAGTGGACCATGCGTGGAGAGCCTTGGGAAATATCTCAGATAAGATATATTCTAGCATCTTCTCCCAATTCTACATCCCAAAGGCCAGTTCTCCTCTTCAGGCCCAGACATGCATGTATATGCTCACATTTATTATAGCTCCTTTATTCTTCTGTCTTTTGGAGAATAATCACAACATTTCCTGGGCCCTGCCTTACCAATATTATCTTGTTGAACGTTAGAATTATTGGTTCTCCCCAATGCTGTTTCTTTTCCTGTGTTTTTCTTTAAGAAATAGTCAGGGAGCTGGGCGCTGTGGCACACACCTATAATCCCAGCACTCAGGTAGGCAGGTGCAGGTAGATCTCTATGAGTCTGATGCCAGCCTGGTCTACAAAAGTGAGTCCAGGATACCCAAGGCCACACTACACAGAGAAACACTTCTGGAAAAACCAACCAAACAAACAAATGGTCAAGGTACTCCATCATACAATTTCTGCTTTCCTTCCTGCTTCTCTAAAGAGCTTCTTTAGAAGAGCTGATCTCAGCTCTTCCATGGATGATAAAATGTGCCTCCTGCTCTTTATGTGTGGTGCTGTGCCTCTGTTCCGGGCTGCTTGGTGCCTTCAAGCCCAAGGTGAGGCAGCTCCCCGTCCAAGCTTCCGCTGTCTCTGGCAATGCAAACCCATATTCTTCTCCATTGTCCTTGTAAGTCTATAGAGTCTCAAAAATGTGTTGATGGAATAAAAACTTTGCTTTGTCATCAAAGATTATGTAATCTGCCTTCTCCATAAACAGTCTCAACCTCTAAAAAAAAAACAGGAAAATATGTTGTCCTTTACAGATTTTTCTGAAAGAAAAGGCATTTTTTTCCAGCAGTTCTGCGCTAAGAATGAGTCTCTTCTTTATGACAAAGACTGGCTTTTCATAGTAATAAACTCTTTTAGTAAGTGTCTTTTGCTAAACTATCAGGTAGAAAGTGGCCCCTCTCCAACCTCCAGAAGTTTAATTTCACTGAGACTCACCTAAGCCAAGCTATGCCAAACTCTTCCACCATGATTGGTTATAAGAAAGGACTCTTTCTACCTGGTGGCTTTCGTGATTTTGTGTGAAATGAAAACTTAAAGCACTTCATCATTGAATACCTCTGCTGCGTTTTACTTATCCAGAAGTTCTGGGAAGGCCTGTGGGCAGCACTGATACTGTCGTCTGCAGAGCAGCTAACAACATGGGACTCCCCATTCTTTGCAATCCGTAGCTCAGCTTGGGATAGCTGGCCTCAGTCCAGGCTGGTCAGATGGTGTAGCAGGTGAGGGTGC